>NW_026571047.1:9918500-10118500 GCF_026225935.1 Boleophthalmus pectinirostris | reverse complement strand
CTGCAGAGGGAGGTGGACCGGCTCGGGGCAGAGAACGCGGGCATGAGGAAGGAGCTGGAGGGGCTGGGTGCGCGCCTGGCAGCACTGCAGAGGTTCGCCCGTGGCCTGGAGGCAGGCGGGGGCAACCTGCTAGCCACCGCACCGCGACTCAACACTGCCTCTGTCATCACCATCGTCAAGAGCCCCGCCCAACAGCAGCAGCAACAGACGCACAGGGAGCACGAGCCGTCCTAGGACCGCCTCAGGAGAGAGGGAGGAGGAGGAGGAGGAGGAGGGGAGAGGAGGGAGACAACTTACAATGCAAACTCACACTCAGACATCCTGTTTAAAGAGGACGTGATTTATAGACTGTAGTGATGTGTGGAGGCTACGAGAGCTGCATGCACATTTTGGACATCCACAATAACTAAAATACTATTTAGTTACAAAGCTGATGTTGGCATTACTACCAAAAATTGTGATATGATAGTTGTCCTTAAACATTTTTTAACTTGCAATTAACAGGAAAATTGTGTCTAGTCAGTTATTGTGTAGAGGACATTAATAAGTATTAGTTTTAATAGTCAATTTGTCCCTACCTGGATTTAACATGGTCTAGTACCGTGTTTCTCAAACTGAGGTGCACGTTCATCCTCTGGTGGTACATGGTACTGCAGCTTTGAGCATTTTCTTAATTTTGACACAAATCTTTTCACATTTCTTTTTGAGTGAATCATTCTCAGACTAACCTTTCCATGATTTAGTCTCATTTTAGAGCATTTTTAGCTGTAATTTTGGTTTTAGATCTGGTGGTACTCGGAAAACCAAAAACTATCATGCTGGTGTGTAAAAAGTCTGAGAACAGCTCAACTAGCTATCAAAATGTGCACGCAGGATCTGTAGAATGCAGACATGGAGTGTTGTTGGAAATAGCATTCGGACAAAAGCTTGCGTTACACATATTATCTTGAATATGGAACTATTCTAACTACAAATACAGATCGTAAAGACGTTGTCCTATGCCATTTCCAACGCTAACGCAGTTGGACAGAACAGATTTTGTCGACTCTTCAGTTTTTGTGACTGAACTTAGACCTATGTGTTGGACTAGAGACTACACGCAATGCACTTAGTCTGGTTCATGACAAACGCCTGCAAAAACGTAAAAACTAGTTACTGTCCGCGTTCACTGTGATGTCATTGGGCCACCGCATCCTCACGGCTTCTCACAGCGCTGCATTCAAGTCCCTCAGACATTTTATTATGCCGTGCCTTCAGTCTACGTTGGTGTATGCAAACGTAAAGGGAGCCAGCTCTCACTATGGACTCCCCCGAACGCGTCCTTCCATTTTTTGCGAGTCAGCTCCTCTCGCGATGTGCAGTAACCTCACGGCTGCTTGTTGGTTTTCTATGATAGTTAATGTATGTACGTGTTATAATGGTGGACTCCCAAATGCAAAATGTTGGTTGTTTTAGCTCAATCCACGTGCATCTGGTAGGAATTTCCAAATAGATGCAAGTCTGCGGAAGGTGATTTGGTTCACCTGATTTAGAGTTTTAAATGCTGAATTTCTCACGTTAAATTTTTAAACTCAGAATAAACATATATGAATTGTTTTCATTTTGAATTTCAATTATATAGTGAAAGTATACATTTTCAGTGTCTTTAAAAGTCAAAATAAAAAAAATAAAAAATCACCTTTTTAAATATTCAGAACATTTCATCAAGCAAATTCAACAGTCAAAATTCAGAGTGTAAAATTTGCAGGACTGATCCAAGATGCTAAGGCATAAGCAACTGATTGTGTGTAACTGAGGAGGCCATTTCCTAATGGCCGTTCTCTTCTGTGGTTTGGGCTTAGTAATTGTAAAGGAATTGTAGAGATAAGGTTTTAATTAGTTGACCAATCAAGCCAGTTCCTTACAGCATTTCCTGGTTAAGTTAGATTGAGTCATTTAGGAGCAATTGCTTCTGCCTTGGCATCTTGGACTTTTACTGCTGAATTTTTCAATGCAAATTTTACACTCTTTTGACTTTTAATTTGGGAGCTTGAAAATACATGTCCTGAATATTTAAAAGATTTTTTTTTTTTTTTAAAGACTTAAGACTTAAAATTCAGATATTCAGAATAACAATTCAAACATGTTTCAAGTTTAAAACATTCAAAATGAGCAATTAAACAGCATTAAAATTTTTTAATCTGATGAAACAAGTGATCTCCCATACAAGTCCTCTGCATACATTCCTGTTTTTTGCTCTTCTTTGTACTGTTTGTATGTGCCGTTAAGAGACGAAAATGTTCGGTGACATTTATCAGAGATATATTCTATATTTTATTTGTATTTAAAGTTAGATATTATGAGAAGACAAGCTAACGAGTGCTGTGACGTTTCGTATGTTCCAGAAGTACTTACCTATGACTAGTCTGGGGGGGATCTCCTCTGTCTAATTATTGTATTGTGAGACGATGATTACAAATGTTAATTATTAGCTAAAACAAAGTAGGAATATATGCTCAAAGCCAATGGCCATAATGCTGTAATATGATTTGTGTGTTTGTAAACGGCTTGTCTTAGTGGATCCTTGGAGGGACATTATTTTTCTATGCTGATTTGTATGTTAAATGTCTGAATTGTCAGGGCAGGATGGAGAGGGAGAGGAGTGAGATGAAGAGACTAATGAAAGTGCGGTAGAGATGTGTGTGTCAGGGATTTCATTTGAAGGAGACAGGAAGTAGAAGTTGGACATGGAAAGAAGTGGGCGGAGCTTTATTCACTTGAACCTCCAGCGGTCGTGGGCCTGTTTATAGACGAACAGCCTTAGATTGGTGGAGTCTAGGCCACTGACAATGCTAGCAATACAATATGATGTGTGTGTAGAAGCAGGCATTGTGACAGAAAACTCCTACAGATATGATGAGGCATATATTTAGCTATATGAATATATGTGTGTCCAAGCATTTATCCTCAATATTGTATGTCTGTCTGATTGTGCTGGATGTTTTGTAATACCTGCAAAACAAAATGGTCTTTGTATTTATTACTTGTATTTTTTCTATTGTGAAAATTTAAGTACATTGTCTATTTTATATATTAATTATAATAAATGTTGTACATATTGTACATACAACAGTGTGATGTGGTTTCCAGTCGGATAGTTTCAGTGTTAGGTTAATGTACTTGGTGTCATCATTTCAGACGGAGGGAGGGGTCTCTACAACAATGGGATTTAATGTTAATGTCAACATTTGTGGATCATCTTTCAAAAAACATCTCTCACAGGGTAATGGATATCATATAGCCTTCATGACAAATTAAACAATGTTTATTAATATGCACTGCCTTTGAAATAAATGAACCATTTCATTATTTGTTAGGAATTGCGCCTCAGACTTGCCATAGTAAACATATTAATATTTTTAACACTTTTGTTTACTTAGGACCCTCTAATTACAAAGATATAAACTAGAGATCGACCAGTGTTTTTTTTCATAGTCAACACTGATATTGTTTAGGATCCAGAGAGACCAATGGCCAATAAGCTCTGCCGATTTTTGGGGGGGATGATATGTAGTGCAGATTTTGATCATTTTACCCAAATGATCTCATTTGAATCTAGTACAAACCCATCCATGACCTTGTCTTAGTACAAACTGGATAAGATAGCAGTATGGTCACATTGCTGCAGTACCCTCTTTGGACTTAAGCGTTCAAATAAAGCTTTATGCATATACTCTTTATGCATAGGAGGCAGCTGGTTGACCAAACTAAATATTCATATCTAATAGGCTAAAAAGTGCAAATATCAGTCCAATACATCGGTCTATCTCTAATATAAACCAGGTCAACAAATCTGCAATCAATTAAACAGCACTATACTATACTTCTATATAATTCTGGTCTACTTTACAGCTTTCCAGTTTAAACATTCACACAAAATTCTAGCAGTAATCTAGAATGATCTATTGAATGTAGCTTAATTTGAGACAACCATAAGACTGTGGGCAATTATACTTTTCTTTCATTTTCCTACCATACCAAATTAGATTAGGAACACCACACATTGTTCGGTAAATCGGTTTGACACGATATACATATGCTATGTTCATTATTACTCAATTTAGCAACTACTCACCGCAGTCAGTGAGATCAGCATTTTTCACAACCCAAGCCTCAGATGAAATACAGTTTATTTTTTCTTCATACAGCGACAAATGGAAATAAAAAAAGACCATAAAAATACAAAACTATTTTCCTGCTTAAACCGTTTAACATACATATATTTTACTATAGCTGTTGTCATCTGCACTTATTTACACATAGGTACATTTACAGTATATTGAGCAACAGTGCAAGACAAGATGGAAAAACATTGAATCATGGCAGTAAAGTGCAGAATAAAAGGTACTGTCTAATCATACAGTCATTAAGGCAAAGTAAGAAACATGCCTTGAAATGTGTGGAACAGGTATGAGCGCTTCCCCTTTAAGAAAACATGTCTAAAATAAAATGAGAATCTATGACAAGAAGCTTTTTGCATTAGGATTTGAAATGAAAATTGTAAACTGTATTTGAACACAGGGGAGTAAGTTTGATTGAGTGTCTGTTAATGTGTCTCTTGAGAATGTTTAAAATCAGTGGTGGAAAGTAACAAAGTATAAAAGTAAAAGTACTGGACAATATCTGAGTACATTTTACTGTGGAGCAGGTATCTGTCATTTATACTCAACTGCATGTTTCAATGTAACTGAAAAGTAAAGTACAAATCATCTAGAGTTTTTTTGAGTTTTTAGCATGTCCATGGTGACATTTTGTGCAACGTTTTTGAGCAAACAAAAGATTTACAAATTTAAAAAAAATAGATGATTTAAGTTATAGATTTAGTTTCTTAAAAAATACGTATTTGATTCTTAAATAGTTCTCAAAATCAGTGTGAAATACTTTTTTACATTAGAAGTATATTTTAGTAGATACTTCCAAACATTAGATTTTTTATGTGATACTTTTACTTGAGTATTTTGTTGCCCCTGTATCTGTACTTTTACTTTCTTCTTCCACACCCGTTTGAAAGAATGTAACCGAGATTGTAGAAATGACCCAGTCAGCACAAGTCAGCACATTTTGAAATAGCATTTGCAAATAAGACTTGTAATATTGTTCAAGTTCATGTTTGAAGTTACATAGGAGAGGCCAAACTGACAAAACCTCCACAATCAAGTCTGTGTGCGTGAAGATAAGACTGAAAAAAAAAAAAAGACTAAAGAATTACAGTGTTTCTGGCGTCTTTGTAGCGCCCCCTGCTGTCAGTACCGAGCTACACCACACAGGAGAAAGTGGCCCCATAAACACGTCAGCACATTGGGCATGAGTCACTCCTATGAGTCAGGAACAAGCAATTATCTGAAACCGCAGCAAAAACAGGCTTAAGTTAAAATAAAATATTGACTGGAAGAACCTACAAATGTTCCAAGTATAGTAAATCCAATTCTGAAGAAGTTAGAACACTGTTTAAAAATGGAAATAAAAAAAAAAGTCATGGTTGACTGATCTAAGAATAGATGCATTCAAAACAACAAATCTGGTGTTTAAAGAGAACTAATTTTGGAAATATATTTAAATAAACCTTTTTAAACATTTAGTGAAACAAATTTGGCAGTTATGATTTGTTTACCTTAGCATTTTTCAAGCTAATTTACACTAATCTTTCAAAATATATTTTAAAATAACATTTATTTTTGTTCTTTACTACTGTTTATCTTCAACACCTTTCAGCGCACAAAAAAGTGTACTGCATTAATGCATGAATAACTATCTCCAATTTAATACCCAGAGTTGCAACTTTTTCAGGTTTTCAAAATAACATTACTTTTGTAAATTGTGCACCTCAAAAAATAAATAAATAAAATGTAGTGTAATAGTTCCTTGGATGACACTGGGCGATTCTAAATATAACTGTAACCTACATTCCACCTCTGTTGTCTCTCTATCCTGATAACCCACATTGTGAGCAGCTAGACTGGTCGAGAGCTGGACTTTATAATCCCTCTCTGATAACGTCCCAATTACAGCCGCTGTGTAATCCCACTGCCTCTGCTTCTGCTCCTGCCTCCAGACCAGATGTGGCGGACCTGATCTATAATAATCACGTTTTCATCTGCCCTGGCCATATTGTAAACAGCACAGGGTGACCAGATTTTCAAAATAAAAAACTGGGTCATTCCTGGTTTGGGTTGGTTGGTAATAATAAAATTAATTCAGGAAAATTGTTATGCACTTAGCACTAATTTGAGTAAGTATAGTCAAATTTTCTTTGGGTTTTGATCATTTTAAAGCAACTTTTCTGTATTTTACCTAAACAAATGATGATGTATGCCTCTTTACTGTTGGCAGGTATCAGATTGGTCAAAAATAGGGACACCTGGGACATTTCTTGTATGAAACTGGAACAAATCACTGGTTTTGGATAAATCTGCTGGGACATGGGATACAGGGCTCAAAACTGAGACTGTCCTGGGTAAATAGGGACGTTTGGTCACCCTAAAACAGCATTGAGCTATACGACGCAAGTAAGGCTAGCTTGCTGTGAAATACTGTGGCTAAGATAATGAAGAGCAAATTGGGGATGACTTGAGTAGACCATTTTGTAAATGTGTAAACAAAAGATGTAAAAGGCTATATATTGATACTAGCCTAACCATCTAAATTCTTACACCATATAAGTTAGTTTGGTTCGCAGTTTGGTTAGAGTTACATTTCCAGGCACAAACAAAGCAACTACTGAACTACTACTGAATGCAAGTGAACACACCTAACACAATTGTGAATATATTACGTGGTAACAAAAGTAAAAATTTACTTTGGACTTTTTGAAAGTTTCAGCTAATAAAAAAATGCATAAACGGCAGCCTTAGTGTTGCTAGCATAAAATTTAAAAAATATATATTATAAGAGCTAAAACGGAACTCCTTACTGCCCGAAATGTAGGACAGTAATCAAAACATAAAAAAATATAATAAAAAATGTATCAAGTCATATTTCTGTTGCCCGTACTGAGGTGTGTTGCTGCCAAAAATCGATGTAAACTATTACTTGAATTACCATAAAATAGAAAATGTTATATATTATAGTTGGATTAGCATCTCTTTACATTTTATGCTAGTAGACTAAATAGCCTATAGCTTTTCCCTTTAAATGTGCTGTACCTGATTTTCACTGTCCCAAAAACTGGAAAAACAGAACCAGCTCATTTTAAACATATTGCAATGGTCCAAAGTTACTCTGCACTTCCTTGCATCTTAATTATCCCCCACAATAAGTTTTAAGAATTTTCCCAACTGTCACAGGCCAGTGTTTTGCTCTTGTGCTAATGCTAATACTAACAACAACTAGCATACTAACACCGCTTCAGCCCTCCTTTCTGGTTTGTGGACGATAAAAACGCTTTATAATTAGATGCAGACAGCACAGAGCGGTCTCATTTTGACTCTAAGAACTGCTTTTACAATGTATCTGTTCTTAAAAAATGAGTACAGTCTAAGGTGACCAGATTTTCAAGATAAAAAACTGGGACATCCCTGGTTTGGGTTGGTTGGTAATAATATAAAATTGTGAAACGAGTGCATAATTAAGGAAAATTGTTATGCACTCGGCACTAATGTAAGTCAGTATAGTCACATTTTCTTTGTATTTTGGTCATTTTTAAGCAGCTTTTCTGTATTTTACCTAAACAAATGACAATTTATGCCTCTCTTTACTGTTGGCAGGTATCAGATTGGTCAGAAATAGAGACACCTGGGTCATTTCTTGTACAAAACTGGGACAAATCACTGAATTTAGATAAATGTGCTGGAACAGGGGACACAGGGCTCAAAACTGGGACTGTCCCGAGTAAATAGGGAAGTCTGGTCACCCTAGTACAGCCCCCTTCACATAAATCACTATGTCGCCTATACAAATGACTCAGCTAACCAGTCCGCCATCTTGCATTAGATCATTTTAACACCAAATAAAAAATAAAGTAAAATCTGTCTTTAAAATTCATCATCTGAGCTGAGGAGCAGAGTCTTTTCGGTGTCCCCGCGGGTGCTAAGGGTGCTCAGGGTGCGAGACACGGGCTGGGGGGCACCCTGCTCTAACGTGGACTGCTGGGTGTACTGCTGGTAGGCCGGGGAGAAGTTGTGGATGGCGTCCTGGACCATGTCTCCGGGGCTCATGGTCTCCTTCAGGCTGCTCGAGATGCTCTTCATGGGGGCACAGCGACCTGCACAGACGGGAAAGAGTGGTTAAGGACAGGGGGATATGAACAGAGAGACAGAGAGAGAAATAGAGAGCATGAGAGAAGGAAAGCCAAAGAAGAGGGCTGAAAGAGAAGGAGAGAGAGAGAAGGAGAGGATAAAAAGAGGAGAGAGTAAAAGAGGGAGAGAAAGAGAGGAGAGAGACAGAGAAGAGGATAGAAAGAAGGAGAGAGAAAAGAAGGGAAGAAGAGAGAGCGAGAAGGAAAGAGAGAAGGGAGAGAGGTAGAGAGAAAGGAGAGAAAGACAGAAGGACAGAGAGAGAGAGAACAAGATAGAGAAAGAGAGAGAGGAAGAGACAGAGGAGGGGGCATTACAGGGACATTTATGGAGAGATGAAGCAATGGAGGATGGAGATGGTGAGACTGGAGTGAGTAAAATGAAAGACAAAAGGCAAAGAACTACAGGTT
Source organism: Boleophthalmus pectinirostris (assembly GCF_026225935.1). Taxonomy (NCBI): domain Eukaryota; kingdom Metazoa; phylum Chordata; class Actinopteri; order Gobiiformes; family Gobiidae; genus Boleophthalmus; species Boleophthalmus pectinirostris. Next base: position 10,109,820 of record NW_026571047.1, on the reverse strand, counting down.
TAGCTTCACAAATGGGAGGGAGGGAGGGCAAAAAGTAAGGAGCTTACAAAATAAATTGTTTAACAAAAAAATATGTGGGCAAGAGTTCAGTTGCAAAAACAGATATTTCTATTTTGAAAAAACTGTATTACCAGTATCAAGGAGGGATGGAATTATATTTGGAGTACAGCAAAAAAAAAAAAAAAAAAACTTTTTAAAATGGCATTCAGTATCTGTTTTTGCAAATGAGTCTTTTCAATATATTAAGGGAAGAATATGGCATTTTCAAGATTTTGGTGGGGATAAAATGACAAAATATTTAAAAATGATTTAAATATATTTTAGCAATGAACCTACCAAACTCTCCATATGTGGGAGTAGGTCCTTTAGAGTGCAGCAGAAAAGAGACAGAAATGCAGATGGGTGTACAGAAATATTGACTACAATGTAATGGATTGTAAAGTCAGTAATAGAGGTGGACAATATTGGAGTATCCCATTAATGATAATCAGACAATGATATGTCAATCAAACAGAAATGTGCTAAAACATGTCTTAAGAGGTGCTAGTTGAAGTTTAGGTATCAGACAAGACAGAAATATCACTGTATAACCTTACTTTTACGTTAACATAAATTTTCCTCCATTTTCAGTTTTAATCCGCTCTTTTGGCAGCATATTTTAATTATAAACAACATACGCAATATTGAAATTTTGCATATCTTAAAATTGTACAATATCATATCTGCTTAACAGGTATGCAAAAAATATGTCTGTAACTGGTCTTAATATGTATTTCTAGATTAAATGCTCTCTATAATTTTACAATGTAATTTAAGATAAACATAACATCTGTTTAGATAAAAATATTAAGTTATTTATCTCATTTCAGAACTATTTTAAGCCATCTTACCTTGCAGATCTAAACTTTTGTCCATGTAGACTCTGTAGGTGAACGCGTGCCTTAAGGCCAGTGCCGCGAAGAACATCTCTATGCAGATGATAAAGTTCTGGTAACCAGCGGCAACAGTCCCCTCCCCCACCGACACTTCCACGGAATTTATCTGTGGAATGGCTCCGCACTTTTCCAAGATGGCCAGCAGCATGCCTAACCAGAAATAGCAACATCATTACTAACAACATCTAGCTTTCAAAGTGTAAAATTGTGAATAAATTGGTACCTTGCCAGAAAGAGAGGAAAATTACGGATTTGACCATGAAAAACTTAAGCATGGGGCTGTAGGGGCTGAGCAGTTCTCTGGTGGCGAAATAGAACAGGAACAGAGCGTACAGAGAGAGACTGACTGAGATGTTGTAGATGATGGTCACGTACAGGTAACCGCTGGCAACGCTGCAATGACAAAAAGAGAAGACAGTCAGCTTTCAGGAGGTCAGGGGAGCCATGGTGGTTTGGGTCTGATAATGCAGTGTTACAGGTCATTGATTAACGGATCTACATTTGAGATCAGGATTAAAATATGAGCAGTTATGTAAGGTGGTGATGAGAGGATAAGTAATAAGCAAATTTAATCAGAGAAGCAATTATTTAAAGATGGGTGTCAACGGTACTCAAAATAAGTAATTTTTAAAATATTTTTAAATTGGACAAAATCTGATTTTTTTCCCCCTAAAGTGATTCCTGTAAGAACTATAATGTAAAAATTGAATCTCTTTAATGAATGTACTTTAAAGACATGCTTTGCAACTTTTCATGTGTGGGAGTCTGCCGATAGCTTGTCTTCATGGAGATATGCTTTGCCTAGAATAAAATTTAATTACAGGTATACTAACTTGAAAAACATGCACTTACTCTGGCATCACATGCTCACCTCCATGGGGATAACTTTGCTGTGGAACATTCTAGGCAAAGCAGTAACATCACCACCCTCGTACATAGTGCACTTTAACTTTTACCTATAACTTTGAGTCACTCCCTTTTCCAGTTTATCATTTTAAAGCTAGATACTCAAATGTAGCTCCAAACCTTTGTACACATCTAATATGGAGTAGTGGCATCATGTTCTTTGGGGGGTTGAGCGTAGAGGTGGGCAGATAAGTAAAATATGGATAATATCAGCATGACTGAAGTGAAGTATTAGAACTAGTAGTAGTAACAAATAATGAGAGGAGTGCGTACTTGAAGTCCCCGTCCTTGTATTTGCCGTAGGCCTGCAGGACCACTGTGATGATGGCCATGAGAGGTTTGACCACACAGAACTGCAGAGTGGCCTGTTTACAGAAGCGCAGGAACCCGATGGAGTAGGCCTTCCCTCGCAGACAGCACGTACCGTACATACAGCTGGACCTGAGGGACAAACATGATGTAACCGGTGTTTATTTAGAGGAGAGACAAAGAAATGTGATAAAACTGAGAGAGGTGGACCTACTCGATGGACTTTCCCCTGATCTCTGACATGATGGTGCTCTCTCCTCCCAAGTACTCATAGCACAGGCTCAGGAAGTTGTAGATCACAAATGCTGAAAGAAAAACAAAACAAAACCGAACTTTATTTACTATTTTACTATAGACTATACTAAGAAAACAAATGTGACCCATCATGGAGCAGTGAATTTATTTCACAAACTATGGTAATGTTAGCCTTAACTCCCTAAAAGATTTGAATCAAAAGAGAAAATATATGGTAGGTATTTCATTATCATAACCATCTCAAGATTTATCAGTGATAAATGATAAATCAGATTATTCAAGTCAACAATATATTTGTATGAATTATTATCTACACTATTTTAGAAGCAAAATGTAGTAAGTTCAAATTAATATATGTTCAAAAAAAATTTTTTTTTAATCTATTGCTTTATTATTCTAAAATTGGATTTCATAAATTGAGTCACACACTTTCACTTCTGGTTATGGTGTCAATAAATTTGATGTTTCTTTTCATAATAATAAATAAGCTAAATAACAAAATAATAAAACCAGGACATGCCTACAGTACACTAAATGTGTGATATCAAGTTACCAAAACAAATACTGGATACAATTTTATGTCAGTGTACACAGATAACACTCATGCTTGTAATTGCCAATTTATATTGACACCATTTTTTTCTATACCTCTATACAACTAACTACATGAGATTTGTGCACTAATAAATACAACCTGCTCTTCCTATTGAGGCTTAGTTATGTTTTAAGTATGTATGAGATAAGTAAGAATAACAGTGAAACTGTACACAACATGCCAGCTTTAACACACAAAACGTATATAATTACAGAGTTTCCCAACACCAGACTATGCTGGTTTGATTTAGCTTTAGACAGAAGTAGACAATATGACTTTGATGTGGGCTGCATTGATGTGGCAGGGGTTTGTTAAACACGACATTTCCCGTGTGACCTCCCCTGAGCGGTCTCTGGTGCACAGGTGGATTATGGGTCGTCTTTGGTTTGAGCTCATCAAAACAACGGTGGGATAATCCTGTTAGCCTCGGGGGAGCTAGCTTGCTCTGTGTTGGGAGTCCTCATGTAGAGTGAATGAGCTTGTGTAATGGTGAGGTAGGATGAGGTGATGACACAGGCGTGTTGTGAGCTGTGCAAGTCTTGTGCGTGTGTGTGTGTGTCTGTGTGTGTGAAAGAGGAGGGGAGAGGAGATAGAAGGGTGCAGACAGCAGGAAAGAGTGTGCGCCTGTGTGTGTGAATGGGAGAGGCTCTGGAATCTAAACTGTAATGCCTACCAAGCATTTTTTTACCCTGCTGTAGTGCACATGTATCAGCAGGTTTTGCAAATAGTTGTTTTTTTGCCAAATATTTTCTTGAACTATAAAACTTTTTGGAAATTATTAGAATTAGAGATTTCCATAGCACATGCCGTGACAGATATTTTAGAATCCAGAGCAGCAGATGGTTGCTAAAGTTTTATTTGCTGATTTGCCCAAAAATACAAACCCAATAACTGTCTATACTAGGTTTACCTATCTTTTTAGGAATGAGGGCTACTTCAAGAACACTAGTTTTTCAAGGGCTATCAGTTCAGAAACGTATCCAAAACATAAAAAATTATACTACTTAAATGTAGCATATTAACCTTTATCATGTCACAAAGTCGTGAGTCAGAACAGAAACCACTTTGTTTTCAAGAATCAGACTGAAAAAAAAAAAAAAGTTTCTATATTTAGAAAAAGTCTACAAGGGCAGCCCCAAACTGCACCAATGGAAAAGTCAGGTCTCCTTTGCGCCACTCAGCTACACTTAAGTCTGATTGTGTGACTGCCAGTATATTTCTGTTACATTGTGAGGCCTTAGTTTTTTTTAAATTATCTGCACTGATGGCTGTATATTTCACATCCACAGAGCCTCAGCTGTTTACCAACTCATCTCTCCAAGGAGCCCGAGTGACTGCAGCGGTTGCCACGGCGATACAGTCGGTCTATACACAATGAGACCGGAGACAGTGAGATGTGGGGAGGTCTGAGTGATGCCTTTAGTGTCGGAGATGGGACAGATTTGTGACGCTGTTGCTATGAGACAGGTTGGTCAGCCATGCTATCTTAGACAGAACTCCAAAGCAACAAGAACATACCAAAAATACTATAAGGATTCGGCAAGAAAGTTGGCAAGGAAAAGAGACAGGAAGTAAATTTGTAGGAGCAGGTTGGAGGCAAATGTCTGTGGGCAGGACTTCCTGCTCTGGGCACATCTCTCCATATCGGTCCATATCTGAGGGAGGACCAGTTTATCTGACGCACACACGCAGGAGTGTCGCCATCATCAGCCTATTTCTGTCACAGCGTCACAGACAGGAGCAGAGGTGGGAGCTCAAAACTGTACAGCGTCATTATGAGGGTTTAAAATTGATCTTTCATCCAAAAATTCAATCTCAAAATAGATATTAAGAAAAGATGATAGAAATCCCATCTTTCAATGGCTGCTCACAATTCCATAAACCAATGAGTATGACTGTAGTCCTTTAGTTGTTAAGGTGATTGGCTGGTGATGTCATAGTTTACCAAAATTTGTATTCGTTGACTAAATATCTTATTTAGATTATAAGGATTTATGTGGGACAACAACAGAAAGGAATTTAGTGAGTTGGGTGAAGATTTGGTATTTTTTAGTACTTGTATGTAAAAAGGCAGCTTAAACTCAGCTTAAACTTCACAACTTTAATTTGTGTGATTGGCGCTTGTTGGAGTGGCTGTGGCTTCCGAAGAGCATCTTAAAATCTGTCTGACTGAGGCATAAGGCTATGTGATTTTGCGACTTGTGATTTTATTTGCAATTTATGTTTAAAATTAGGATTCAGTTTGTTTTAGTATCTAAATAATTGCAGCTGTTACATTTTGCCAATTTACCAATGAAATTTTGCTATTTGAGTCAATATTATCTTACATACTGCACAGCCCTGCTGATGGGTAAATAAATGGACTATGAAGGTGTGTCTAAACATTTGCTTGGTAAGAGAAACAGTTTCTTTCTTACACAAAGCATCAAACTATCACTTTGCATTTACAAGAAATGAACGCCTCTTCGGGAATTTCTAACATTTGTAGCAAGTTGTATCAACCTAAATTAATCACTAATAGACCATTCTGATAACTTCCTGCACAAACACAAAAGCACATAAAAAGTCCTCACCCTCATAGCAGTCGCGCACTGTGTCAAAGTAGACGTAGTACTGGTCATTGGTGAAGAAGAGGAGGCTGAGCCAGGAGTCGAAGGCATAGATGGGGACGATGAAGAGGATGCGCACGATATGTCTTTGCTCTCGAGGGGAGCTGTAGAAACGCAGGTGCATGTAGATCTGCAACACAAAGGAAAAATGTGGTGGCCATATATTTTATTATTTTCAATGTAATGACTGGATTTTCTATTTTGCTAAACCAAAATACACAGATATTTTCGTTATGGAGGCTTCATTTCAATAAACAGATTCACCTAAATAACGTGATACAATGAGTAATGAGTCTGGTATTGATACTCCGATACCAGCATAGCTATATTTGATGAGACATTATTGCACACATTTTTTATTATTTCAAAGTCAATAGTTGGTTGTCAGAAAGAGGCAGCACATTACCTTAAAGGGCCCATACTACACCTTTTCCTTTTTCTGATCTATGTTATAATGTGGCTTCATTCACACCTTCTCTCAAACTGATGACTCTGTGCTCCACCTTGTGTGGTAATACAGTAAGTGTTCCACTGTGTTTTTACATTCCATACACCCTCACTAGATAGTTTCAGCCCTGGAAATCCCATTCCCTACTGAAATAACAAAACACCGTAATGTTTTGTATGTTTTTTATGAGGTAATAGCATTCTAGCAATATTGTGCAATATACCTTTAATTACTCATCAAACAGACAAAAAATGACTTTGATAGTCAGCTAAACAAATGAGTATTGCGATATAGCAGGAAATACTTAATTGTGACATGTGAATCATGACACATAACATTTAGCTAGGCAATGCACGGCTATAGTTTTCATGGTAGCACAATGAACTAGTTCTTATCTTGGTGATATGATGTAGGTGGGCAAAGTCTGATGCTGTGAGGGTCAGTGACCGTTTAATCAATATGTGACATTTTACTGGACGTGGTGAGGAAAATCACGCCTTTGCTCTTGTTTATTGCCTATAGCAGGTTTGGTCTTCATGTTTGTGTGTGGGCTAATGGTGCTGTGTTAGAGACACCTGCCGAGGGGGGTTACCAAGCAACCACAGCCCCTCCCCAAACCTTATGTCATATATACGTCTAAACAAGACCGCATCAGCTGTGTCTGGTCACCTGTGGGCCTATAGATAGACAATCTTAACTAGCAATTTTTAGGTTGAAGAATGCTTGCTTATAAGGTTGCCAAAAAAATAATTATCCAGATACTAATAATCAATGCTTAAGCTATCGAAATAAGTAGTTAGCCCACATGGTGTAGATGTACTAAATTACCATTATTTTTAGCAGAAAACGTAAATACATTGCATTGTCAAATAAAGTGATTTTTTTTTTTTTTTATTATCATTGTGGTATTGAAATCGGTGTCAAGTATCAAGCCTTTTCCTTAGTAACAAAGTGTGTAACCTTAGTATAGTGACGCACTACTTGCTAATGTACTGAACAGTTTTTAGGTCAGCAATGACAAAAAGTATGAAACCTAAAACCCACCACAGTGATGTTTTCAGTGACTGCATGTAGCTCTGTATAAGGGCTACAAAATAGTGTACAAGAATATAACTGTAACATCAGAAAACATCAATGAAAGAAAAAATAGATGGGTCCTTCTGTAATATAGGTGTCAGAAAGAAAACTGTATTAAAATGTATTCTTTAGTTATAGAACAGTACCTGAATAAAACAGTAAGTTAAATGTATTCTGTTACTTGGTCCCATCAGAGTACTGCGTCATTATCATTACAATACTTTCACATTGAGTTGCATTATATTATAGTGTAACGCCACATAGGATTAAAACAGCTTTATACTTGTTGTTCTGTTTGTTATGCATTTATTTATTGGTGACCAAGGCAACCTTTTCTATTTATCTCAAACCGCACATTTTGAAACCTAAATTGCATGATCAAATACAGTGATGTATTCCTTTGACTGGAAGAAAGTATATTTACGATAAATGTACTTTGTTACTTACTTCCTGACAATGATTATGACAGACAGTGTGCGAACTGTCTCTCCCTATTCTTCATCCCAAATTCATGCTACTTATTGTCCTAATTGAAGGGCCTGTATTATGCCATTTTCAACTCTATGTTATAATGTTGTTTCCTCATCAAAAACATACCTGAAATTGTGTTTTATTTCATTCATACATGATTAGCATAAACCCTGCATATTTAGGAAGAGTTCTTTTCTCAAACTGAAAACACTCTGCTCTATCTTGTGATGTCACGGGCAATACAGAAGTGCTCCATTGCTCTATACACCATCATTAGAATCATTTGGATAATTCCAGCTCTGCAATTGCTAATCTCCACTAAACAATAGGTAAAAGGTGCCTATTAACTTGAAAACTACAGCTTCATGACATCACAAGGTGAAACAGACCATTTTGAGCTTTGGAGATGTAGACAGACTAATAATAAAGGGTTACTCCAACATGTGTGGATGAAACAAAACACAACTCCAGGTATGTTTTTGATGAGGTAACATAACAATAATAACATAACAGTAATATAAAGTACCATGAAAACATTTTAAGTATCATAAAAATATCTAAAAACTACCTGATGGCACGTGAGAATGAGCGCTGTCCAGACAAAGAACCCCGACAGGGCCTGGGCAGCGGGGGTCATGAGGAAGATGGGGGGATCCTGGCTGAGAAGAGGGGCTTCTGGGAGCCACGAGATGTTGGGACCAGTGGGGGACGCTGTGGGAGGGGGTCCCGGGGCCACCTCCATAGGGGCGTCCTCTCCCAGCCGCTCCGAGAAGGGCACGTCTCTCTGGGCCAGTTTCAGCATCTGAATGAGACAATGGTCCTTAGATAAAAAGGGCATTCACATACTGTTCCTGTTTACACATAGAACAGTCTGGAAGTCAAACAGTGACTAATTGACTATAGTAGAGGAACATGTGTATTGATGTCCATAAGAAATAATTAACTTAGCATATACAGGACATTTAGCTTGTTATCTTGTCGGCATGTAAGTTTGTGTCACGTATGGTATTTTATTGATCCAAGTTAAACTAGAGTCAATGTATAGGGGAAAGTCTAATGAAAAAAATGTTTAAGTTGCAATGGGGTATCTATATTAAAAGGTACACGTCAGAACTTTTTTGATGGATATTACAAAAATAAAGACAATTTGTTTTGACAAGAATACATTAAAAGCAGGTGCAGGCCCTTTAAGAGAGTTTAAACGGTCCATTTATTGTAATTACATACTCATTGTTTCTCGATTTTGAATACACAGTAGGAAAATGCTTTGATGAAGAAATATGCGATTTGAATCCCACTGAAATGAAGGCTTTTTAAACTGGCAAACCAAACACCCTATAAGCAGATTTTACAGGCCAACTACCAATGACAATCGCAATCTTTTATTTCTGCCCAGTGACTGAAATTAGAGTCCGTGGCCCGCAGCGAGGACAATGTTGGGCGGATGACAACAGAACATGACATATTCAGAGCTCCTTACACTGGAAGGCAGCTACTGAAGCAGAGCTGGACTTACTGTTACATAAGGAGCAATGGCCACTGTCTCAGGCTGTGTTTGTTCTTTTACTCTGACTGACAGATAAACATCAAGCAGAAGGCTCAGCTCCAGGGGCATGAAAACCTTTATGTTTTATGTCAACAACAATGGAATGGTGTAAAAACAAACAAGAATGGATTAGAATTGCATGATAAAAAATTTACAGTTCACAGTGCATATTTTAAACACTCCTAGGACATTTGGGAAAAGCCTGAACAGCTAAAATAATAAAATTTGAACCATGAATGCAGAGAGTTTGATAGGGATTGTGTTTTCTTCTATAAAATGGCATAAAAATTGCATGATATGTTGTTTGTAAACTAGAATGGCAACATTTGAATAAACTACACCAGTCGCCTTTTAAACTTATGGTAATTGTATTTTGAGAATCACAAATTGTTTACTGGACTATAATACAGCACTAATTATTTAAAATCTATTTTTTTGATCAACAAGTTACATACTGGGGATTTAAAAATGTATTTGTATAAAATCTGAATGTGCAATAGAAATCATTTGACTAATTAAGTAATTGAAAAAATAATTAGTGACTGATTACTCAAATACTAGTTACTGCCCTATTGCAAAAGACTAAGGAAATTCTATAGCCTTTGCAAATGACGTACTGTGCTTTTGATTTCATCACAACAAATTGCATGGGGCAAATTAAAATACACTACTTTGTATTTTGACAAGCTTTTTCAAAATGTTAAACTACCAGTGATGTTTACAAGCACAACAAATATCTGATGATTGTATGATTTCTGGAGTTATCAGATTAAATGAAATGTCACATCTGATGTCAGTAATCTGATCTCTATCTGACTGTTCAAACCTATCCAAGTTTTGACAAGGGAAATTGTGCAAAAAAATTGCAAAACTAATGTGGCAAGGACAACTGTTGCTCTAATCCATACATCACCATTTTTTAAGATCAGACACCCTGAAAATAAGATCTAGTTATTGGGTTACTGAATTATTCTAGTAATCTGATCATTGTGTAAATATAGCCAGTGGTATCTTGGCATTCAAATTTCTATTAATCAGATTAAACTAATTATTTCTATTGATTTAGTCTTTGTGTGTTGAGAGATTGACAAATAGAATCCCAGGTGTAGCTATATGACATCGCAGGTCATTTATATTGGTTTGTAAGGCATCAGCACATTTAACGAGGACAAGTGAACACACCACACCGACAGACAGGCATACAAACGCACAATGCCAATGACAGTGAAGTGTGCAAAGGACATCTGTGGACTGACTTCATTTAAAAGGCTAAAAAGGTCAGACTGTGGCTAGTCTCTAACCGCATATATTAAAGTGAGAAGAGGTCGGGACTAAAGCAACAGATGGATAGGGTGAGAGAGCACCCAGGGGTGTTAGTTGATTATTCAAAATGGGTATTATATAGGTATCAGATCTAGAGGGATTATCATATGGGTGAAAGCAACAACAACAACTGAGGGTCTTAATACCTAGAGGCACGGGTCCAAAACAGTGTGTTTAGATCTGATTAAACCTACGAGAAACAATGTATTGAATGAACTAAATGATAATAAACTAAAAAAACATTAATAACTAGGGCTGGGCAACTACTGATGATTTTAGTATATGACTAGTTTGACATTTATTCCTATTGTGTATTGCTTTTATACATTTTTAACAACCTAAAGGTTGAAATATGTGACTGAAGGAGAATATTACCACCAGTGAAGGCCTAATTAATGAAAATCACAGATGGTTTATTCTATTTTACATTTTAATTTAATATTCCCACCATCTTTTAGCATGTGTTTAGAGACTGGTAACGTTCCCTATTATCAAAATACCATTAGTTGACTCGTCACGATTATTCCGATTAATCGCTGCAGCTCTAATAATAACAGAACGAACAACAAAGCGCAGGACTCACCTTTTGTATAAAGATAAACAACGGTCCACAGGCGAACTTGAATGTCCAGTCTGCAGAATCAATACAGTTTATTAGAAAAAAACAAGGCAGTAATAAAGAAAAAAATTAAGTTTAAGTCTATTAGAAGCATTACTCACCAGTTTAAATGGTCTTGGGGGTGTTAAAGAACAGGAGATGACCGAAAATAACCCAGAAATGGCCTTAATTCCTGCTCAAAGACGCACCGCTGCTCCCCGGACATCCATGTTGAAGAAGTGCCGTGGGCAATTTTTTCTGTATTTCTCCCCCAAAAACTTACCTTAAAAGTTTACTTCTCATGATTAATAAGAAACGTTGTAATCTATTTGTTGCAATCTGACACTTTGAAGCGATAACTTTAAGCGTAGGTTTGAAAAGATAAATAATAAATCTCGAATCTCCACTCAAACCACTCGCTCCACTCACTCCACAGAGTTAAGAGTTGGATCCCCGTCGGATTACTGTAGATCAGACAAACCCCGCCCACTCAGAGCTATAGACCAATCACACATGAGGAAAACGCAATAAGTCCCGCCTTCTAAGACAAAATGACCAATCAGGTGAGACCTGAGTGATAACCAGGGAAAAGAAAAGGTAGCTCTTGTGCGCATGCTTAAAGGGGTCTATTCTGGGCTGCAGCAGCGTGAGTGTGGGTGATGTTCTAAACAAGGTTAGCACGACTCCCACTGTGAGTTTGGTGTCGTACTTGGCTTCCTGTCCCAAATACGGAGCGAGAGCATAAATTCATTTCCTGTTATATGATTTTATACGTTTACATGGATGCATAAGTAGGCTATTATAAGGTAGCTCTTGTACAAATAATTAAAGGTGCATTGTGTAACTTTTCCAGACCAAGTTAGTGGTCAGACCTGTGGAGAGGCAACTCCTAAGTCAGAATGCCTGTTTTTCTACATATTTCTGATCTTCATTTGATTGAATCACCTGTGGAACATTCCAGGCAGAGCAATGATATGTCCATAGATACGAGCAGGTGACAGAGCCCCGATCAAAAAGTGCCATACTGTACCTTTAAATAAACAAAACATGCACTCTAAATAGAGGGCTAAACTTCAATAAACTGTTAAGCAACTTTAAAATATTAACTACGTTGTAATATTAATTATAATGCTATAATTAATTATAATGCAATAATTACATGTAATTACACCTTAAATAACTGTTTTCACTATTATTAGGTTTATTCTTCTTGCAAAAAATCTGGGTAGGAATTTGATACAAAATATTTACATTTTGAAATGCATAGCTAATAAACTTAAGCTGCATTACTACACACCTGCTTGTTTCCACAAAGTAATTTCTTTGCTTATGTTCCACTGTATGACACTATCAATTTACTTACTCAATTTACTGCTCAAAAATATGCATTCTTACTGTGAGAGGGGTCGCCTTTCCATAGATCTGATCTGTATCTTGCTCTAGTGGTGCCACCTGCTTGTGTCCATTGAGAAAATTAAGTTCTGTATTAACATTCCAAGAAAAGCAATCATATCTTGTTGTGAGAGATTTGGAGGTGCATGCCCTCTTCCAGAAAAGTTACCTACCTGTGTGGTGCACTTGAAATTTCAAATTCACTGAACTGTGATCCTGCATAATTAGGTGTGGTTCATTTAGAATTCTCATCACAATTCCAAACAAAACAATCAGACTCATGTAAGCTGTGTATATTTTATTGATTGAGAAAATATACACAAATAATTATAGTAATAAAGATGAAGCATGTAGTACAGGACATCAGCGGATCGCCCCTCTTCTTCCTCAGCGACATCCCTCCATCCTGACCCCTCCCACGCCCACCTGTCATTGCCTGCCCCATCCCTCAACCCCCTCCCCGGGCAGACTCCTCGGGTTCATGGCACCACTTCCACTCTATCTCTTTCTAGCAGCATCTTCAAGTAACAATCTCTTCCAAATGTGTCTATTTACATTGTACATATACAAAATAGCAAAATTAAAAAACAAAAAAATACAAATGTAACAACGGATATTTTCATTACCAGTGTCTGTCATTATAGCTTTTCTGGCAATTGAATCTGTTCTAAGGCTTTGATTTTAGGGATGGTCCGATACCGATATCCGATATTTGTCTTGCCGTTGTGGCCCATAATCAATATTTGATGATACCATTGTTAATATTTTAAGTTCATAAATTAACATTTGACTTTTGTAAAAATAATAAAACATATTCATCTAAGTTATAAAATTATTTGTTGTGTGATTGTGTAAACATATAGCTGTTTTTTGCCTATTTAATCCTGTATTTCCATTTTTACTCATTAGTCTGTTAAAAATGATAATCTGGGTATGACACAGGTGCAGCTTGAGAAGAAAAAAATCTGTGCCAAATATAGGCTAAATTTTCAACATCGGAGCTATGAGAATATTTTGTATTGGCCTCTTTTTGTTAAAACAAGTGTAACAATTGTTTTAGCAAAAAGTTGTATGTTCTAGCATCTGTATCCGTTCATTAATACTTCAGCAACTCGCTATTCATGTGTTTCAGCTTCCTGTTACACACAATACTTTAAAGACTTTTTTCATATTCAAAAGATATATTTAGTTTGAAATTCTTAATCGCTAGGGCAACAGTCCAACTTCCTTATCATCTGAGACCCATGGATAGCAGCCTGCTCTCTATCTCTCTCCCCTACCGTTTCCTGAAGCAAAGCTGAAGCCAAAATAACACACGGACAATAACACAGACGGACATTGACGTTTACTGACAAAAAGCAGCCTCACTCTCATCCAAAAATCTCTTCTGCAATCATATCTTTCTACTCGTAGGGCTCCCTTAAGTTAAGTTATCATTTTTTTAATCATCCTTTGTTAGTTGTAGTTATTGATCCCCATACACAGCAAATGGACCACAGCGGATAGATGGTGTCAAGTGTAAACCTCAAGTACAAGTCCATTTTGTGCATGTTTTGTCTTCTTTTTTTGCAAGTTGAGTTTCAGAATTGATGTGCAGGTGAGTAAGATTGGAAAGGGGCACGGTGGGTTTTCGTTTTTGACCCCTTTCGTCACGTTTGATTGGCTGCATTCCCCAAAAACAGCCACGTCCAATAGTCTTAAGTCCGACTGGTTTCTACGAGCGTCCATTTTGGCTCCTCCTGAGGTTCACACAGCCGCGGACAGACACACGGACACTCCCCCAAATAAGGGTCCAGCCATCCTCGTCTTCTCCCCCACTCACGCGTTTAAAGTTCATTCATCCATTTTAAAAGTCTGGGGTGTTTTGGAACTCTGCTGCTGCTGCAATAAAGGAAAACAGATTAAAGATCACAAAAGCAGTGAGACAGGTATAGTGCTCTATGCATTTTAACTACTTTAATGTAAATTTTTTTATTGTTCAAATGTTTTCTTATACTAAACTAAATAAAAAAAATTAGGCATAACTTAACAGAATTAACATAGAACTGTATTTATTTTAAAATGTATTGACAAATTAAAACATAATGCTATAACCTTCATGGCTGTATTCTCAAATATTTTTCTTTCACAAGATATCAGTTTAAAAAACATACAAGCACCAAATTTTACTTATTTAGATTTGTTGATACATCCATCCATATTACATAAATATCCACATTTACATTTTTTTTTGTTTCAATTGTGATGCTTTGGCTTTAAGCATCTGCCAGTACCCACTGTTGATTGACGCCAGAGACTGAATAAATAATTTCTCTCCTTGCAACATAAAAAACCTAAAACAAAATTGATCTGAATGTATTATGTAACTGTTATTACTCACTGAAGTCACAAAAAGCACAAAAGTTTAAATGAAGTTGCACAATGGCCAAAATTCTGATACTGATATCCAAATCAGCAATATCATGTACATTTGGGATATCAGACTAAAATATGCGCATGCCTACACCCTAAAAAAAATTTTCTACGTTAAATGTCAATAACCTAAACTATCAGTCAAAAGTTGGAAACAGCATCTCTTTCAGTGTTTTTTTAATCTATTTTCTACATTTTAGATACATATGGAAGACATCAAATTTATGAAGCAAAATATATAGAATTATGTAGTAAAGAAAAAAGCTGTCTAGGTTCTTTGCTAAATAATTACATATATTTTGCTTCATATATTTGATGTCTTTTTGTGTATATAAAATGTAAATGTAGTAAGAAAGTAAGAAAAAACATTAAATGAGATGATGTGTCCAAACTTTTGAATGGTTGTGCACATGGAACTTTTCAAATTGATCTGCGAAACAAAAAAATCACCAGCAGAATTTTCTTTCATGCTTCTAAGATCCCAGCACAAGCACTAGCCTTCTGTGTGCATTTACACTTTAAAGGCATGTCTGTACCTGCTGTTGACCTGCAGTCCAACAGGAGCATCTCATTTGGCCAGATGTTCAAAGGGCACACTGACCTAAAGGTAAAGACAGACATATGAGAGGCTTGAACCAGGACAGAGTCTGTGCACACAAACCTGACACTGACTAAATATTTAAAAGTATCCTATAGCCTCACCTGCACTGTTTGATGATGGCATTTCTCACTTTTATCTTTTGTCTAATACTGACAGACCTGACCAGCGCTATAAACCCTATACACCCGATGGATAGAGTTACATCATATAGTGACAATAAGCAAAAGCAGGACTGTTCTTGAGATATTATTGGTTGATTATATTTATTATATTTCCAAACCGTACATTTTCAACAATTTTGTGAAGCCATGTGAGGCAACTGCTGTTAAATGGAACTGTAGACATGTAACATACAACAATATATTATAAATATATATGTATCTAATCCACTCTATAAATGTATCCTTAGAAATCTAACTCGGTTTGTGTATAGTATCAAACTAAGAAATAAGCAAGAATATTAATAATTTATAGCCAATTATCCTGCATGCAACTTTAGTAACTCAAAATGTTATGGCATTCGTTTGGACAATAAATGGCAATTAGGATATCTGGTACTCACAAATGTTCTGTTGTCTAAAAATATGTATATATGTATAAGTTTAAAGCAACAATGCATAATAAAAAGTAATATCAATTAAAAGAGTAAAAGTTATGTTCAATAATCACATTTATACAGTCATATAGCCATGTGTGAATCACCCATTCACACACACACTCTCTCATACACCAGTATACACAGACCTTCGAACCGCTGACCTTCACTATACCAACTGAGTTACTGCCTCCCCATGTTCAATCAAATTCATTCAAAGACTCAAGTGATAGTGTTGAATAAAAAAGTATATACTACTACACACAGTAATAGACTTTAATAGTATCTGTTTTTGAATGACAGTTTCCAGTGTGTGTACCTGTGATGCGGTGATGCGTGATTGGTCGAGGCGTGCGGTGAGGTCAGACGAGGACACATTGGCTGGAGCTCCACGGTGCAGCCTCATGGCCACCTTCCTCTCCCTTTCTGCTCGCTCTGCTCTGCCCGCCTGAGGGGACCGGTTACCTACACACATGCATAATTCTTATCAGCAACGCAAGCTAATTAAGGTACAAAAGTAGTAAAAAGGATCACACTTTATTAATGAATTACAAATAAAATATATTAAATGAAGTATTTTTTATTCATAGAAGCCAGAGGCCATTTGGATAGAATAGTGGAGCCAATATATGCAAAACAGTCCTAGGTCAGTAAATCTTTGGGAAAACAGTGACGCAGTGAAACAGATTCAAACCTTGCATCATACTGCATACTGTCTACTATCTCTTTGTCTGTATGGATGAGTTAAAAGAGAATGAGATTTGACTAATAACTATTATCTGATTTATTCACAAATGAATCACAAAAACATTCTCAGATATGATGTCTCCTCACAGTACATGACCACTAATGGTATCTGATGTTCAATTATGACTGTATTACAGTTTTTAAACAGTTGGATCACATGTTACAGCTATCATATTCCAAATGGTAAAGTAAATATTTTGGAAATATAAGTAAATAGACAATCTTAAATTGTTATAAAACTCATTGTTGCTCAGAATATCATCTACTCCACTTCATCTTAGCACTGACCTGACTGCTGGACCCCGCGGCTGGCTGGGTTAGCAGGCGCTGCGTCCCCCTCATTCCTGGCGCGATTGGCCCCAGAAGGGTTTGGACCAGGGGCCATGGCTCGCCCCCCACCTCCTCTCTGGCCTCCTCCGGCCCGCTCCTCTCCGTCCTTCCCTTCTCTCCGCTCCCTCTCTCCATCCTCTGTCGTCCTACTTGCCCCCTAAAACATATGAAAAGACATGGTAGGTATTTTATCAGAGTCCAAGTAGTAAGTAGTACATAAAATCTGGAGTGGACTGGGGGTTACGTACAAACTTGAGCATGTTCCAGTCAAAGACATAGTCGTAGGAGAAGCCCTGTCTGTGGAAGAGGTTCCTGAAGAGCTGTCTCAGATAGGAGTAGTCGGGTTTGTCGTCAAATCTCAGCGAGCGGCAGAAGTTTAGGTATGTGGAGAATTCAGCTGGAAAATAGAATGAAGTTTGAGTTTGTACAAATACAACTTTACAAATTATGCACGTTTTGATCAGTTCTATAGTGAGATGTGTAAATATTTTCAAAAGATTCAAATAAGCTGTTCAAAATTGGAAAAAAAATACAAAAAATAGTACAAATACTTGAAATATATTTGTTTAGACTGGAATAACTGAATGTCACATGTGACATAACTTCGTTTGACAAGGGCAGAATGATGTGATAAAAAAAAAAAGAATCACATTTTCTTCTCTTATTGATAAAATCTGCTTTTTTAAAAAACTGTTTTTATTTTACTTTCTATATTAAATTCCTCAACATAAACAATACAGATCTTATACAAATAATTCTGTAAAGGTAAATGCGGTGATTTAACACGTTTTTTTTTGCATGTTTCACTGTTTTTGTTCCATTTTTGTTAGAGAGAAAAGGTAAAACAATTTTCAACTTAAAAAATGCCATATAAAATAAAACAAAAAAAAGTCTCCAAAGTCTGAAGTCTGTTCCAAACAGCATGCTTTGACTGACAGAGGAATGGCTTAGTATAGCGTATTAGTTATGGTTGTTGAGTTTGTGATATGCAGCCATACTCACAGGGGTAGCCTTTGCACAGCACTTCAATGGGAGTGGACATTTTCTTCTCACTGATGCGCTCATACTTCTGCCTCTTGGTGGCAGCCTTGAGTCCTTGCCAGGGCAAAGAGCCGAGGTTGAAGTACATCAGAACATAACCCAGGGACTCCAGGTCATCCCTCCTGGACTGTTCTGAGAAGACACAACAGGGAGAGGGTTTCTTTAAATTGTGTCTGTATCAAGCGTCTAATTCAGGAGGTGGTTTGCACTTCAAAGTGTACAATATAACTTTTCTAGATGAGACTCCCCTACTTGATTGTTTCTATGGAGATATTGGTTTGCCTGAAATATTCCACAAAATAAGTAATCAAGTTTTATAATCTGTTCAGCTCTATGGAAAGGTGACCCCACTCACAGTAAAAATGCATGCATTTAAATATTTTATTAAGAAATAAAAACACCTGTAACTTTTTTTAAAAAAAACAATAGAAAATACTTACTTATGACATACTTTAGAACATTTCAGTAAAAGCAATTGAGACAAGCAGTAAGGCACCCCAAAGACAAGGTAGTGGTCCAAGAATTAGAATAATTGTAAGGCCAACTGTTTAGACATCTAATGAATAATTAGCAATTAATGTAACTGAAACAACAAACCTTTAAATAATGCGCAATTTTATTAAAAGCTACTCTAGCACATTTACTTGAGTAAAAGTAACTACACTACTATCCACATATAGTGGTTTGGCATGAATTGGTATATGTTTAGTCACAAGATAAATACCATAAAATAATAAAAACCTGGATCATACATGAAACAAATCTCCTTATGCTCTGTATTATAATGTAGCATTGTAGCATGATACATTCCTCAACATATTGGTGTGAAGCTATGAGCCATACCGGGGTTATTAGAGCACACCCTGACACCTGTGCTCCGATCTGGGCTGGGTGACAGGGTGCGCGTGACAGGGAACAGGTGACAGGGAGCACGAGCCCGGGAGCGACTGACAGGGGGCGGGTGACAGGGAATGGGTGACACATACCAATGCCCAGATGGGTGTTGATGGAGGCGTAGCGAGCGGTGCCAGTCAGGTTCTTGTTCTCGCGATAGGGGATGTGCTGGTGCGTTCGGGCGTCGCGGTATTTTTTGGCCAGGCCGAAGTCGATGATGTAAACCAGGTTGCCCTTTTTGCCCAGCCCCATGAGGAAGTTGTCAGGCTTCACATCACGGTGGATGAAGTTCTTGGAGTGGATGTATTCAATTCGGCTGATCTGGAGACAGAAAAACGCAGCTTTTATTGATGAAAACCCCTACCCTAATATAATCGAAAACTTCTATACTATTCCTGATGTAATTAACCAAATGTAAATCAGGACAAAACTACTGACTAAGATGAGTTTAACAGAAAAAGGGAACTACAATTTATCAAGCAATAGAAATAATAGGCTTTGTTGATTAAAATAAAAACAACACTCAGACGCTTCACCATCATTATGGAGATAAGCAGGTTGCAGACACATTACCAGAAAAAGATACATAGTGCATCTATAATATAATAGCAATTTGCTTGTTAACTATACATAGAAAATGAATCAACGTGCCAATATGAATAAAGTAACTAAAGTTTTTGCCCTTGTTTAACCCTGATTTAGTGAATATGCAGCCCTACTTTAGCCTTGGTATGGTTAGAGTCCTAGTTTAGTCATGGTTTAGTATTTTTGGCCATTTTCTTTCTTATTAATGCACTTAATTATATAATGACTCCTTTTGTATAAATATATCTAAAATGTTTTCTTGTAGCTCACCATCTGGTCAGCCAGCAGCAAGACCGTCTTGAGGCTGAACTTCCTGGAGCAGAAGTTGAACAGATCCTCCAGACTGGGCCCCAGCAGCTCCATCACCATCACATTGTAGTCTCCTTCTGCCCCACACCATTTTATTGACGGGATTCCCACTGTGGACAAGGAAAACTGGTCAAATGATAAATAAAGTATATTCCAACATTTTTTCCAATAATGCCCTACTAATGCCCTCTATAAGTATACTACCAAATATATTTTGTGAAAAAAAAATTTCAAACCACTATTCAATACTCGGAACTTTTAGCATCTGTAAACCACAACAGGTATTTAGCCACACTGTAATTTATTTATTTAGTATTTGTGTGTTGGAAGTTATTGACAGTGTTGTTTGGGAAGAATACTTTGAAAATGTATTGCAATAAATGTTCTCAAATGTATTCTAATATATGGTCCAATCAGTCTGATATTCAGCAATAGAACTAAAATATATTTATAATGCATTTGTATATAACTAATAACACTCTGGTGTCTGTTACTCCTGTGCAGTTTGAGCCCTAAATTGCATGATGAAGTACTGCAATATATTCCTTTACTTTTTAGGAAAGTAACTGTATTCTGAACTCTACCAAAAGTGTGAGTGTAACTGTACTGGAATACACTCAAGATAAGTATTCTGAATATTTATGCGCATTTAGCTACTTCCTAATACTCCTAATAAACTAATACAGTATTAGTTCAATATAAAACATATCATCATACTTGAACTAAATATTAATAAGAAGTGTAGACCAACTTGCAACAGGAGGAACAAGGGCATGTGATTGGCCGGCGCTTTACTTTGAAAAACGTTCTTATATTTGATGTGCAGTGTTTTTATCAGTTCAGACTGGGCTTAAGGTATTCAGATAATCAAAGCCTTCAAATACTATATAACCTTTGAGTCACACTATACTACTTCACTATTTCATGGCTACTAGACCACCTCTCCATGGCCTCTCCAGACTGAAGTAGTTTAAATCCTTTCTGACCACCGTGTAAGTGCACTGCAGACCAACAGTGACTGACCACTGTTGATCCTCATTCCCCCGCACCCCTGAGCAATCCTGACCAGTTCTTCCCAGCTCTTAATGTCACAAACCCATAAACCTATTGTAGTCCTGCTCTTCTCACCTCCGCCCTGCATCATCTTGTAGAACTTGCTCTCGATGTGGAGCTGTGGGTGCTTTGTCTTGACGCATTCCAGTTTAATGGCCACTTCCTCCCCAGTCGCAATGTTAGAGCCTGTAGTGGTAAAAGCAGTACAAAGTGTGGCATAGGAAAGTTAACTCTGCTCAATAGGTTATGCATTTAGTGTTATAGCAACTAATGTAAGAAGGACAGTATACTTCAATAGTACTTTAGTTTTACATCTATTAGAAGTTCATGCTCCATTATAGTGACGTCAAGAGGAATGTATTTGGTTAATTGATATTTATAATTATTCAGGTCACAATATAATCATAAAAAGCGGCAAAATAAATATTGTGAGGACCTAAAATAACTAAATCTATACTCCAGAAATGTAAAACTAAAAGTAGAGTACTAACTTAAAGGAAGTGAATGTCAAATCAAGCATTAGATTTTACTGGTAACAATTCTAATACTGATTTATTCCTAATTACAAAAACATAGAATGTGATGTCCCATTTATTTATGTAAATTTGGTGTTTTGGTTCTCGTTTGGGTTGCCAGTTCCAATGCTGAGATACAATTAGTTTAAACCTAAAGTCACTCTCTCTGATCCAAATGGTCACTACCTAAACCCAAATCATAAATCAGTTCTAGTGCAACTTCTCCATATACTGAGAATGAGACAAACTTATATGTATCCTCTACCTGCAGGTTAAGGAACTGGAAACCCAAGTTCAATTGTGATAGTAGTTCCCGTTCTAAAACAGGTAGGGCACAGGTCACATCCAATTACTATAATGTATGTACTTTAGTTTAAGTTTAAATTATTTTTAACAAGCCAAACAAATTGTACAAAATATAGCCAAAATCTTTCAGAAAATAAATTGTTTGTCTATGCCTCGAGGGGGAATTCTTTTCAGTTACAGACATGTAGTTACTTGACCAAGAGAAGAACGGGTAAACTCAAAATTACAAGAAGAATGTCTAATATAATATCTAAATTCCCCAGCTATTTAACACACTCCAGCAGGTAATGCATGACATAAGTTGCCTTCCTCACCCAAATAGATATCTCCGAACGAGCCACTGCCGATCTTCCTCCCCAGACGGTACTTATTTCCCACTCGCAGCTCCATGGCGTCCAGCTCTTCAACTTCACTGAGGAGTAAACACAAGCAACAGACATGCACAGGCTGACATCAATCACAGCTGATCAATAGGGTAGGAAAGGACAGTGTGGTGCAAGGCTGCTGCAGAGAAAGACTGGACCTATGCTACAATACACAACCGAAATGACTCAATTAAAAGGTTGCAAATATGAAAGGGTTAATATATTATGCATGTTTAGAGTGCTGTGTTTAAAAGTTGGAGTGGTAGCAAGTCAGACAGTTGTGGTGGTTCTTAAATAGTTGATAGGCATGTTTCCTCTGATGAGACTTGTCGTTAAAAGGAACTGTATGTAGCCTGCATCTTACAATTTTAAAATAAGGTACTGAACTTAGATTGTCGCTGCTTAAACCTGCATATAGAGGACACATACAAGTTTTTGTCATTGTCTGTATATGTGAAAGCTCAGAACTTCTAGAATTCACTCACTGAGCTGCAGAGGCTGGTAGTGACCATTCAGATCCGAAAGAGGCCTTTTAGGTTGAAACCATATGGATTTCAGCACTAGAATTTTTATCTACTACTACTAGTAGAACTTGATTTAAACATATATGATATCCTATATGGGGACAGAGATAGAACAGTCTTTTCAAATTTAAAATCAAATCTTACAAACAGTTCCTTTAAGTTTAGTTATTGAAATTTTAATTTCTGTCCAGCCTATTTTTCTGCTGGTTAATCAGTCATTATCAAATCTCTTCAAACAAAAATCAAACATATTTTTTTGACTCATGGTAGCTAACATGTGAAAAACTGACTTAAAAACGGCGCTATATTTTGAATGTCGTGACAATTTATCGATAATAATAATAATAATAATAATAATAATAATAATAACCAGTTTACGTTCCAATGCATGCATGTTGGTTAAACAGGGACAGCTGGCACGTGCATTACTCATAGTTAATTACTCAACACTTCGTCAATATTTCTTCTAGCTCCAATGCAGGCATGTCTCGATAACGTGCAATGAGAAAGTTGTATAACATAATTTATTCAGAGCTGCAAGAGGGGAGGATTAGCATCTTGCACACCCACAACACATCAAACCCCTCTTCCAAACAAATTTGCATAAACTCCCAGTTCAAGATTGCTCACAAAAACACGTTCGAGCCACGTTTTCCGAAGAACCAAAACACCTAGCACGTTGCAGCCACGTTTGACATTGTCCTGAATGCTGACTGGGTTCATCTAGTCGGCATTGTACACCTCGTTGCTAACCCATTCACACAGGGATAACGTGAACGAGCATGTAGCATAGTGCACGTTGGCCCTTACCTCACGTTGCATCCATTGCTCCCACAACCTACAATGCTAAAAGATGTGCGCGCTAGGCTACGTTACAAAACATGCTAATAGTGCTGGGAATATAATGCAAAAATACTGCTCCGGGTCGTGCCCTAGATACCACGACCAGACAGGAAATGTGGAAATGAGCTGAGAGCAAAATATACCCGCTTTCGTCCCTGACTGACCAGAAAATGTGGTAATAGTCCACGTAGCCGCGCCCTCTGAACTGGATCACCAATGCGCATAGCCAGAACGCACACGAAATAAGGACTAAATAGTAAATTCTGTGTTCATAAAAAGAAATATTTATTCACAACATGCATCTCCCGACCTACCTCCTCCTTCACAGCAGCCGTGTCTCACTCAGGACCCTGGACAGCTACGCACCGAAGCGGCTCCGGGCGGCTCATAACCTCTGGACACCGATCCTCCAGCTCCAGAAACAACAGAAAAAATGTAGCACGGCGCAGTAAGAAGAGGGTACCCGACTTTAAAAAGAAGAGGAGGAGGGCGCCCAAACCAGACACTAATAACGAGGTCCTTCTCCTGCCCAAGCTCACACACCCCCACCCGCTCGGGCCAGTCTCGGCTTACACCATTGACAGTATCACGATGATGTCATCCGCAGGCTCGTATGCGCAGGGGCCGTGCAAAGGAGTGCGCAGCGTCCTGACGTGGTTGCAGACATGAATGAAATAGGGTCTATGAAGTTCACTGAATTTGCTGACCAATAAAGGCCGACCATAAGTATCCAATGTCCAATTCAAACAAAAATATCTAGTAGACGTATAGGAGTGATTTACCCACTCCATTCAATATTCTTTGAGTTGTTTTAAAGAGGACGTATGTAAAATTAACTTAACCGTGTTACAACGGTGCTGTACCGAGTTTTTATTTACATGTATTGATTTATTATTTTGATTCATGCACGCTGAGTAATCCAGTATTATCCTGCATTTGCTTATCAGAAATTCAATGAGCCCTTTTTTTTTATTACCAAGCTGTTATAGATCAATATTGCGGTTTATAACCAAAAGCAAAAAGCATATTTCTCCTTTAAGTAGGCAAGTAGGATACTATTAAACAAAATAAACAGGAAAACCAGCATGTATTCCATATCACATTACAATAGATTAACGAAGTATTAATGATGCAAAAAAAAATAAAAAATTAAATAAAAATTTCTAATATAGTGAGCAATAAGTACCAATCCAATAACTAATAATAATCTCCAAATGAGCAGCCGATTCTGAAAATGAAGACAGCATAAGCTATATTGAACACTGACTCAACAAATAAAACCCAACACGCCCCAGACTTCAATTCAACCTTTATTACCTTGTTCTTTTTCTGCATTAAATTAATTTCCTCTCCTTTGCAACATTTGAAATAAATGAAAACACCCTGAACAGGAGTGATAATAAAGACTGACTTAATTTAAATTGATACATAATAACAAAAACAAACAGTAAAACATAACAGTAATGTTTTTAACGTGTGTAAAACACTGTTCCAGCTCAGCTTGGTATGGTAGAATTTGGCATTTGAGCAGAAAATGCCTTCAGTTGGTTGCTTCGTCTTAAAAACAAAATATTCTTATTGCATTTGACAGTAAATAATACAAACAGAAACAAAATGCTGCTTAAAAACAAACTTAAAAGACATATGCAATAGTGCCATTGTTTTTGAACTTTTAAGCTGTCAACATGTCCAATCTACTCTCACATTCACATACACTCTTTCCTTACATAACCTGTCAGTTTTTTTCACTTCCCTGACTGTGGCCGATACGTATTCAAAAAGGCAAGCACACACAGAAGCACGCCACAATTTTATCATGAATCTCTCGTGGACAAGATCAAGAAAAAACAAAAAAGGACATTCAACATGGTAGCAATAATACACACTCGATATCTTCATCTCGACATTGTCCTCCGTCCAGTCACACTGACAACGGTCCTTTCATGCACACTTAGGCAGGCGGGAGGGCACCTGGTACAGCGAGTAAATAAGTCATCATCATCATCATCGACATCCTGACAATAGATAATAACCAACGTGATTCGAGTAAGAAAAAAAAAAATAGCGAGGTCAGTGTTTTTTGAAGGGCGAAAAAAGGAGGACATCTCTTGGATTTTCACAAAGTTTCACACAATTATTTTTTTGTCTCTCTTTTAAAATAACGAAAGCTAAACAACCGACATACATCAAGGAGAATACAATTTTGCTTGTCAAATATAAGCAGTGTGTAACTGATGAAAAAGGTGTTGGTGCTGAAAGGTTTGCTGAGGCGGCCATGATGAAGCCAAGGCCACTGCTGTTGTAACATTATGTCGTCCGGTTAAGGGCTTTAGTAGCTGTTTTGTAGCTCAGTCTCGGAAATAATGGACAGTTAAAAGTGGAGAATGCGTCACCATACAACGACCCAGAGGCGTTTAGTGCAAGTTTGGCTAATGTTGATTTTTGTTTCGATTCCCGTTTCAAACCCTGGGTCCCATGCGGATGGCAAATTTCCACCAAGGCAGATTTGTCAGTACCGACTTAAGTCTCTGGATTCAAATCTCAATCGTTCAGTTCGTTTCAGTAGTGTGGCGTCGCCTCCGTCCTCTTTCGTTGTGAGAACTCTGTACGACGGCCGGGTCTATGGGGGCTCAGTCCGCAAGTCTGATTTTTGAGACTCAATTTTTAAATACTAATACAAAACAAAAAGAAGATCATAATTGTGGCACACTTAGAACAGCAATAGCTAAACCTGTTAACGTGTACGACTCTGGCTGAGCTTGTCTACAGTGCATGCCTGAGTGATTGGGTCTCTGAATGCATAAAATGGGAATAAAACCAAAGAGCAGTCCTCCTCATGAGTCCTAAAGAGTTGAATAAGTTCCGCCTTCTCCTCCAGTTCAAGTTTTACGGTCATCTTCATTTAAAGTTGAGTGGGTTAACATGAAAGAATGAAAGAAATGGAGATAAAGGTACTGCATGTGACCTGTAATGTGGTCTTTTTGTTGAGTGACCAGTGTAGCTTAGTTCTACATTGTCTCTGAGTACATAAATACAGAGCCTAATGTGTTTTATACGAGTGTAAAATGAGCATGGATATAATACCCCTCAGATGGAGTCGGCCCCTCCACCCAGCAGGTCCCCTGGCAGCAGGGAGGCGGGGCTGCCCATCTGATGACGATCCTCCAGTGCAGGAGAGCCCCAGAGGCTGTTGCTGGTAACCTGCTCCACTCATGCCACCCATGCCCCCCCACAGAGCCTGCCTCCCTGCCTCCACACCTCCAGCCCCTCCGGCCCCATTGCTGCTCCACTGGGCGAATGCACCCAGCCCGGGCCCATGGGTCTGGTCTGATGAGCTGCCTGTGCTGTCCAGACTCCATCCTGAGCTGTTGGGCCCAGCTCCTGCTGTGGAAGCTGCTTCTACCCCCACTGCCCCCGCACTGCCCCCTGCTGCTCTATCAGCTGCACTACCGTTAGCCCCCAGTGCGGGGGCAGCAGCAGGCCCAGAGCCAGCAGAACCTGCCTGAGTTCCTCCACTTCCTGCTCCTCCTGCCTGGGAATGTGCGATGTACCGAGCCACATCCTCCTCGCTCACAAACTCTGCCAAGATTGTTGTGTTTCCTAAAACACACCTAAACACACAACAGAAACTATGTGTTAGCCATACGTTCATCACAAACTCATGTCTAACAAACACAGATCGTAAATGCCAACCTAAAAGCTAAAAACATACAGAATTGACATGATCTTACATATGAAGTGCACTCTGGGCTTTGGCAGCCTCTTGTTTGGAGCTGTAGCGTATGAGGGCTGTTCCCTGGGTCAGGCCGAGGTGAAAGGTCAACAGAGGGCCATGCTGCATGCAGATGGTCCTCAAGGTCGAGCCATCAATCTGCAGGAGGAAAAAAGGTGCATGTGACTTTGGACTTGTGTCTTTCGCCATTTTACAAGTTCTTTGTCTTGAAATAGCTGCTATTGGTTTGTGTACCTGAGGAGTGAGATTGCTTAGCACCAGCCAACAACTTTCTCGAGGGCTTCCATCACTCCAGGTTGTGCCTATAAAAAAGCAATAAAGAAATTCTCATATCTATGGATAAACAATGCTGAGACGAAGAACTCCACGAGAGCATTACCAGCTGTGGCCGATCCACTGCTCCAGGCCCTGCCAGCCAATCGCGGGGCTCCACCTGACCATGGGGTAGGAGAAGACTGCTTCTGACTGGCCAGCCCTGGAGGAGGACGGGACAGCTGGCTCTGACTGCCCCCACGATTAGCTTTCCACGATTTGTGTCCAATGGGTTCTGGAGGCCAGCTGGTCTTGAAGTCAGTGTACTTTGCTAAAAAAAAGAAAAACAAAGTTTATCATCCAATCTATTGTAATCACCATTTACCGGCAACATGGCATGTTTTTTTACTAGAAGAAAATGCCAGTGTTATGGTTACCCGAGTTGTGTGCGTTGGAGAGAGGGCTGTCTGAGGCACTCAAAGGCCAGGCACCATGTGAAGGCAGCAAGGTGTTGAGGGGAGGATTGGAATCTGTAATACATGCCACAGACAACAGTGTCAACAGTGTCAACATATAAATTCAAATCACTGAATGAACAGATGCTCACCAGTATTGTCTAATAACTGGTGCTCGCTGTCATTGAGGCCAGGAGACACTGCGTTTCCCATCATCGCTGGCGTTATGTAGGGATCAGTATCAGGGTCAACGCGGTCTATTCCTTTCCATGGCACACCAGGCTGGAATTCTGTCCAAAGAGACACGAATGTAGTAGTTTAGGTAGGAAAATGCAATAAAAAGGGTAATAGATAAAATCTTCTACAAACCTGGAGGCCAGCTGGGTGCAGTAGTAGCCTTGGCTCCCATTTTGTTCCCAGGTGTGCGGTGCCAGCTATCACCAAGGCCGTCTCCAACCATCATGTCGTACTGTGAGTAGGGCGAGCCCCCCGGCATTTTCATGGGAGTGACAGGGCCTGAGAGATGAGATGATAGATGTTACATCACACAGTACCAGATGGATCCATAAATCATCTACCAGATACTTCACATCAGTTTCTCTGATAGACAAATATGTTTCTCACCATTTTTATGGAATGCGTTCTCAGCATGAGAGGAGTCTGGTGATGACTGGCCTTCCATCATCCATTTGAAGCGTGATTGCTGACCGCCGAAGTCCTTCATGGGCCCTGGCCCCCCTATGACCGAGCTGCCCAGGTCCAGACCTGAGAGGTTCACCCCGGAACCAAAACCTAACATTTTTAAAAGCAAAATCACATATTATCATTAATGTAATCATAAATGTTAGTCCAAGCAGACTTGTACTGACCAGAGTAGGGCCCATGTGTTTTCTGTTGCAGGTCAGCCACAGATCCAGCCAGCCCTGAGTGGGACAGGGGGTCAGCCCCAGGCATCTTAGGACCCAGTCCACCTGCAGTGTGGTGAGAGGGGGACAGCTTGGAGCCTCCTCCTAGTCCCCCCACCTGCTGCTGCTGCTGCTGCTGTCTTTGCTGCTGAAGCACAGCCATAATCCTGGCCAGCTAAATGCACAATTCAATGTTAAAAAGAGTAAAAGTACAAATATAAGACAACCTTGGTCTAAAAAGAGTTAAGTGAGTGACTTCATACCTGCTGAGGATCTGCCTGCTGCCGCACATTGGGTGTGAATTTCCTCTGGTTCTGCAGAAGCTGCTGTTGCTGTTGTTGCTGCTGTGGCTGCTGAAGGAGGAGCTGACAGGCCTGAACAAACAAGACCCAACAGAACAGAAACATGAGGAAAATGTGGCCCTATGTCTCTAAGCAGCCAGTTAGTTGCATGTGGAGAAGACAATCTTAAAGTGTTCTGTGCTGCTTCTCACCAGCTGAAACTGGATGTGAGGAGGGTAGATGCTGCCGAGCATGGCGATGTGCTGTGGGGACAGTTGTGGAGGGAACACACCTCCCCCAACTCCTGCCACTCCTCCCACAGCGCCAACACCCCCTACGCTCCCGCTGGGAGGGGGCATCTGCTTCAGCACGGAGCCTGGCACCTGAGACACAACAGCATGAACACTTGTTACCACAGAAACGTTCGGGTGCAGTGTCTACTGAACGAACAACAAAGCTTGGGCTGTCATTACTGCTATTGTGGTAATGTTTACTTTCACTTTAAGCAAAAACACAACACCAAATACCTGAGGTGACAGGAACTGATGAGGCACTTGTGCTCGGATCCCTGGAGACTGGTTCATGGGTGGGACACTTGGTTGGTGCCTTGATTGAGGGATCCCGCCAACATTGCCAAAGATACCATGGCTACCCTGATAAAAGTAAATAAACAATCCATTACAGTTGAGACAAAATAATTGCATTTAAAATGTTGAAAAGAAACTTTGAAAATAAAAGTCAAGACAAAGAGCTAAGAAAAGTATAGATTTTTAGTAAACAAAATCAAAGATGACAGGACAGAAACAGCAGGAGCAGTTATCTTACTTGTCTAAGAGGGAATGTGTGGTTGAAGAGGGAATGGGGCTTGTAGAAAGTGGGTGATGTATTCACAGAACCCTCTTCCCCGGGAAACCCATCTTGATTGGTCAAAGGCAAGGTCTGTCAAATCGACAGCCAATGGAAGACCAATATGAATGTGGGGTGGGAAGAGGGAATAGACAAGAGGGAGAATAAAGCGGAAACACAGAAGAGTGACAAACACTGAAGTGCTTCCTTATAACAGTGAATAATGAAAGAATGTAGTACCTTATCATAGAAGGACCCAGCATCTCCAGGTGCAGTGTCCTTGGTGCCAGATGATCGGTAACCCATTCCTACTCCTCCTCTTCCTGCTTTTCGCATGTCTCCATTGTAATCACTCATTCCCATGCCTCTTTTCTCTGCATCCATCTTTTTATCCTGCATGGAATTAGTTCCCAAATCCATAGTTGAACCACCAGGATCATCATTCTGTCCAGAAAAACAAGCAAAGATTGTGATTGTCATTTAGAGAACTATCATTCCCTAACAAACATCACATACTGAAGCTGTATTAGATTTTTTTACCAAAAGTCCAATATTTGAAAACTGTCTATTGAGGGGGCCCATCCATGAGTCTCCAGATTTTAATGGACCCTGAAAATGAAGGTCATATTTTGAAATAAAAATAAAATAGATTCATGTTTGTTCATTAATTGTCTATTTGTTACTTACTTTGTTATTGGGCTTCTTCCCAGTGTGGCTCTGTCCCCAGCCTCCATTACTTCCTTGACCCCAAGAGGAGCCACTCCCCTGGGAGCCAGCACTGTTCCACAGGCCGCCCCCTTCTTCTTCCTCCTCCCAGCTCGAGTGACGTGAAGCTGCCACAGAGCCCTCTTTGTCTCCCCAGCCATCTTGCATAGACTTTGACCCTGACAGTTTAAAGAATTGAAAATGTTGCTTTAAAGGCACACAGAACAGCCACCATA
Organism: Boleophthalmus pectinirostris; assembly: GCF_026225935.1. Classification (NCBI taxonomy): domain Eukaryota; kingdom Metazoa; phylum Chordata; class Actinopteri; order Gobiiformes; family Gobiidae; genus Boleophthalmus; species Boleophthalmus pectinirostris. The sequence continues at coordinate 10,078,823 of NW_026571047.1, read as the reverse complement.
TACAACAACTTATTTGTAAAATGCAGATTTTGTTTACCAGATTTAATAGGGTTAGGGGAGGAACTGCCCCATCCTGTTGTCTTCCCACCATCATCTGGATCACCCCAACCAGTAGGAGCATCAGTAGGCTTTCCCCATGCTGCAGTGCCATTGTCGACTGTTGGACTAGTAGGAGATGTACTTCCCCAACCTGAAGGACCTGAGCAACAAAGGATAAAGCAGACAAACATTCATAACACAGAACGTAAAATACCAAGTGTGGAAAAAATGTTCTAATTACCCAGGAAGTTCTAAGTCCTTTGAAATGGTTATACAGTGTGATAATCACATCGCTAAAGGTACTGACCTAAAGCAGGTGCTTTTCCTGGCCCATGGGCAGTGCTGAAGTTGGCCCCGAGCGAGGGGGGCGGTCTGTTTGACTGCTGCTGGCCTGTTGGTCCTTGTGGCTGATGGGGAGTCTGACCCTGACTTTGAGGTTGTGGGCCATTAGGAGGATTGTTCTTGTCCCACAGGTTGACCGGCTTATAATTGTAATTAGTTGGATCTCCCCAAGCTGAGGTCCCATCATCAATGTCACCCTTTCTGCTGATAGACTGCGGTGATGGTTCATCCCAACCACTGGGTTCAGGACCACTTCCTGCTGGACCAGTAGGAATGGGACCTGAAGTCCAGCCTGAGCTTTGGTTGTGGGCTGGAGGCATGGGTTTGCGCCCCATGGCCCCTTGCATAACCCCTTGGTCCGACGCTTGCTGTGGGTGCTGATTGCGGGGCTGTGATTGTTGCTGTTGCAGTTGTGCCTGTGGGCCTGGGACTGGACCCGACTGGCTGTTTGGCATTTGATGCATTTTGTTTCCTCCACTCCAACCTTGAGATTTGGAACCAATGACCCCCATCCCACCTCCAGCACTACCTCCACCCCCTGTACCACCTGCACCCCAAGTTCTTCTGGGGCCACTTTCATCCCAGCTTCCCCAACCACCCACACCCGAATCCCCACCTGAGTTTCCTGGCCCATTTTTCCTCTCGTCCTCCCATCCACCTCCATTTGATTTGCGCTCTTGCTCACCCCAGTCTCTACCTGTCCTCACCTTTTGTCCAGATCCCCACCCACTTCCACGTGCATCCCCTCCCAGTTCTTTCCAACTACCTGTCCCTTTTTCTTCCTGACCTTCTCCCCAGCCACCCCCCAGCGGCTCACCCTGCTGACCAATATCACCCCAGCCTCCTCCATTTCCTGGTCTGGCATCTCTCCACTCTTCATTTCCCCACCCTTTGGCTTCCTGGCTCTCCCCTGTCCCTGCTCTTCCCCAGCCTGTAGCCGTTGCCTGCTGGGTTGGTCCTGACACGACCCCAGGGCCTACAGCAGGCCCTGATGAAGACACTGGCCCAGGTTGTGCCATGTTGACATTTCTTATGCTGGGGCCTGATGTGGGTGGGCCTCTGCCAGAGATAGAGGCTCCACTACTGCTACTGTTGCTGCTGCTCTCCCAGCCCTCTCCAGAGGAACCAGCAGATGAAACCATAGATTCACTGATGGTCGACCTGGGGCCAGGAAACTGAGAAGACCCACCACCAGAAGAGGGCTTTGATCCAAGCTTATTATTTTGTCCATGATCTTCAACATCCCAGGTTGTGTTTTGTCTGATTTGCGTCTGTCCCCAGCCTGTGTTTGATAGGACCCTGGGGTCTAGATCTGAACGATTGAGAAGGTTCTGTAAGGCAGCTTCAGCATTTGGTGCCTGTCGGCGAGAACGACTATGACTGCTGTTAGGCGCACTCCCAGCTCTGGAGTTTCCACCGCTGGAAGAAGATCCCCCCTGTGCACCCTGTCCCCCCACCCACTCCCCTGATTCACCCTCTCCCTTCTGATTGTCCCAAGCTCTGCTCATAGTTGTAGACAGAGATGAGGGAGCACAGGCTGGTGGGTTGCCAGTGGCACCGACTCCACTGTTGCTACTGGCAGCTCCACCCTTCACCTCTCCCCCTCCCCAGTCACTACTAGGCGCTCCTCTCTCTGACCCCCACCCTCCCTGAGATACCCCAGAGGTCTGACTCGTGTTTCCCCCAACATTCCCCCAGGCATTAACCCCACTTGTTGAACCTGGGTAACCCCAACCCGAGGTTCCATTATCCCCTTCAGCAGCTACGAACACCCCTGTGCCACCACCAGTGTCCCAGCCATCAGTCCTTGAGGCACCCGTTTTGGAGTTTGATGCAGGAAAAGAAGGCTGGCCTCTCCAAGAAGAAACAAGGCTGTGGTCTCCTCCTACGCCACTGCGGTCCATGACCCCACCAGGTCCTTCTCCTCCTGCTGTATTTGGTCCCACTGATTCACTATCCCACTTTCCGTCTCTAGATTGCATTTGGTGAAGTTGATGCTGATGGGTGCTTGATTGATTCACAGATAAAGGTGACTGACCCCCCAGCATCCCGAGGGCCCCGGCTCCAAGGCCCAGAGAAGCAGAGTTGTTGGCAGACAAGGGCCCTCCAGGGCCCTGGTGATGGAAGGAAGACGGGCCTCCTTCTCCTGAAGCAGCAGGCCCGTCCTGCTGCACCAGGGCAGGCCAGGCTGAAGGGTTGGCATTTGGATTTAAATTGGCACCTGGAATTCCACTACTGCCCTCTGTGGGGCCACTGGCGTCGTGGCTCCCTGGCACAGTGGAAGCTTTGGAAAGAGAGGAGGGCCCAGACACAGCAACTGCGCTCCCTCCTCCAAGATGACCCTGGGAGGCAGCCGTCCCCCATGCCGCACCACTGGACGACTGCATACATTCATTGGGCAAAGAGAGAGAGGAAGTGGGTGAGGGCTGATTGCCAGAGGCACTAGTGCTGTTCACAGACATCCCGTTGTTGCTGCCGCCGCTACCGCCTCCTTCACTGCCAGCGATGCTAGGCCACTCCTCCAGATCGTTCCCATCAACAATGACCTTCTCCCTGCCCTGAGAGGAGGCCTGGCTGCCTGAGCTCACTCCCCACATGGAATTTGCATAATTAGAAGAAGTAGTAGAAGCAGCAACTGATGATGAGGTGAGAGCTAATGAGGAGGCAGCTGCACCAGAATCTAGAAATTAAAGAAAAAATTACATGCATCAAACAAGAATAAAACAACAACAATTTGCCATTATATATGTTATAGTATTTTAACACAACTACCTGAAACAGCCAAGTTTGCATTAGGGCTATCCCCTCCACCACCTCCCAGCAGCATAGAGGACAGTGGCGGCTGACCCCTCTTCAGTAGCACTTTATGGTCCTGCTGGCAGCGGAATCGCGGCGGCACTTCTCTCGGCATGTAGCGCGGTTGTTGCTGAGGCGTTTGGGCACCACCTCCGCTACTTGAGGTGCCGTTTCCTGTGGCACTGGGACCGCCTGTGGTGGAGGAAGAACTGGAGGTGGAGGCGGGCTGTCCGTTGGCCACCAGCAGGCGTTTGGCATTGTTGCCACCCTGTGAGGGGGCAGCACTACCAGAGCCCGAGGTGCCTGGCGAAGGTGAAGCAGAGGGGGTGGGTCCAGGGCTAGGCGAGGCAGAGCTGCTCTGAGTGGCAGGAGACTGAGCAGACGTGGGCTTGGTCAGGTCTGGCACTGGATAACAAACAGTTAAGGTTATAGTACAATTCAGAGCTGGCTACCAGATAGATGACATTCTGAAAAAATAGCCTAATTTCTCACCTTTGTTTTTTTGTTCTATAACCTGAAAAAAAAAATTGTACAGTTATAAGTAACTGTAAAAGACTTAAATCAAAAGCAAAGAAGTAGTTTGTTTGATGGTACCTTCTGAGAGGCTTCCCTTTTCCTTTTGTCGTCTTTTTTCCTTTTCTTGTCGTCCATGAACTACTGATCCAGTCCCAATATTCCTTTCTTCTGAAGGATATGCAAAAAATAAAAATAACAAGACACATTAATTAAGAAACAGATGATAACAATGCAGGAGTTACGCAACCAGTATTTATCCAATTATTGAGGAGCACTTGATAGATTTAGTCGTGAGACCCAAGAATAGTGGTGGACGACGACGACCATACAGTAAATGTTTTGGCTTAGACACGGGCTTCTGAATAGTCATGCTGACTATTCAGTCCATGACTGAACAGCATAATTTAAAAGAATGGCACATTCGTAACAGATCAAGTGACAGTTCCTAGAGCGTACAAATCCAAAATGAGCTTGTAGCGCACATAGCCACAGCTGTTTTGCAGTGAACTCCCGTTTATAGTTCAACAATGCTATCTGGATGAGTTCGGTTTCGTTTTCTCTCCACTAAGGTGTCAGTGGTCTTGGAAAATGTGTTCATCACCTTTCGACCTATTAGAGGTTCACTTGAACGTACTGTATAAGTAGTGAAGCCCTGCATATATATTAACACACAGAAGAAATGCAGTGTTTCGACAGGTTCAAAAGCACTAAACGCTATACAATAACTCAACTTTGCAATGCTATCGAATTGTATTTAACGTTCAAATTAGGTTTGGAGGATATATTAAACATAAATCAATGTAGATGTGTATAGCATGTATGTGGCAACCCAGATTTCAGTCAATCATGGAAAGGTTAGCGCAATTATCTAATGCTATCAAGTGTTAGCAAGGGTGGCTAAGTTTCTGACAGCAGGGAGAAGCTAAGGCTAACGCTAAGTGTTTAGCTCGATCTACAAACACCACTGGTGTTAAACATGCATCGAATGCTAAAATGTTTAATGAATGTAAAAAACTGAATTAATAGACGTGCAAGTACTCACCTTAAGAATCACATATGAAGAGGAGCTAGCGTGTTAGCTAGCTTGGCTAAAGTGCTTCAGTGCGATTTATATAGCTTTTTGAGGCATTCGTCGAGGCTACAAGAGCAGCGAAGCCTGAGCGGAAAGTCAAGTGTCAGACGACGAAAAGATACGCGCATCCAGCTACAGGTTCGTAAATAAGTACTAACGTTGTAATAGTGTAAACCGTAATGTGCAGAAAAAATGGAAAAATTCAAAGCGCTGTGGAGTCAGTCTTTTGACGCGCGGCCATTTTGCTGCTCATGATGATGCTGTCTCCAATGGCCCGGCTGTGTGCGCCTGTGTAGGGCTGTAAGCGCCTGTGTGCGCCTGTGTGTGTCTGTGTGTGTCTGTGTGTGCCTGTGTGTGCCTGTGTACGGCTGTGTGTGGCTGTGTGTGACTGTGTACGACTGTGTACGGCTGTGTACGGCTGTGTACTCTTGTGCAGCTGCGTGTGAGTCCGTGTGAGCCCCATGGAGCCCGCTGACTGGCTCCTGCCGTTGGGAGGGAGACATAAAACACAGATCTGACCTTCACTAGCTCTGTCAACTTATGCGTAACAGCCGTGGAGAAGAAGGAAGAGAACATTGAAACGCCATAGCGGTTCTCTGCTGCTGTAACATCTCATAAGACTATCTATAATCTTGTTTCAAAACAGAGTGGCCTCATGGCTCCTAAGAAGAGAGAGACACGAAAAAGGAAAACCGAAGACCCCGGAGAAGATGGAGACACAGAAAAGGAGCCCAGGAGTGGAGAAGTTAGAAGGAGAAATATCAGAGGCTGTTCAAAGTACATTGGGGCTCATGTCGGCATTCAAGGTAAGCCTACTTGGGTGACCAAGCTGCATCGATTAATTCATTGTGACTAGTCGACTACTGAAATAATCGTAATCGTATTTTGAGAATTGTAATGGTTAACTAGATTATATAGTATCTAATACGCATGCGAAAAGAGCGATTCAAGCAAAGACTGCTGCATTATTACACAAACTAAAACTGCGTTACTAAATAAAAATGTCAAGAAATAAACAATATAGAACTAATGTACTTTGCAATTATTCTCTATCAAAACCTTCAGTCACCCTGTTTCTACCTCTATATAGGTTATGGTTATAAATGTAACTCACTGTGCAAGACAACCAAAAGTGTGACAGGTAAGGGTGGGTGATATAGCAAAAATAAATAAAATAATGATTTCAGTTCATGAACTTAGTAACGTTTTGTATGCCATTAAGAGGAAAAGTACTGCTTCTGAGAGTTCACACTTCTGTATGATTGTTTGAATTCACCTATCAATCATTTAGGCTGGCCAACAGGATTGCATAGATCTACGTTAAACAGAAAAAAGGAAAGGATCAGATCACGGTTACATTTAATTTTATCACCCAGCCCTACTTTCAGTTAAAACTTAAAACTCTTTTCTTGTTTTCAGGTGGGATATGGAAGGCAGTAGACTCCTGTGTAGCTATGGGGGGCACTAGTTTTGCTCTGTTTTTGGGCTCGCAGAGGTCCTGGAAGAGACCTGCGCTGGACTCTTCTGCAGCAGACAAGTTTCGGGAGCAATGTTCTCTTCATACATTTGACCCTGCTCATATCCTACCCCATGGATCCTACCTCATGAACTGTGGCTCACCTAAAGAGGGTTTGTTCTTGCTGTATTTATTACCTTTTTGCAGAGTTTGCAGTGTACAAATCTAAAAAGTCTGAATTCTGTTTTCAGAATGTAAATTAACAGATGGTGAGGACAAACTTGTATATTATGTTTTGATTTGATCTTGTTTCTATCTCATCTTGTGGGAATTGTGTCTCATCCCAATCAAACCTTTTACAAGTACAAATGTAGTATCACTACCTGTAAGCTACTTGTAATCAAGCACATTTTACATGTAAATGTACTTTTACTTGAGAACAATGTTTCAGTCCTTTTTCCACTCCTGCCTATGTGTCATTGTGTTATACTTACTCTCCTGACCCTGCTCATTGTCTTGTTGACTTCAGATGTGTTTGAGAAGAGCCAGGCCCTGCTTGTAGATGAGCTGAGCCGCTGCAGCCGCCTGGGCCTGACCCTGTATAACTTCCATCCGGGCTCCTCCCTGGGCACCATCACCACAGAAGAGTGCACGGAGAAAATAGCTACAGCCATTAATCACGCTCACCAGCAAACTCCCGCTGTGGTCACAGGTAGTGATCAGTATTCAAAATATATGTTTTCACTAGCAAGGACCACGCCAAGAACGACATAGTGCGAAAGAAGTTTATTGGTGATGGACGAGGGGTGGAGATGGCTGGGTTGAGACTCTGGGTAGGGGCTCCGTCTCAATCTACAATTGTCAGTCCTTTTTCTTTAAAAAAAATCTGAAATTCATGGGTAGGCCTATCACAATAGAAAAGTGTATTGCTTCTGATACAGTGTTATGAAGGTTTCTATCCCATAAAAAACATGTCCTGACAACAAAGCATGTAAAGTCCAGATTTTGTAAAACAGAATACAATTAAGCTAATTAACAAATTCTTAAATCAACTTAATTACATAAACTGTAAGCTACAGATATCTTCGACTTGTTTAGTTTATGTTAGCCTAAGATAAATGATAAAACTAAAACTATTTAACTATTTTCTTTGTAACCTTTAGATTATTTGTATATTATTCTACATTACAGGTATATTTTAAACAATATTTCATTTGATTTTAGTTAGTTCAGTTACTTTACTTACTACATATTGTATTGTAATATATACATACTGTATTCCTCCTGCAGTGTTGGAGAATATGAGTGGCCAAGGTAGCACTGTGGGGGGTAAGTTCTCTGAGCTGAAGGCCATTATTGACAAAGTAAGAGACCAGAGTCGAATGGGAGTGTGTCTGGACACCTGTCATGCCTTTGCAGCAGGTGAGAAATATTATTATTGCTATTATAACGTTGTTAAAATGTGTGCTTTTCTTTATACACTGCCTCTTATCTTGACAGGGTATGACTTGACTGCAGAGGGAGGGGTGAAAGCCATGTTAGATGAGTTCGATCAACAAGTAGGGCTCAAATACCTCAAAGCAATACACCTCAATGACTCTAAAGGTAAAACCACATCATCGTTGGATAATAATTTATAAATGGCCCATATTATGCTATTTTCTGATCTATGTTAGAATGTTGTTTCCTCATCAAAAACATATCCGGACTTGTATTTTGTTTCATTCACACATGTTTAAAACCTGCATATTTAAGCTGAGTTTTTCTTCCAAACAGAAAACACTCATCAATGTCATGTGGTAGTAAAGGAAGTGCTGCAGTGTGTTTTTAAACTTCATACATTTTCGATAATTTCTAGAATTGCTTTATTGAACAAAAGGTGCAAGGTAATACAGGACCTCTAAATCTTCTGGTTGGAATTTTTGTGCAGGTAAAGTTGGATGCAACCTTGATCGCCATGAAGATATTGGCAAAGGTCACATTGGAATCCCTGCTTTCCGGGACATTGTGAACGAACCCAGATTGGATAATATTCCCTTAATTCTGGAAACTCCTGGACGGTAAATTAACTACTACTTACCCACATTATTTACAGTATATAGACCAAGAAACTTAGCTACACATATCTACTATGTTAATTCATTTTGATTTTGTTTTTCGTTTGCAGACCAGGATTTGAGTATGCTGAGCAGATTGAGCTGTTATATTCTCTATTTGACAAGAAAAAATAAATGTAGTTGGCTAGGCACTAGTTCAGGCTACTTTACTGGTAACATATTTTCATGTTAAGGACCAAATGTTCATTGTTTCATTGTTTAAAATGCTAAACATTTGATTAAAGATGTATTTTGTTAACAATTTGACAGGAGTGAAGTGTTGTCTTTTCTAGAGGTAGCCACAAGGGGTCAGCAGAGTTACACAAATATTTCCTTTAGCAGAGAGATTCGCATAAAACGGAACAATTCTGAAGAGCACATCCTAAAAAAAGAGTTGTCAACTAACTTTGTCGGCACAATACCACCACTGTAACTGGAAGTACAACTAATAAAATAAATACATTAAAATAAATGCTAAACAGTTTAAAGCCATACTGTGGAATATTCCTAACAAAGCAAAGACATCTTGAAGAAGACATGCAAAATTGACTCTTGTGAGCTTTAAGCAATGTTTTAAGGTTGTTCTCACCTCAAAAACATTCAGGAGTTGTGTTTTATTTCATTCACACATGTTCGAATAATCCTTAATTATTAGTCTGTCTACATCTAAAAGCACTGTGTCCCAGCTCTGTACCAGCTTGTGATGGCATGTACTGGTAGTTTTCAAGTTAACAGCTACCTTTTACCTTTTATTCAGTAGAGATTGGCAATTCCATGTCTGAAATTGTCCAAATGAGTAAAATACACCACGGAGCACTTCCTGTATTACTACATGAAATCACAAGGTGGAGTGTTTTACATTGGGGAGAATTGTGCTTGAATATGCAGGATCTGTGAGTTGAATGTGTGAATGAAACAAAACACAACTCCAGGTATGTTTTTGATAAGGCAGCAATTTTATAATAACAGATAAAATCGTAATCTGGGCCCTTTAAATCTTAACACTTTAACGCTTCATTATATATATATATATATATATATATATATATAACAATGCTGACATGAATCACTGCATGTTGGCTTCTTTTGCTTGGATTTTGCTGCTTTTGCTTTCTCATGCCAACTGTTTATGAACCTCATCTTGCTTGTGGCTTGAAATAACCACAAAAAGTGAGTAGAATATAGAGGAACCCACACTGCAACAAAGCTTGAACTTGTGAGTAAATACACAAAAATAATCACCCACCACTCTTGTCATAACATTACAGCATGCTCCTTTTCTTATCTAAACCTCTGACTCTTGCTTTGTCTTGCCTGTATGCATCCCTCCAGATTCCATCCTTAACTTGAGTCAACTCTGCAAGTGAAAAGAACTGAGGCGTTAACAGGACATGGAGGTGCCTGGTCCAAGAATGTCTCCTCTCCGTAGCGCCGCCCCCTCCTCCAGGAAATGCCTATCCCAACTGCTTGGAAGCCTCTTACTTACACAGGGTAGGATGGAGTTTGACTAATGTGGGAGGCTGCTGCTGCTACTTGTGTCAACCAGTTTAGATAAGCTCAGGTTTGAAGGATTTGGTAGGGTCAGGAGGTTACAGTGAAGACTAAACAAAAGAAGTCAGACTAAGATGGAGGATTTTTGGCATAACTAAAAATGCCATTGGACTTGACTGACTTTCCATATCGTAATTATCTTGCGGTATTAGCTGTTTTTGGTATAAAGTGTGCCCGTTTTTACTTCATCTACTCGTCTCTTTCATTACATTTTGCAGTGAATGTTTTCCATTGCAGACCCAAGCCACTGATCTAATTATACAACTTTGTAAATACTTCCAGATATCGTTGACCAAATCAGTGTATTTCTGAACTTGGCCAGCTGAGGAGTTTTCACCAGACCAAACAGATGATGTAGGGGGATAAGGGAGGTCAGGCTTTAAAGATGAATAATGCAATAAAACATGCAACCCACTTCATTTTTGGGGGGGATTTGGACTAGCAAAAAGACTCCTTAGCTTAATCCGACGTGGTTAGACTTATTATGAACTCAAATGAATAAATAGAAGAGAGATAAATAAAGAAGCTATTCAAAATGATTTGATTACATTTTTACATTCATTTAGTGGTCAGGATGCGGATGCACTTGATGTTGAAGCCATTTATCTGGACAACTAGTGTAGTTTCTAAAATTTCAAGATTATTTATCAAAGAAAATGTCTGATACCAATTTTGATACCACAAGGATCATTGAAAACACAAAATGATAGCATTGCAGTGTGGTAATTTATTAGCTCTGATGTGCGGTAGATTAGTTCATGAATTCAGGAATAGTCCCATTTTGTTTGATTATTTTTTATTGTGTCACTATTGATATTGTTTGTTGGTCAAAAATGTACCTTGAAAATAACAAGTAATTAATTAATTGAATGGGTTGACAAGTTATGTTGTCTCTTTCTGTCTTGACTTTCTACTTTAGAGAGCAATCAATGTTTTTTTTCACAGTAGATACTGATTGTTTAGAATCCATATAAACCGATGGGCAGTAAGGTAAGGATATTTTTTTAGGCTGATATATTATATGTATATGTATGTATATTATATGTACAGCCAATTTTTATTATTTTCCCCAAAGTATGTAATTTCAATTTACAACAAAGTCATCCACACCCATATTTCAATACAAACTGGGCAGGAGAGCAGTGTAGTTACATTTAGTGCTGTGTCGAAGTGTTCAAATAAAGCTTTATGCATATTCTTTAAGCAGCTGGTCAGGCCAAACAAAATATCGGCCTCTGCTTTCGGCTAAGGCCTTTTTTCCTTATAATTCTGTTTTGACTGTTCACCATGTTTACATAAATCCACTATATGATGCAGTTAAGAGCACTTAGAAAACCATGTTATGCTGCTGGAAACTTCAGCTCCATGCAGACACTTGGCACTGTTAAATAATAATAGAGCATTATGTAGGACTGATGCTCTCCGAAACCTCATTGAGACAGTTTACTGGCAGCCTTCAGGTTGTAAACCCACCTCAGTGACCCCGGGGCTGCTGCCTGTAAATATACAACTGTTTTAGGAGATGTATAACCCCTTTCTAAACAGCCCCTGTCCAAATCTGCTCACAGCCCTATAAATTGCAGTCATTTCATAAAGGTAAACAGATGCTAGATGACTGGAGACGTGCTTTGGGTTTGACAAAGCCAAGTATACATGAAAAACAGATGAGATTAACATGCAATTTGGACAAGATAGATTTGAAAGGTGCTGTACCTGATTTTTACTGTCTTAAAAATGTGATAAACAGAACTATCATTTTAAATGGTTTCCAGCGTTCCAAAGGTATTATTCACTTTCCTAAGGTATTCCTAGCATTCTAATAATTCACAGCACTGAGTTTATTATTGCTTTTCACAACTTTTAAAGGCCAGAGTGAAATTTTGTCATCAACAACTAGCATCCTAACTGCAAATCAGCCATACTTCCTGATTCGCAGACAAACAAATGCTTTAATTAGATGCAGATCGTAGAGGGGTGTAGGAAATGAGACAGAGTGGTGGAGAGGCATAGGTGAAAGAACAGGTACAGTCTCTTTAATGTTGAAAAATAGACGACGGACTTACATAAAATTCAAGAGTTGGGTTGTATCACAGTTCTTGTCAGCACTGAATGAAAACTACTCTTACTAGTCTTAATGAAGTTTGGCTGTTTTAAATGTTTAATGGTGAATTAGACTGTGGTTATTTTAAGGAGACACTGCTATTGAGGAAATGTTGTTAGATGTCTTTTGTACCTGCCCAAGGACTGCAGATGGAAAATAGCTTGTAGCTAAATCTGGCACAGAGCATCTTTTCTGCCTGAGACTGTGACTACATTTGTCCTGGTTTTGAATAAATAAAGGAGGCAAGTGTGTCTGTAATTAAGTAAATATGAATTAGTAGTACATTCACATAATAACTAACATGAGATGGAGTCAACTAACTAACTAACTAACAGCCCTTAGTCAAATACTTTGATTGTGATTTGACAAAGAAGTTCTCTCATATAAAATTTAAATAGTAATACGTACATAAAGAGAGCAATACAAAAACTGTCTTAAAGGGTCTACATTAGGCTATTTTCTAGGGATGTAACAATATCCAAATCTCACGGTACAATAACGTCACGATATCCATCTCACGGTACGATATTTATTAAGATATTTTGGAAAGGCTAATAGAATTGCAGATGGGAAATTTTTTGCTTTTAAAATACCTTGACAAGACTTTGGTGTGAATTATTACCATCATAATCTCAAGAATTCAAATAAAAAATATATCTCTTCATATTGTCTGCACTGAAATGAATCACGGGAGTTGTGTTTTGTTTCATTCACACGTTTAACACACAAATTCTGAATATTTAGGCTGAGTTCTTCTTTCAAACAGAAAACATTCCATTGCAACTTGTGATCTCATGTGGTAATACATGAAAAGCTCTATTGTGTTTTTAAACTCCATACATCTTCACTAGAATCATTTGGATAATTTCAGCCCTGGAATTCTCAGTCTCTGCTGAACTAAAAGTAAAATGTAGCTGTTAACTTGAAAACTACAACTACACGATATCACAAGGTGGAGCAGAGCAGAGATTTGGAGATGTAAACTGACTAATACTGCAGGATTACTCAAACATGTGTGAATGAAACAAACCACAGCTTCAGGTATGTTTTTGATGTATAAAATGAATTGTACATACTTGGAAGGAGGGAAAGAACGAGATGGTTGATGGTTCTACTGCTGTGGTGGAGTTGAAATAGGGATGTTGCTGAAATGGAGAAAAATGCATTCATATGAACATCTTGAGAGGTGATTGGTGAAGAGACAAAGCATTGAATGAAAAATATTGAATTTAGTTTGGATTTTTGTGCTTTCTTGTATTAAAATTCAGAGTCTATCGTAGCTGAATCCAAAAGGAATAACTGAAGAGAAAGTAGTGCGTGCGTGGCTTTGCTGTTCCCCGAGTGGCTTGCATCGCTGCTGTCTTAGTCAAAGTTTATCCTTCTTCATATACCCGCAGTCTGCTCCATCTGCCAACAGTTACCAGCCCAGATGCCACACACATATTCACACACATATTGGGTTTCCACGCTTATTGGGGACATTGCATTGACTTGCATTCATTTGCTTGTGACCGATCGTAACCTTAAAGCGCTCATATCACGCTATTTTATGATCTATGTTATAAAGTTGTTTCCTCAACAAAAACATACCTTGTTGTGTTTTGTTTTATTCATACTTGTTTAACACACAAATCTTGCATATTTTGATTAGAATTTTTCTTTGAAACAGAAAATAAGTATTAGCACGACATTTCCACTTTGAAATGGTAATACAAGAAAAGCTCCACTGTGTTTTTAAACTCTATACACCTTCACTATAACAGTTTGGATAATTTCAGCAGTGGAATTCCCAATCTCTTCTGAACAAAAGGTAGTTGTTACCTCGAAGACTACAGCTTCATGACATCACAAGGTGGAAAAGAGCATTTTGAGCTTTGGAGATGTAAACAGCTTAATAATAAAGAGTTACTTAAACATTTGTGAATGAAACAAAACACCACTCCAGGTATATGTTTTTGAGAAGGTAACAACATTTTAACATGGCTTAAAGCTCACAAACGTCAATTTTACATAACAAAACCTTAATGGTGCAATTTGTAACTTTCTTAGAGGAGCTTTGAATACTGACTCGTCATTTGCTTTGTATGGATTACATTTATCACTCCTGCATTCATTCAATCACAGGTGTTTTATTTGATGAAATCCTTGAAAAACACGCATTCTTACTTTGAGTGGGGTCACATTTCCACAGACCTGATCTAACTAGGTCTGCTAATGTCACCTGTTCCTCTCAGTTGAATTTGAATGCCATATTGTGGAACATTCACAGCAAAGTTAACATGTCCATTGAGAAAAGCAGGTAGTGGACACTCCACCTGAAAAGTTTGAGCACCTTTTAACCTATTTTCTCCTGTATCGTAACATAAAACCACATTGTTGATCTAATAAGAAAGGATTTACATCATGAGGACCTGATTTTTGAGTGTGTGTACACATTTAAAGGGACAGTTTGGAATTTTGGACATAGGGCTTCATTTCTTAGTGAGAAAATACAATCCTTGTATTTGCAGAGGTCGCTGGTGCTAGGCTAGCGCATGTCAATGGCCATAGTTAGCCTGCCACTAAAAACAGTCTTACCCACTCCACAAAACACCCGAATGCAAAACAATTATTACATTAGACTAACGATGTAAATGTAAACAGAATAATTTTCGAGGTAAAACCAATGTTGCTTATGAAGGATTTATGTCTGAGCAGCAGCGAGTTGTACTTCCTGATAGTAAGTTTGGTGGCGGCGGACTGATATATGAGAAAATTGTCCCTCAACATGCGACAATTCGTGTGATATAAGGTTAGTTTTATTTCAAACATTATTCTGTCAACACAGACATTTACACCAACAGTCTACTGTAATAATAGTTTTGCTTCGGGTTTTTTGTGGAGTGGATAAGACTCTTTTTAGTGGCAGGCTAACTATGGCCATTGACATGCACTAGCCTAGCACCAGCAACCTCTGCAAATACAAGGACTGGATGGAATATTTAAAAAAGTGTCTCCACACGTCTCCAACACTCAGGGCCTCATTTCCTAGTGAGCCAATGTCCAAAATTCTGAACTGTCCTTTTAAGTCCCCACAATGTCATAAATACCTGCCTAACTTAGCTTTGTGTATATTCTCTATACACACAAGCTCGTACAGGCCTCCAAATCTGTCACAAACAGAAACGAAATTTAAGGTGGAGTCTTGCCTGCTTTTTCGGCATTTTTTCAGCTTCATGATATAATGCTTTGGTTTGGGGAAAATTTGCTCTGCTTTTGAATGTGTATTTTAGTAGACTGTGTAGGCATCATGTGGCCAGAGTAACTATAAACAAGCTGGAAAAGACTTCTACAACATGGTCAAAAAGCTGGTGGACTGAAGTGATTATATATTTCACTTTCTCAATTTTATTTTCATTTATCCAGTTCTAACCCCTTTGGCTTGGATTTCGGAATGCCGTACCAATGGTGGCTGGGAATTCTGCCACGAGGAGACAGGCCAAGCAGGAAAGGATGAGAAGAATGGAAAGCAGAGAAAAGCTATTAAAAAGAAATAATGGAACTTTAGGGTTTTAGTCAAAAGTAATTGGATAAACTAAAAAATGCAGTTACACACTAGCGGTAAATACGTAGTTATATAAGTGTGTGTGTGTGTGTGTATGTATGTGGGGGTGTGTGTGTGTGTATCATTGCCCATGCATCAATCTTTGTGTTTCTTGTGTATGTGCCTAGACTTCCCCAAACCATTCTGTTTCAGTTATTCCAAGACATTCTGGTACCATCATAAGTCACAGTGCTACTAGTGTGTCCTAGATTAGCCTAAAAAAAAACTTCTTGTTTTAGGGCATGTTTGGGCATTTCAAGTATTTTGTGGTTTTGGCCATAAAACTGTCATGATCATGGGAAGCTGTTACTTGCACATTGTTCACCTAGTTATCTACTTTATTCTCTGGTGGTATTGTAAACAATATTGTATTGTAAATTTATGCTTTAAAATTGTGTTTGGCTTTAAAGGGGCCATACTACGCTATTTTCAGGTGTATGTTAAAATGCTGTATCCTTGTCAAATCATACCTGGAGCTGTGTTTTGTTTCATTTACACATTTAACACACAAACCCTGCATATTTCTTCTCTAAGACTGAAAACACTCTTTGTGATGTCATGTTGTAATACAGGAAGTGCTTCACTGTGTTTTTAAACTCTATACACCTTCACTAGAATCATTTGTATAATTTCAGCTCTGGAATTGCCAATCCCTACTGCTGTGACGTGTCTCTTATCAGCTGATGTTCCCATCACTGGTCAGTTTGATGGATCTATCAGACGTACTGTCACATGGTGGTCTCTGAAGAAGTGAATTCCAGGTGTGAGCAAGGTAAACACCCCCTTTTCTCTGTTGATGGTCTGTGCACCCCACTTCCAGATTTCAATAGCCTACCATATTGATCTTTTATATTTGTGCTCCTCTGTTTCTGTTATTTAAGGCCTGTCCCAGTCCGTGACATGGACCACCATGAGACGGTAGGCGTGGTCGGGCTGATAGATCTGCCAGATCTGTCACATGCCTAAGGAACAACAGCTGATAAGAGACACATCAAAGCAATCAGCTGACACCTCTGACAAGGCGAAAGTGCTATCGCCATGTCAAGTAAATAAGCTATTTAGCTTTTTACATTTCTAGCCTAACATTTCTATACAACAGGGGTCTCCAATTTTTTTCTTCCAGTGAGTTGCATTTTCAAAAAGAAAATCCCAAAGAGCTCCTTACTTTAGTGGTCACAAGAAATTGAGCATAAGATGGGGAACAGTTAGATACCTATAAAACATAAACCTTTATCCATTTATTAGTGCACAAAGTTAGGAATCAAAATGATACATTTACAATGTTAGTTCATCAAATTTGAGTCAGTTGGTAGCTCTTGTGCTAGAGGTTGGAGACTCCTGCTATACAATAAGAAGACAAAATTTATTTTCTAAATATAGGACCTTTAAATGTCTAAAATACCAGCGGTTGACATTAAAGGGGCTGTACCCAATTGTTTCCATGTAATAAAGTAACATTTCTTTTGCATCAGTACATACAAGCCTGTAGTAAAAGCAGCTCTGTGTCGACTGTGTGCTGTCCGCATCTAATTATAAGCATTTTTTTATAGTTTCTGAACCAGAAGGTGATACTGGTCCACTGTTAGCATGCTAGTTGCTGTTAACTGACATCATGGTGTAACTGCAAAACTCCATCTCTGGGCCCGGTCAAGCAGAAGTATACAGCAAGGCCAAAAATTCAAGTTAATGCATCTGATATAAAAATGTATTCAACAGATAGCATATGTACTCTTGTTTATGAAACTGTTTACCTTATTTCTGTACCATTTTTGGTTCTAAAGTTACATACGTTTTAAACAGCCCGTGTATGCAACATGGAACAAAAATTATTTCCCAAATTTCAAAGACCTGCAAATCATGTAAATAAATTGATGTATTTCATCATATCTTGTGTTATTCGATCTTTGAACTGTTGATGAAGGTACATGATTTTTCAAAAAAAAATAAGTATTTAAAATGATAAAAATTAGCTTGGAAGGACTGACATATTTTATAGAAATAGTTTCCTTTCATTTTGAAGTAATATTAAAGTATTCGGAAGAAAAAAGCTGACAAATGATGTAAAATCATGCACCTTCTACTTGCTTGCACAATTTTCCCTTCGTTACTTTTCCCTTCGTTACCATGACCTTTCTTAATAAAAAATCTCATTACTCAAAAAATAAGAGGTTTTTCAACCTAATCTTGTACCATATGGTAGAAAACTATATTAAGCAAATATTCAAACCAGTTTGTTAAGGATATGTAAGTGAGAACCGCTAGTTATCACTGTTTGTATTTATTGCCCAAAAAGTGCAGCATATTTCATTCCCTTCGTTACCGACATGAGTTTTTAAATTTTTTGTCAACAACTTGAAAGAATATTGCAGGTTTAACTTTACCCTATTGGAGTGCTAACTTTTTCCTACATTCTGATACTTTACTTATTTCAGTAGTCCCTCTAGTTTCTGAATAAGAGCTATTTGAATGTAAAAAATCTGCCCCTGTTTCCCTCCGTTACCACTTGACCGGACCCCTCTGCAAGTTATGAAAAGCACTTATAAACTCATCACGGTGAATACTTTGAATGGAAGGAATGCACTACCAAAGTATTGAATAAGTCTGGACCACCGAAACTTTAAAAAAATGTGTTGCCAACATGCGAGTCAGTCCCATTTATGGAGTACAATGAATACTCCCACATGTTTGATTCCTGAAAGAAAAAAAGTAATACCACATTTAAACATGACCCAAGCCTGGATTAAAAAGCGAAACTCTGAACAAAATGAAAAACACATTGACCCTTGACCTTGTTTGCTCTACAAAATTAATCACTGAATGGAGGCGAAGTGGTTCAAACCATGACACTGGTCCCACAGCAGCATTCCGCACGGGCCAGTCACTTCTCTATCAATGCATTAGAATGGACAGACTGAGCAAACAAACCCTATGTCTCTATGCGAGCGGGTTAATCTCACCTCCACGATTCGCATACCTTCGCCTCTGTAAATAGCTGTTCCTTTCTGTAGCTTCTGACAGCCTGTGTGGGTCCATAGATCATGTGACTGGTTGCCCTGACCCGAGATGTGACACGGCAGGGGTCAGGAATGCTCGGTGTCAAGGTTGAGATGGACATTTAAAGAAACGCAACTCTATGGGGAATGTGTGTTTCAATAGCGAAGCCTCCTCGCTCTGCTTATTTTTCCACGGCGGTACTGTAGACTGTGTAGATGTTGATGGCTTGGCGAAGGTTGACGTTACATTGGTCTTCATACACACATGCGTTACCAGTGTAGGCGTCGACGTGTGGTTGGCGGGCGATGCAGTATGTTTGGCTCGTTCCTGTGAAGCAAATGAAACACGTTAAACGAGAGTTTATTTTTCTTGAAGCAGATATGTATTCAGGGTCATGGTAAAATATGTGTTCTTAAGCTAAAATATAGAGATGGGAGAACAATACGCAAGTGCATGATGACAAAAACATATGGTTAGAGAAAAGTTATTTTAGGTGTAAAGTTAGCTAGTAAATACACACTCACAACTCAATAATATTATACAGATTAGCTGTGTCCAAAAGCCTATACCTTTTACGTGTTCATCCACAGTTGTGGAAAAATCTTTCATTTACGTAATACTAATGTAGGACATCTCTGACAGCCATTAAGACCTGGATGATGATGAATCTGATGAATATCTATGACTTCCTCTTAAGTGTTTCTACAGGTGCCCAGACAGGATAAACTAATCTCTACTTTGAAAATGAACCAGAAAGCCAAGGTAGGGCCAAGGTAGGGCTTTCTTAATCCAGATAGGACTCTCTTAGTCCTTAACAGTGACCAGTAGTAAACAGATGGCAGAAGCTCAGGACAGTTTGATCCCATCTCCCTCAGTTAAAACTGTTGGTTCCTTGGGCAAGACCCCAAGTATCCACCTTGCCCACAGTGCAGTGTCTGTGTACATTCGTGTATGGATGTATGTGAATGGGTGAGTGGTGAAAGTTTTTGATAGCTTTGCTAGAAGTCCCTCTGATGATGCATCTCAGATCATTCTAAAGGGTTACATTTAAAAAGATGGAACTAAGATGTGTTATGGTAAACTTCAGTGAACAATTTAGTTACAACTTTTGAAAAAATCAGATTGAAAAGGTGATTGGCATTTTAAGGCACTGTTACCTGCATCTAAACTCATAGACTTTCTCCAGTCTAATTTCAATAGATGCCATACCAGACATCACAATTTGTCTGGGCTAGCTCAAAACACACTGGTTTGCGAGGCTTCATGCTATTCTTTGTTTCTTTTCGTGTTACTATAGCTAGCCAGTTTGTTAAGCATTCTGGCCAGTGTAACCTCTTTCTATAAGATCTATGAGTGGACTGGAGCTGGCCAGAGTGTCCAGGCATGCGTCCATCGTAATGCCTTTTCCTGTTTGAGTGCTGCCTGAACATAAAGTGTGTCCTAACAATAGCCCATTGTCCTGTCTCCCCTCCACGCTTCCTGCCGGGTCAGAATTCACGGAAACATGGACACAGTGCAAACAAACAGCAGCGGCCCAAACTCTCCACCCACAGCTACTCAAATCTACAGAACTCAACGTTCCCGCCAGGAAGCTAATCAACGTCGCACCCCAGTCATATCGATGCCAAAATGCTCTAATTAGAGGGAATGAGGTAAAATAAGGAAGGTTAGAGGAGTAAAACAAATAGAGTAGAGTAGCTAAAAATTGTACTCAAGTAAAAATATACTTCAAAATACTATTACTCAAGTAGAAGGAAACTACTTAAGTAAAAGCAGTTGTAAGAGTAAATGTCTGGACAGAACACCTGGTTTATAATTTTTAAGTTAATGCTGTTGGGGAAAAGCTTAAAATACCAGATTTTGTGCATTTTGTGGTAATTTAAAAGATTAAATCATATCTGAAAGAGTAGTGCCAGAAATACAAATGTTCAAATTATTTCATATTGCCAACATAAAGCTTTTGTCATTTGTGGACTTGCTCACTTTTACTTAAGTAAGAGTACAGTTACACTGTCGAATATATTACTCAAGTAGTGGTAACTGTGGTTGTAGTAGTTGTTGTACTTGCTGTAGTAGTAAAAGTATGGTGTCTGGAAAATACTCAAAGAAATCTACTCGAGTAAACGTAACTGGGAACCTCTGAGAATAAAATGACGGACATTTCAATAACAAAGCTACAAACTGTGGGACTTTCCGAGGAGATTTTTAGCATTTCAGATCCCAAAGTGTCATGTTTTTTCAGTGGCTGTTTATATTATTCAAACTCACGTTCTAAGCAGCTTGAATCAACACTGCAGCCAAATTTGTAGAGTTATGTTTTTCAAGCAAGATCTCATGAGGTCACCAATTGGGTTTTGTTTGGGTAAAATTAATGTGCCGTAAATCACTGTAATTCTGGTGGAAGAACTAAGAAACCCGATGTGTGTGGTTGGAAATGGGTGGGTCCATTTTGTGAGAATCAAAATCCTGGAAGCCATAACATAAACCTAGG
Organism: Boleophthalmus pectinirostris; assembly: GCF_026225935.1. Classification (NCBI taxonomy): domain Eukaryota; kingdom Metazoa; phylum Chordata; class Actinopteri; order Gobiiformes; family Gobiidae; genus Boleophthalmus; species Boleophthalmus pectinirostris. Next base: position 10,057,786 of record NW_026571047.1, on the reverse strand, counting down.
ACATGACTGGGGTTTGGCACACTGGTGGTTATTGTAAGTCAATGTAATGTGTCCACCACTGGGACAACTGGGGAATAGATGTGCGGGTTTGCAATCTGGACTTTCTTCCCATTCAATGTCAGCGCATTTTATTTTGCAGTTTTGAATATGCAACAAAGCATACCCTAATATTTCAACAACTTTACTCCGCCTACTGTTGATTTGTATCATTTCGTTTACTGATTACCAGCTATGCATAATTTTGTATGAAGTTTATTTACCATCAGTAGGCTGGTCACGGAAAAATATTTTGAAGTGCCATATATTGTGGTGTAAATATATTTAATAAACGATAATGTTGAAACTAATTTATGCCGCTGACATGATCATTCTAAAACCAAAAAGTCCCCAAAAAGTATTCTAAATTGTCAAAATATATGAGCTACAATGAATAAATTGCAAAATTAATCACTTTAGTAGTTAGATTGAGTCATAGAAGTTATACGTTCAGTCATTTACAGCTCAAATTGTATTGTAAAAAAAAAAAATAATAATTTAAAAGAAAAAAGTTCTCTAGTACAAAAAAAAGTACCGATGATAGATACTGACTGCCCAAAAATTATTGTTCCATCTGTCATGTGCTGAACAATAAGTTGATATAATGGTGATATTATTGTCCATTCAAGTCCAGTCTGACTATGCTTCCATTGTAGGGAGTATTATACCTCTAATGACATAGGCCAAGATAACAAACCTTTTTATCTCGTTGAGGACAAGCAAGTGACGACACCAGGCCAAATTACTAGTCAGTTCTCACACTAAGAATGCATGTTTTACAAGGTATTTTAAAGCACTAAACCACCTGTAATTAAAGTAATGCAAGATGGATATTTTAATGTCAACAGCGGAACAATCTAGGCAGAGCAATAAGATCGTCATGGAAACAAGCAGGTAGCTTGAAAAATTACATATATACTTTTATATCACACTTTAGAAATTTTGTCTCTCAATTCAATAACATGGGCTTTTATTTACTTAAAAACGTGCATTCTTACTGTGAGTGGGCTCGCCTCACCAAAGATCTGACATGTAATTTGGTCCTGTGGTGTCAGCTGATGACTTCATAGAGATAAATAAGTGTAATGCGGAATATTGCAGAACATTCCTGGCAATATTTCCATGGAGAGAAGCAGGCGATAGATTCTCCACCAGAAAAATTACACATTGCACTTTTAATGACTATTTTCACATTTGAGAGCTACTGCTGTAATTATATTCTAACTACTCCAAGTATCCTTCATGACAACAATGCATGACATATTTACAGTACACATTTGTATTTTTACAGTAACCACGGTGACTAATCAGTGCAATCAGAGGATTACCTGGCAGACATGCACACACTCACGCTAGCCTTTCCACCGGCGTGCACACTAGCTGCTGACACCCACAAGGAACACCGGCGTCCAATCAGGAAGCAACCTGGAGGAAAGCAAGACATTTGGGATTTCACTTTTCCAATGGCATACCTCGTGAAAGCATAATTCAAGCCGGTATAAGACAGCACCTGTGGATTTCCCTGGCGATTTTTTCCTCAGGTCCCGTCTCCTGAAAAACACAGTAGCCGCTGTTATTTTAGGAGTCAAATTATCGCCAAGGCTACGCAGGTCTAATTTGAACCAGTCTGGTGGCACCAAATGGGACTTCTCCTAGCCCCTGCACGTGCATGTCTCACTGTGAGCATACAAAAACATACTTTAAGTTTGCACGATAATTTAAAGTTAATAAAGGCTAGATTCTGCTTAAATTTGCGCTTTCAAATGCAATGTACTGGCAGGAGCGTCGTCTGACTCCGAGTCCAAAACTAACAACATAACCATATGGAATACCTTAAAAGATTTATAGAGGGAATTATATAGGCTATTTTAACAGGTTTTGTAATGGATTAATCTATGTGTTTATTGGGTTAAGTAGTGGCACAAGTCTCTTAAAAGTAATACGATTTTTGGAAAGCTATTAAGTGTAATTTTCTAGAGGGTGTATTTGATTAGCTGTAAATGTGTAGGTTGGTGAGTGAGTTCGCAGCTGGTGGATTCAGCGGAGGCCATTTTGATAATTTGGTGGAGAAACACACTAGGAAATATTTTCATGGGCTGTAGGTGAAAGCCATTTCCTGTCAAATGTAACCACGGCGACCACGTAAATGTGAAATGTTCATGCAGTTTGTTTTTCTCACCGCCTACAAAGTTTTCTGTTGTAGTATAATGATTTCAAAGGGCAAGATGTTGTGTTGAATGTTCACCACTAAGTAAAAGTTATCAGTAATGCTTTCAATGGCCCATATTACTCTATTTTCTGATCTATGTTATGTTGTGTTTTGTTTCTTGTTGAACACACAAACCCTGTGTATTTAGGCTGTGTTCTTCTCTCAAACTCCACCTTCTCTAAAATCATCTGGATAATTTCAGCCCTGGAAGTTCAAATCTTTGCTAAACTAAAGGTAAATGGTAGACGTTAACTTGAAAACTACAGCTCAATGTGGGACAGAGCATTGTGTCTAATAATTCAGGGTTAGTGAGACATGTGTGCATGAAATGAATGAGGATGAATGATGAGGTAACAACATTATAACATGGTTTAAAGCTCACAAGAGCCAATTTTGCAAAATATAGGACCTTTAAGAGAGTAAACAAACTCTGTGTGCCATCGTGATTGCCAATCAGATTTTCTGTTTCAACATGATGCATTCCACAAATGTATCAGTGCAGATCGGATTGGTCAATAATGTAAATATACCTATGTGGAAATAGCTATGGAAAGCTTATGGACCAAACAGGACTGCTTGACTATGGAAAAAATAATAATCCCAAGTATTTTTATCATAATTGAAATGGCGGTTATTCTAGCAATCACTCACACAGAGATAGCCTAGAAATAACAGGCTGTTAGAAAATGTAAGTACAAAACGTCTTGATTACGTAATTTTGCTTGTCCATCATTTAAAAAATTTTTCTCAGTGTTATGACTGGTAAAATAATGGTTAAATAAAATAGCATAACAAGGACAAATTATATATTACTTCACTGTTTACTAAACTGAAGCCTGTATAAGTGAAAGGCACTGTGGGGAGGGCTTCAGGCATAACACGCACACAAATGGACCATAATCAACAAAATGAGAGGTCATACAACGAAGTACAAAGCAAAGAAAACTAAGAAATAATATTTTTTACAGTTACCATATTAGATACCACATTTATGTAGCATTTTGGTATGTAATGATATCCATATTTCTCTGTACAATATGCTCATGATATGCATCTCACTGTACGATATTTATTGCAATATTTTGTGGAGGCTAAACAAATTGTCAGTATGCTACTACTACCTATTAAAATTCCTTGACAAGACGTTGGTACTGTCATAATCCAGTACCAGTAAAGTGCTTAATAAGTTATTTCTTCATGTATCCTTCACTAAAACAGAGCAAAGGATCATAGTATATGTATTTCCCTCTGTTTTTTTAGCTCATGCATCGTAACAATGAATATAAGCAAAAGAAACTTGTAATTCAATATATTGTGACAGTCCACGATATTATTCTGACACTTGTGGCAATATAGTATCACAATTTTTTCTTCTGTTATTATTATTATTATTCAGTTACATCCCTAGTAGCATTCCAGTTAACCCCTCACCTCCAGATTTGCTGAGTACATGACTTCAAACTGAGATCACAGCTGACTCTTCTCTCTTCAAACAAATCAGGGACAAATTGTTTAGGGTCTGGCTGTTGAGAAAGTAAATCATAGTGAGTGGTTAACAAGCAGGGTGCATGTCCCTCATCACTGCGCACCTACTCAAGAGGCCCGGGTCAAACTCAGCCTTCTGCTCCACAAAAGCTCACATGTGACCAACAGCAAAGGACTGTCCAGACTCTTAAAAGTCCTATGTTACGCAAACTGACTCTTGTGAACTTTAAGCCATGTTAGAATGATGTTACCTCGTCAAAAACAGACCTGCAGTTGGGTTTTGTTTCATTCACACATTTGAGTAATCCTTTATTATTAGTCTGTCTACATCTCTAAAGCTCAAAATTCTTGTGATGAACCATGTCAGGAAGTGGTAGTTTTCAAGTTAATAGCTACTTTTACATTTAGCTAAATAGAGATTGGAAATTCCAGGTCTGAAATCATCCAGATGATTCTAGTGAAGGTGTATGGAGTTTAAAAACACAGTGGAGCACTTCCTGTATTATTCTCTGTTGGTGGAACATATCGTTGTCTGTTTGTCGAAAAATATGCGGGACTTGTCTGTGTATTAAACATAACCCTGGGTATATTTGTGAGGAGGGAACATGATCAGAAAATTGTAATATGGGTGCTTTAAAATAGACATCTTTCTACAGCCTGTGAGCAATACGAGCGTTCATAGTCCTGTTTAGGAGTTTGATTTTGAATAAAAAGAGAGCGACAAACCGAAAAACCATTGACTAATGTTACGTTATCTGAGAAGGACTTGTTTACCAACACAAGTCATCTTACCTGTTGTGCTAAAATACAGCTCAGATTAAGTCTAATTTTAGTAACAGAACCTCAAATAGAGCAGTGCTTACAGTTAGCATCACACCCCCAGGGAATGTTGATGACTGCAGTTGCAAAGTATCAACAGTAATCAACAGTAATTTGTTGTTTGCAGCAATTACTCAAACCCTTGAAGCTTGTGATTATTTAATACAGTGTAATAATCCAAAACCAGCACATAAAGTTATAGTTCCCTAGAATGATTTGTGGTGTTGACGTGCAAATCTGACTTTATATTTGAATTTTTGGACGTGTCTGAAAAGAAGCAGATCTCGCAGATGACATATGGCGTGGCACAGAAGTACACAGCCACATCTGGTACGCTGTTACACCAAATGAACCTGCCCGGGTCACAGCCTGCTCGCAGTCTATTTAAAAGGAACTCGGGGTGAGTGGTTACAACGAACAGAAAAGACTGTCAACAAAGATGCAGATGGAAAATGCTTTATACTCAATCATCACAGGGGGTGGGGTGAGAGAGGTGTCTTGTCCAAGGACACAATGGCTGTTTGCGTTGGTGGGAGCAGAGATTGAACATCCAACCTTTAAAGATGATATATTATGTTTTTTGTCTAGTGCTCATCAATAAACTATTGGCCTACATACATACAGTAGATCATTATTTTACATTTTGTTTATTGCAAACAGAAAAATAGTTTTAAAACTCTTGGTAATAGAAATGGAACCACTGACTTCCAGATTTTTTAAAGCATTTCACCCAAGAAAGCAGCAGATTTATATGTTTTCTGTTATTGGGAAATAGGTACACAACATTTTTCAAGCTTAGATGTATGACAAAGAGTCTAGATTTTGTGTTGTTGTTGTTGATATATGTAAGCGAGTGGAGATAGGGGGAAGGTGAAAACACATTTTCAGAGCACTCATGTCCCAAGTGCTGAAACAATAGATATTACGCAAACTTACATGAATCCATCAAAATACAACTCTACTCAAATGGGTACACAAATGATTTGAGAACACTGTTACGACATGGTTAAAAGGTCATGAAAGTCTTTTTTTTTTTTTTTTTATGTCTCCTTTAATTTTGTGAGTGGACAATTCTATTCACATGTCTTATAACTTTTTCCTTTGTGTCCTTTATTTATTCTTTTCCTTTACACTGATTAACTTAATTTTCCAGACAGTTTCGCAAGTATTTGAATCTGTAAACAGATTACAACAAGTAAATATTACATTAATAAGAAAATAAGAAAATTAATATTGATTACCAACATTGACTCACTAATTAGCTTTTTTCTTTCACCAAGTCTGTAATTTTGATTTTCAAGTCGGACCAAAAGAGCCGTGAGGATCTTCTATTGAGGAATGTGTTGATACTTAATACTGGTGCTTCTGAAATGCTAATATTGCCTGTGGTTTGTGGAGACTTAGAGAGTGGGGTTGCTAATGGATTTGGTTAGGCTGAAATATGCCTTATGTCAATAAAGTGTTCCAGATGAAATATGTGTACTTTATTTTGTGTGTATCAAGTTAAATCACCCCAAATATCACACATTATATTCACATTTCATATAATTGTTCATTTTGTGATTTGCTTTTTTCCTTTGTCTCCTTTATTTATTCATTTTCATTTCATTAATTTCTTCTTTTGAACAGTGAGTAGATTATTTATATATAAAAAACTGGTATCACAACTAGATACTCATTTGAAAAAAATCACATCAATTTGACTAGCTGAACCTCTCCCATATTGTTTCTGAATTAACTAAAACAAGAAGACATATAGTCATATTAAAGCCACGGTATGTAACTTCTTAGGGAAATGATGAAAAACATGTGCTCTTGCTCTAAGTGGGCTCGCATCTCCACAAACTTGAGGAAGGCCTTTGACTGCTTGTTTCCATGGAAATGTTGTTCCTTTGACCTGCCACCTCCAGAAAGTTACCTACTGTCTCTTTAAAGAAAGTACTATTATTCTGTGTTGACAATTGCATTCTATATGGTATATCTTATCAAGCCTTTCCCTTAGTATAGAAATCATGTTTCATTATTTATTGTTTTTATCTATATATATTTTTTTTAGTACTGCTTTTATTTATTGTTTTTTATTATTTTTGTTCATTGGTTTTATTATCCTTCTTTTATCTATTGATTCTACTAGTTCCTTTTATTTGGAACACAATTCTGCTGACTTTTTAAAGTGAAATGATTTACACTGATATGTGAAGCACTTTGGAAACTGTCTTGTTTATAAGATGTGCTATACAAATAAAGTTGGATTGGAAGTTTAAAGTGTGCATGATAAATTTTGATGATTCTCTAATTTCTGAAATTATACCAATTGTAAATATAAATTATAGTTTAACACCAATCAAGAAGCAATTGTGAAGAAAAGCTGAAAAATATGTTCCAAATGACAGGAAATAGGGAATTCTAAAACACTGATCACATCACACTAGGGAGAATTCTATCCAAAAGTTTGACAATTTACACACAAGAAACAAAATTTTTAAGTACTTTTAACATTACTAGAAACAAAATTAATGTGTTCTCTTATATTTGAATTTGTCAAATAATAATTTCTGTTTACATTAGAGAAGTTTTCTTAGGTATCAGTTAATGAAATTCCCTAGTATGATGTCATGATTTCCATCCAGAAAGTAACATTTTAAACCTTAAAAATGACCAAATTGGGAAAATATGTGAATGTGTTTGCAAAAATCTTAAATATAATGATCTTTACTGTGTTTTAACCTGCCATAAGCACTTTAAATTTTCATTTTGTGACAACATCGATACTTCTACAACCACATCACTCATTTTTCATTAATAAGCCAAATAAATCAACTATCCATTCCATAAGCAATCTTGCCTATTATTCTTTCCATTGTTTTCATTGTTTTCAACTTTTTTGCCCTGAGAATTCTCATTAGCAATCTACAAAGAAAATAATTATGATGGATACATTTCGGAGCATGCCTATAAATCGCTTTTTCCCCTCATTTACCGTAATGAATACCCCATGACATGTATACAACCAACATGCTTCACTGTTATCAGAACCCTGTCTACTACTCTGGGTCATTACTCCAAAATAGACTTTCCCAAACAAATCCGCGATAAGTAAGGGCCAAATTTGGAATGTTTTGCTTGCCTTTGTTTTTCTCTTGGGGACGTGAACTGCTTAAGAGTTATGAGCGCGGTGTTGGGTTCACTCCTAGTGCGTTAATAGACAGGAAATATCAACATTTAATAAGCATGAAGGGAATTTACAGACTCATATTGTGGAATTGTTGGGAGCGTAAGGTCAAATGTAAAGGCGTCAGGGCGAAATTTGGGCTGAAAACAACTTGGGAGAGATGTACGGCGCGTGAGAGACTTGGCGGGGGCCAAGGAGCGGTGTAGCCCAAAAAGAATGAAAAACAGAGGGAGAAGATTGTGAAAAAGCTCCAAATTTGTAATCTAGACTCCCTTAAGGGGCCAGGCTCTGAACAGCATCCAAAAATGCATGGTTTGTGTTGTGATGGAGTGAAGTCGTATATACTAGAAGATGAGCACAATAAGGAAAGTAGTGTTGTCAAAAGTATCAAAAATAAGATACTAATCAATACGTAGACTAGTATCAAAACTACATACACATTTGAGCAAGTACAGATACTAAAAAAGTCACATTCACAGCACAAAAATTAAGCTTTCCTGTATAGAGTTAGAATGATCTTGAGCTGTATCAGAACAAGTACAAGATTACACAGATATACAGTAAGACCACATGGTAATATAAAAGAAAATACTACAATGTAATGGTGGAAATCATTATAATATTGAATCTATTCAGTAGTATCGAAAGTGACTTTGACATTTTTTATTGTGACAACACTAAAGTGGAGTGAATGCATCATTGGCATTGTTTGTCTCGTCATTTTAAATGCATTGTACCTGATTTTTACCGTCTTAAAATAGCTCATTTAAAAAAGTTATTCCTTATTTACCTTTTGTATTCAGAGGATCCTAATTATACACAGTGATAAGTTTATAATGACATTTCACATCTTTCAGAGGCCAGAGCGAAGTATGCTAACAGTGCACTTCCTAATGAATGACAAAGCACTTTATAATTAGATGCAGACACTACACAGTGAACTTATTTTGACTTCCAGAGGTGCTTATACAATATATCTGTACAGGGGCAACACACATTTTTCTCATAGAATAAAATCAGGTACATGGCCTTATGTCACTGGGGAAAAGGCTGGCAGGAGACAGGAGTGCTGAAGTGCTGGATAACATATCAGGTGATAGATAGTAGCTGCGCTGGCACAAAGGAATCTGCTAATGTGTGAACAACTGCCCAAGTAAACGAGAGTGTCACAGTGGCCACGTTTACATGTACAAAATATCTGTTTGTTATCTGATTTCAGGAGTTGTCAGATTATTCACTTGGCAGCAAAAGTCTGAGTAATCTGGTTTCTTTCTGCTTTTTCACACCTGCACATACTTTTACAAAGGAAATGTAGAAAAAAAGGCAAACAAATAGCACTGACAAACTTTAAAGGTAAAAATATACACTTAAAGTCACGGTATGTAACTTTGTAGCTAAATTATAGACTAAAATAAATGTATGTTTGTTTGTTTATTTTTTTATTTTGATTGTGTTTATTGCATAGACTGTATATATAAATGGACATAGCTCATGCACTAACCTCTGCGTTCAAAATCAGAAGTTCACGTGGCTCTTCCGGCTCAGACTGTCCCTGGCTCTCATTGAGTTACATTGTCGTCCCTGTCTCTGCAACTGCTGTAGTGAGCCTCGTCATTTTGTTCTTAAAATGCTCGTATTAACCAGCTCTAAGCGATCCTGGTGTTTTTATTTCTCTATTTTGTCCATCAATAAAATCCTATTCCTAATATAGAGCCTGCCTCCACATTCGCTCTTGTAACCACTACCACTGCAAGCTTCATTTCAGTGGCGCTGAACGCTATGGGTAACGTCACACTCGCTTAGTCCACTTCTTTACACAGTCTATTATTATACAGTCTTCATTGTACTGAAAAAGCAAAAAACCTCCTTACTAAAAAAATGGCTTGCATCTCCAAAAATCTGACTCAAAGCCTGAAGGAGCTGCCTCTTCATGCTTGTTTTCATGGAAATTATATTCCTTTGTCTACAACAACAGTATGGCAAAAACACCTGAATCTATCTCCATGGCAAATGTTTCTGAAGTATACTTTTGACTTTCTGTTTCCATTGAATCATGCAGATACCACCTCCAGAAAGTTACATGCTGTATGTTTAACCACTACCTCTGGGCAAATGTGAGCAGGGACCTCCTGATCTCCAGAGCCAGGGTCATGGTCAGGAGTAGGTAGCAGTAGGATTACTTCATTGTGCAGGCTGATATGATATACTGAAGTAAATGGAGGGAGTTATGGGGAGAACATACAAACTCCATAAATACATCTTAGCAGACAACAAACCAAAGAAGCAAACCAGGTCCTTGAGCTTAAGGCGAAAGTGACAATATTCCAAACAAGCATGTATTAATAGTTCAGGTAGCATTGCAGCTTGGAATTGTAAACATCTTCCAGATGCACGAACGCTGACAAATGTGTTAAACAAAAGAGAGCGAACCACACAGAGACACAGCACAGACCAAATACTGGCTTAATATCCGACGCAACAGAGACTGAGATGGAATGCACAAACACTCTAATCCTCAGATGCCCTCTCCGATACAAACTGTGTATACAACTGCATTTGTAGAGAGGACATTTCACCTCAGCATACATAACACAACATTCGTTAGCTGTGGGGCCAAAAAAAGACTTGCAATGTCAAAACAAAGCACAGACACAGATAGGGAAAGTTGCCAGGTACAAAGCACAATGACTAAGGTGGCTTTTTTCCTTGAATTTCCCTTGGGATCAATAAAGCATCTCTCCTTCTTTTGTGGTAGTACTTTGAAAATCCTTGAACAGAAGGTTATTTTTACTTCAAAATCTGAACAAGCAGGCAGGGTTGGGTACTCTTAAAAGTACCACTACAGGTTCAAATGAAAAGGTTTGGGTACTGCTGGCACTGAGAAAATCATTAAACCAAAACACTGGTACTAGATAAATACTAGTAGGCAGCAGTAGTTCTGTTTTTTAGGTTTTATGCAAGACAAGGTAATAAAACAGATAAATAAATAGATTACAACTTCAGATTCAGTTTAGAGGAGGCTGCCTGTTTTTACAGTACTCTGGGACATCCGCCTTAACTATGAGACCAGTGAGGGCCTTGTCAAAGAAGTAAGACAGAGACACTGAAGAGGCTGATGATTCTGCTGCTGCGGTGAAGAAGGGGAAGGAGTGGATTACAGCATGTAACCGTGAGGAACGAGAGGAGAGGAAATGCATTTATGATATGGAAGACAATTGGTTGAACTGGCTACAACAGACATGTGTGGATCACTTTGTAGTAGTAGCAGAAGTAGTAGTAGTAGCTAGTAGTTATGTGCAGGATCAAAAAGTACTTTCAAGACTTTATATTTGGACAGACCTACACTCAGCACTCATAAATGCATTCACTATGTAACTTTTCTGGTGGAGATCTGCTACCTGCTTGTCCCCATGGAGATGCTATTGCTTGTCATTGCTATTGCTAGGGATATTCTGCAGTATGGCCTCCATGGAGATAAACAGGCCAAGTTACCATTCAGATCTCTGGAGATGCGAGACGACTGACAGTAGCAATTCATATTTTAGCAATAACACTTGTTTCCTTATCAAAAACATACCTTGAATTGTGTTTTGTTTCATTCACATATACAAGTTTAACACACAAACTCTGCAGATTTAGGCTGAGTTTTTCTCTCAAACAAAAAACATAAAACAAGTGCTCCACCATGTTTTCAAACTCCATTCACAAACACCTTCACTAAAATCTTTTGGATAATTTTAGCCTTGACTGAACAAAAGGTAGCTGTTAACAAGAAAACTACAGCTTCATTACATCACAAGGAGTATTTGGAGTATTTTAAGCATTGGAGATGTAGAAGACTAATAATAAAGGATTACTCAAACATGTGGGAATGAAAAAAAACACAACTCCGGGTGTGCTTTTGATGAGGTAACAGGGTTATAACATGGCATAAAGCTCACAAGAGTCAATTTCGTGTAATATAGGACCTTTAAGCAATCTATCAATCTTTGTGTACACTGGTGGTTATTTCTTTTCAAAAACAAAAAACGAACATGTGTTAGCACTTAGTTCATGTTAGCTGAGGAAGGGCGTGATTGGGTGCACTTCCTCCTCCTGCCTACGTGTGAATGCCTCTCTCTCTCTCTCTCTCTCTCTCTCTGTGTGTGCACATAAGGCTGCTATGAGACAGATGACAGGGACACAGGCAGGTGCTCACTCACTTGTGGTATCACTCTGGTGTTCATTTTGGAGCTGTGTGTCGACCCAAACATGTAAGATAACACATGCACATTACAAACCTTTGAGGAGGGGGTGAGGATGTTTCTCTTCCTGTTGATAAGGTCCTACTTCCTGGCGTGCCGGTCAGCATGGGACTACTGACCACATTACTTCATGGGTTACACCTCAATCACGTCTCCTGCTTTTGTTGTGTTTTAGGCGGGCTGAGTGGGTGGAGGTTTTGACTGTAAGCAGCAATGGAACAGTTAATAGAGTCCCAAATAGAGTCTTTGAATAATTGGCGTTTTGAGTTTAATAAGGCCCAGTAAAACAAATGCTGCCTCAATTGAAACTCATTTTCTTGTATAATAGCTAGCTTTTGGCATTAAGATAGTAAATAAAATAAAAAAATGTGGCTAATTTCACAATTTTCACACTTGTGAGGTGTTTTTATAGACCTGTCAACATGGTACATGTGGTAACACAAGAAGGTGGAACAAAGCATTTTGAGCTTTGGAGATGTAGACAGACTAATAATGCGGGATTACATATGTGAATGAAACAACACACAACTCTGGATATGTTTTTGACGAGTAAACAACATTATAACAAGTGCAATTTAGAACCTTTAAGGCCCAGTAAAAGAAATGCTACCTCAACTGAAACTCATTTTCTTGTATAGTATTGTATATTTTGGCATAAAATCATAAAAAAGCATGTTAATTTTACAATGGAAAGAGACTACTGAGCTGATCTTGTGGGATGTTTTTTTTATAGATCTGTCTACCTGTCACTGGATGCAATCTAGACTATTAAAAGACATAAAGTTAATATTATACGAGCTTTAGTTAGACTGGACTTTTACATGACATTAAGTAAGAGCACACTATTGCAATGTGGCTAGCCTAGCAACATCCTAAACATGTCATACAGTGAGTAGTTTGGTGTGTATACGAATGTGGCTACGTCATACGAGTCTTTGTTGTGACCGGCCAGTACAAATTATGGAGTAGGTGGTTCCAGGCTGGTGGTTCTCCCAATCACCACATATTTTCAAAGTGCTCATAATCTAATGCAGGTATAGTAAGACCTTATTATAGGTCCATGAATAATCTGCACATTTACAACCTCCTTAAAACGTGTAAGTTCTGCTCCAAACTAGACTAGAGCATGGTCTTGTTTTACATTCATAGACCAAAATGAGTATGTTCATAGTAGTTTAAAGGACCCATATTACGATATTTGATCTGTTATAATGTTGTTTTGTCATTAAAAACACACCTGGAGTTGTGTTTTGTTTCATTCACATGTTTAACACACATCCTGCTTATTTATGTTGAGTTCTTCTCTCAAACTGAAAACAAAACACTCCACACTTCCACCTTGTGATGTCATGTGGTAATACAGGAAGTGCTCCACTGCGTTTTTAAGCTCCATGCACCTTCACTAGAAACATGTGGATAATTTAAGGTCTGGATATTTTACTGAACTAAAAACTACCACTACATGACCATCACAAGGTGGAACAAAGCATTTTGCGCTTTGGAAATGTAGACAGACTAATTAAACGTTCACTCAAACTATGAAAGAAACAAAACACAACTCCAGGTATGTTTTTGAGGTAACAATTCTAACATGGCGTAAAGATCACAATTTTGTGTAATATAGGACCTTTAATGGCCTAGCTAGCTTGCCATTTATTTTTCTCATAACGTTTTGATAATTTAATATACCAAACCAGACAGTATAAAGTTGACTGACAGATTTGTGCTTGTGCGTAATGTGCAGAGTGCCCCCTACCTCGTGCGTAAACATGATAATACTGTCCTCCTTCATGTTTTCCGTCCGTATTGATTTAAATGGATTTAATGAGCCAATTGGCGGACTGTTGAAACGTGAGCGCATGCAGATTGGACACATGAAGCAGCGCTGTGCAGTGTGGGAACCCCCCCCCTCCACTTGTTCCACTGGAGAGCGGTCGCGGTCCTCCACTCCTCCACGGCCCGCCCCCTTCCCCCTGCTCTCACCGCGCTGCTGCTGCTCTCACCGGGGACACACCAGTCACACAGTCCGGGCTGCACCTCCGCCTGGATCGGACCGGAGTTACTCTATACCTGTCCCAAACTGAAAACGTCTTGGAATGATTATCAAAATGGAGTGATATAAGTGTATTTCAAGTTGTCCTGCGTTATCCAAGGTGAGTTTTTGCAAGTTTCTAAGCACATTTTGCCTCTAAGTGATGTTGATTTGCACTGTACAATTGTAGTGTAGCCTATAGCAACTTATCAAATTAGCTTTATCTTCATTTTTTTTTTTAAAATCAACACTTATTTTTGTGAGCTGCTGTGTCTAAGTAAGGTCCCTTGTCTAAATCAAAGTATTATTATTCACATTTGGGTTAAAAATGGTGTTGCATAAAATATTATATAATCTTATAATGCATTCTTAAAATAACGCAGTTACTAGTGTACTTTTTAATGAGTTGTGCCATTATCTAAGTGTTTTTATATCCTTATCTTTATCCTATTCATAGTGGCCTACTACTGGCTTTAATTTTATGGCTTTCCACCAGCCTATTAGAATGCAATTAGCTGAACACTTTCTATTGAACTTTATGAAATAGGGTTAATGTTTAATGACATCCATAATAGCCTTCCAGCTATTCATTCAATGGATAAATATCTGGTTTATTTAGTGATAAGCCCATGCCATTAAGACTTGTAAAAGATCTGGACTAAAAAGTGACTTGCTATCGCTTTGGCTGTATGGTTATCACAGGTTTTATCACAGTGTTTATGGATACAGCTGTGGGAGTCATTGAGTGAGGACAAATGTTGATAGAAGCTTTTCCCTAAATCTCAGACATGAAATTCCATCGCCTCAACAACAAATTTAGATCCTTTTAACAGCCTTGGTGATGTATGATTACACAAGCACACACCGCAGCCTCTGTTGAGCAAACTCCAGCTTTGATTTGTATCGTCCTTGCCTTGTAATTACAACTGCCTCTTTCCACACATAGTAGCTCTGAAGAAGTGCCTGGATGTTGACATTTGGGGTGTGCTATAATATCGAAATAGCAATATATTTTGATACAGTATGGCCTATAAGTGTTTTTCTCTATATTTTATGAAATTATATTGTGACAGTGCAAGAACTGGTTGTTTAGAGACTTATTAAAGGTGCTTTCTTATTGTCTTAAAAATGTGAAAAACAAAACTAGTTCATTTTAAATGGTTTGCAGTGGTCCAAAGTTATTCCTCTGTTATCTTATGCATTCCGAGCATCCTAATTATTCACCACAATGAGTTTATAATCACGTTTGATAACTTTTAGAGGCCAGACAGGAACAACTAGCATGCTAACTGCACACTTCCTGATTCACTTTATAATTAGATGCTGACAGTACATAGCAGACTTATTTTGACCTCAAGAGCTGCTTATACAATGTATCTGTATTAGGGCAAGCCATGGAAAAAGAATCAGGTACAGGGTCTTTAATATAACATATATAACACACTTTTTTTGATTAAAGTGTGTATATTTTAAATAAAGTTTTTTCAGGTTGTGGTTAAACAAAAAAATACAGTTGTTGTGGTTCCTACAAAATAGTAAGCAGAATATCATGGTGAGAAATTGTGATATTATCGTATCGTGAGCCATGTATCGTATTGAATCGTCAGGGACTTAAGGGTGATCCCCAGCCCTAGTTGACATAGTAGCAGAGAAGTTGTTGGCCTTGGAAGTGTTTTAATTAGAGCTACAAGTGACTAACACCATGTCCAGGGGGCTGTGACCTCTGACCCTCCATTGCAGCCCACTAGGAGGCCACCATGTGAAATGCCACACACACTGCTGCAGGACACCGTTGGCCCAGACAAATAAACAAACAGAAACAGTGGAGATCAATAGAGAGCTTGCTGTGATAAGAGCACAGAATCCAATCGGCTAATACAGGGGGCCAAAAACATTTCCCCAGACTCCTGGAAATGTTTAGCTTTTTAAACAGCCATTACTAAACCGAATGACAAGAATGAAGCAGAACTAACCAAAGTACTAGGTCTAATACATAAGCCTAAATTATGTCTTTAGCACTAACTAGCTTCACTGGACTTAAAAAAAAACTACTATTTATTCTGACTTGTTTAAATAGTTACATCTTTGCATTAATTTAAAAAAAATCTGTTTTGTGGCACCTGTATTTTAAATATTACAGAATATCTGATGCCCTCTGCTGGCAACAGTCAGCAGTGGAGGATGTTAAAATCACAAATTAGCAGCATGGCTATTCTCAGCTTTAGCTTTGTTGTACCATTACCACTTTCTTAAAGTTGGAGTATGTAACTTTTCTGGTAGAGAGCCTGCCAGTTGCTTGTTTCCATGGAGCTGTTATTGCTTTGCCTGCAATGTTCCAAAGTATGGCATTTACTATTAATTTATCAGTCTCTACAGAGACAAGCAGGAGATGCCACCAGGCCAATTTACAGGTGAGAAGTGTGAAAAGGCAACCCCACTTATAGTCGGAAAGCATGTTTTTAAATGTATTTTTTGAGCATTACAAACACCGATAATTGAATAAATGCATGTTATATAAGTTTAATCTCATTGTGGAACATTGCAGGCAAAGCAATAGCGTCTCCATGGTGGTGGCCTCCCAATCTAAAAAGTTACAAAGTCACCTTTTAAAGTAGATTACATTAGTAAATATGTATCAATACAACCAAACACTAGTCCAGACATTTTGATTAAGAAACAACAAAAATTGAACAAACGGACTTGTCAGTGCTATATAAGAAACTTGAGTACCACCAGTAGCACCTGTACCGCAGATTGAGAACCTGTGGGCTAACATAATGAATGAACTTTTGATGACAAGAATGCCATTGACAATTTCCTGCTTCCTCTTCCATGCTTTCATTGGTAATGTGCTTGCCAGATGATCAGCACATGTCTAGGATAGATCTACAATATTACAATGACGCCTTCTTTCCTCTTACCTACTTTTACCTGAGCTCTACATTCCTGACAGGACCTATGGCGGTGACCTCTGAGTGTCATTGACGTAGCAAGTGTGGAGAAGGGTCAGTTGCGTTCAGCTGCTGTATTTGCTTTCACACTGTAAACCTTTCAGCAACTTTATTTTTTTAAACCAGACATGTCGAAAATGCTTGGAAGGCGCTTTGTCACTGTCACAAAAACGTCAAAACATAAATCATTATTTGAGATGGTCCGATATGGATTTTGTTTTCTTCAACCAATACTGCTATCCGATATTTGTTGTTTGGGCGTATATTTTAAAGTTCCTGGAAAGGCTGAAAAAAATTAAGTAAAGTTTTATTTTATTTTATTTTTGTAATCTATAAAACAATTTTATTTATTTTATCAGAAATAGAACACCTGCTACCAGCTCAGTGTTTGTTAGCTTGGCCTTTGTCATCAGAGGTATAATACTCCCTACAAGAGAAGCATAGCTAGACTCGACTAGAATGGACAATACTATCTCATATCACAATGATTTGAGGCCTCATGTCTCCAGCCTCATGTCCCCTCTCACAACTCCTGGACTACTTCAATTTATTCAACCACAGATATGTCCCTAAACCTTACATAACATCTTTGTTTTTGCCCAGATATATTTAGAAAAGGAATGTTTGATGATAAGAAAATCTGAATTCTTAGGGGGTATATTGGGCTAATCTCAAGTCCTTTTTTCTGCCTAAAGGATCCAGGTTAACACAGGAAATCTGACTTCATGGGAACTTGGCAATGACGACTGTAAAGTGTTCCCAGCTTTGGCACCAGTCCACCTCCCCCGTCTTCCTGAAGCCTTCCAGTTTATGATATTTGGCACCAACATGGCAGATCGCAGACAGAACAATATAGGAATGCAATGGAGACAATGACACCTGCTAATCATTACTTTGGGACATAAGCATGGGACACACATGGATATTTTTAAACTTAGTAAGAGAATAGACAGTACCAGACCCTCCTTTTGCAGCTTTCCCCCCTTTGTTCTCAGATGAGGCCATATATAAAGATAGACAGTTCTAAATAAACACATTTATGGAGACTGGGCTTCAAAAGAGAAAGTAATTACTCAAGTCAAGTGCAATAAGGAAAAAGCAATTAGCGTCTTCCTGTTGCAAAGTTGTTGTGATGTTTTGTCAGATTGTTGGAAAGTATTGTGACCGTTTGTTTCCAAAGGAGACAAACGCAACATTTGTTATATCAGAAAGGTACATAAGGACAATTTATATAGCATATTTGTGGCAGCTCTTTCTACTAGTTATGACAAATTGCTTTAAAGTTCATTGTAAAACCTTTTTGGTGAGGATCTGCTACTTCCTTGTCTTCATAGAGATGCTATTGCTATTAGGGCCGGGTATCATTAAAAAGTCACCGATACGATACATGCTTTGAAACATAGGCCACCATATGATACGCTTTTTGATACACTGAGCTTTTGATTTGATATATTTCACATTGATTTGATACATTTCAGTGAAAAACAAAGGCTAAATCATGGCTCTGTTACTAAAACACCACTAAGTCTGTTCAGAGTTAATATGGAAACACCCATTTTACTCTAAACTGAAGACATAAACACAACTACAGCTCCTACACAAATTAATTTAATAAAATATACCTTATAAATACTCTTGACGATATATCGATACAGCAGCCCATGATATTGATATTGTGTCAGTACATTAAATGATACGATATCTTGATATTTTGATATTTTTGCACACCCCTAATTGCTGTGTGTGCAATGTTCCACAGTTTGGCAATAAACCTATCCAACTTGCATATAATCAAGCATTCTGTGAGCCAGCTTGCCACTACACAGACCTAACCTGTACCTTGGCCTCTCCATGGAGAAAAGCAAGTGGCAGACTCTGTACCTGAAAAGTTAAATAGTACACCAAGCCCATTTTGATTTTACTCTTACACTTTCTGAAGTTAGATGTTCAAATCTGCGGTATATTGTAAAGCATTTTTTGTTTTTTTTTTTTTTATTGTCTGCAAATCAGGAAGTAAACCTGTTGAGCTATTAGCATGCTAGTTGTTGATAACATTACTGTGAAAGACTCCACTCTGGCTTCACAAAGTTGTGAAACAAACTTAAAAACTCATCACGTTGAATAATTAGGATGCTAGGAATGCGTTAAGAAAGTGAAAAATAGTGCAGAGAAAGCTGGAACAAAAACTTCTTGTGGCTCTGGATATAATTTTTTCCCACAATTTACTTTCAAGCATGTTAATACCCCCAAGTGGCTTATAATATCATAAGATTATTACATAAAAGCTGTCATGGTTATTGCGTTGCATGTGGTGGTCTCTTTTCTAATATTAATGTTTTGGCAAAGCAGAGCCATGACCAATAAAAAAACTATTTCACCAGGACCTAATTACACCTTCATTATACCTCATTATATCCCTCCGCCCCCCTATAATGACCTCTATAACTCCAGCCAGCCTCTGTTTGTGTTTGAACCCTAGCACAAAGGAGCAAAAACACAACCAAAAAGCCAAGCTAGAGGGGACTGCCAGTTTCAACACATGCAAGAATACGCTAAAGATATCTGTTGAGACTTAAAATTGTTTTGCTGGAGAGGGAGGAAGTGCTGCGCTGTTTGGCTTGGATCTGGTCAGGGCACGGATGGAGAAAATAGTGCCGTAATTGAAAGTCCGAGGGAGAGCCTGAAATATGTGGCCTTATCTTGTGTGTTTGTTCACCTGGTTAGTGGGTTAGCAAGCGAAGGACATGAGAAGAAAGAGTTGCAAAAGCGAGCAAAGGGCATCATTGATTTGGCGTTTAGGAAAGTCAACACTTTTGAAAGACAAGGCAATAGGGTTTTTGTGTAGCTGGTGTTAGCTTTGGGAAGTGAGGTCAGAGTTGAGTAGCGAAACGTGGGGTGAAGTGAAGTGTGTAAAGTTATGCATGGCAACTAAGTAAGGAATATTGAATCTTATCTAAGTATTGCAATAATGTCTGTCAAATAGTTGTCCAGTTAGAACAGGGTGAATTTAATATATAAAATGTCCATTCATTACCATTGCAAGATATATCTAATTTAATTTCACAATTACAGACAGGTTTTTGAAGAAGATTTAATTAAAATTATTTACATAAAAACTTACAAAAACTGGACTCAATAGTAACATCCAAAGTATAGAAAAACCTATTTCAAATCCATTCTGGGCACTGTATCTAAAGCAAAGCAATGCTTCATCAGGGTCTTTTTTGCGTTTGGTTTATCGTGGTAAACCTAAACAAGTTCAGTGAACTTATAACTTATGTGGAAACTGCTTACCGATGAAGAGAAAAGCTGCAAGTTAGAATACTAACAAATTGTAACATACAAGTTTGCTAAATTTAGGGATGCACAGATCCAGCTTTTTCTGCTCTGATTCTGATGTCAATACTTTAACTGATACCCGATTTCAACCGATTTTAGGGCAGAGACTGAAAATATAATTTATTTAATTTGAATACAAATGTATGATAAAATATCTAAATATATTTTGTTACCATTTACAATTTAAAGTAATTATAGAACAGCCTTGCATAAATAAGTTTAATATGAGATGTTTTGGTCCAACATGGGCAAATATCTTAAATGTATAAACAAAAACTGATACGATATTGATTCCAAAACCAATTGGAACCCACTAACATCTTCAACATCGGCACTGATATCCGATACCAGTATCATATTGTTGCATCCCTAGTTAAAGTAAGAGATCTGAATTAGTTTACTCAACCCATAACATTTGACTTCAAGAACCTTGCTTATTACACTGTACTATTGTTCATATGTATGCCTATTTTTAGTTTTATTTACTGTAAATAACTGTATGACGTAGCTGCATACATAACCGCCTCAGTTACCCTAAACGTTAAAAAAGGCCAGTTCAGTATTTTATATTGTCAATTCAAACATAGGTTCCAGTTTTGTTCGGGGTCTGGTTGCCTTCAACACATCAACATACCTCTTACTCTCCTTGTATTGTATTGGTTTCTATTATGGAAAGTACCTGAACAAGTACTCCATCAATGAGACCATTCAAATATCCCAGATCATAACGTATTATTCACAAACTTGAACACATGTTTTCCTGACATTGTGCAGGCATAAGCAATAGATTTAGGGAAGAACAATGACATATTCATAGTTGTATGTTTCCAATCCTCCCTGAGCAGTAGACAGTGCACGCTCTCCCTGCCTTCTGTTCTGACGGATGCTCCTCTCCTCTGGCTCTCATTAAAGTGTGGTTCCTCTGGTTTAGGGCCAGTTCAATGCTGTACATCGTGACATGGAAATATTTTATGGAGTCTGTCTGTGAAGTCTGAGACAACGGCAAACCCTGGACTGCAGAACTAATAGAAAATAATATTGTGTTGTTGAAGAAAGTATTAGGTTTTAATGCTCGGGAGTATTGGCTTTATCAAGTTGGAGCAGAAACAGGGTCATAATTTAGACAGCAGCGTTCGTTATATTTGGATCAGTGATGAGTGGATGTTCTTGGCTACTTACTGCAAAAATGTTTGAATGTTCTTTGTTCTTAATATGAATATTCACAGCTAATCAAATGAGAGGAATTATGTTATGTATTGTATGTTTGAGTCTTTTTACATGACACCACTGTATTGAATCTGTTTAATGTATTGGTACACTGTAAAACTTTTCTGGTGGAAGTTTCTGGCCCCTGTTTTAGTTCTTGCTCTGCCTGTTGCAATGTACTTATCTAGCTTGCATTTATTCAATTATATTCTTACCGTGAGCCGGGTGCCCTCTCCACAGATCTGACTTGTAACAGCGTGCTGTCTTCATGTGCTTGTCTCTATGGAGATAGATATGGTTAATGCTATAAATACATTGCTGACAAAATAATAAGATCTCCATGGAGACAAACAGATGGCAAGCCCTTGGCAAGCATATGACACATTTGGAAAATATCAGCATGGCCCTATAACAGATTTGTAAAACGATCAGAACCAATTCGATAAAGGTGGATGGATTTAATAACAAAAACCAAGAGGACTTCCTGGACTTGTCAAAATCCTGCTGAATTGCAACTAAATACTATTCTTGTTTTATATTTGAAATAATGTTAAAAGCTTGAAAAATGTGTCTTCCTTATGGAACTACAAATTGTTTACTTTACTCTTAATATATTCTAATGTCCTTATTTCTTTCTTTTACAGAAATCATTTGGACTGTCTGCCGTGACATCAGACCCAAGCCCCATACCAAGACAGTAACCAAGGAGATAAACGATGAGCCTATAATCCAAGGTATGTTTGACCCCCCTACTGTTTTTAGATGCCAACAATTCATCCAGGGAGGAACTTAATGCTATTTTTGGAGAACATTTTTATATATTTTTTCATACACGTGTCACTTTAGATTGACTCAAACCAGTGCGCTCTAAGTGAGGACAGCTCATTTGGGCCGTACATGTGTAGTCAGTATGAGCTTTGCCCTTAACGTCCCACAACACAGGTCCAAAGGGGACGACCCTGTTTGTGCTGTGGTCAGAGGAATTAACCGGATTAAAGGGAAAGACAAAGCACAAGCCTGTATGTAAGCACTATAATGAATGGTCTTCTTCCATGCGTTCGTGTAATGCTGTTATCAATTAGACTGACTTGTTTAAACATGATACACAAAGACACATGTTTTTGCTCATTAGGGAAAACATGTGGTCTGAGTGACGTGTGCAGACTCTAGGGACAGTGGTAAAATTAGACATGGCTCGATATGGATTTTCGTGACTGATAATTACCAATATTTTCCGAGACAAATAGCATCACAAATAGCAGTGTAGTTATAGTTAAAGTTACACTGTGTATTTTCAGGTTGTCCCCGTTGCTTTGCTTAGAATGTTCCACAGTAGGGCATTAAAACGAGAAAAGCAGGTGATGCTGCCAGGGTGCTAGGTCACTACGTTATACGTCAGATCTGTGGAGAGGTGACCCAATTCACAATAATGCATGTTTAAGGTATTTTTTTATAACTGAATATGTATGAGTTAGGGTGGTCAAATTCGATTTTGATATTAAAGAATAGAACCGATACTCAATATCAATTTTGATACCCAAATGATAATTTTCAAATATTGTCAGTTGCAACACAAAATATCAGTATTTGTTTATGTGGTCTTACACTAGTTAAAACTTAAGATCATATTTTATTCAGTGTTTTGTTTTTTTCCCCCAGTATCGATACTTGCTTAAATCTAGTTTTGATAATTGTTTTAGCATTGATTAGTATCTGATTTTGAATATTTTTAACAATATTAGATAAGTTTAATTCCATCTGGGGAAGAGTTCAGGCAAAGCAATAGCACCTCCAAGTATTGGACCTTGTACCAGGAAAGTTACATAGTGCACCTTTAAGTTAAAATGTAGCCTAACTATAACCCTGTTGTAAAAAAAAGTATAACACCATTAATATTCATGGATAATACATACCGCTATGAATATTAGCTCAAATCGCTAAAATAATGATCCCATGTTCTCAAATTCAACCTCACACCTGAGTTTAGCGCTCCCTGGTGGCTGGGGGGAGGGGGGAGGGTGCCCCAGACTGTATGTCATGAACCATAGCACCTCATTAATGCAGCCAGATGGGTAGAGTGCATGTGCAGGGGGCTCCTGTACAGGGCTTATAAAGAGAAACAGAGGACCTTGTCAGAGCTGCTTTATGCTATCAAAATATTTAAGGATTGGGTATCCATTACTCCGCTGGCAAAGAACAACACTGGAAGGAAGGGGGGCTTTTTCCTGCTCTAATACACACAAGGAAGTCATAGCTCCACTTCTCTTATCAGACATTTTAAGTATCTCTTCCCCACCTAACATATTTTCACTGAATGTCTAGTACGAAAAAGTTATTGTAGAAAAAAATTTGCTTAAAGGTCCTAAATTAAAAATAAAAACTGCCATGTTAAGCCATGTTATAATGTTGTCTCCTCCTCAGAAACATACCTGGAGGTGTTTTTTGTTTCATTGCCACTTGTTTGAGTAACCCTGCATTATTGTGCTGTTTACATTTCCAAAGCTCAAAATCCTCTGTTCCACCTTGTGATGTCATGAAGTGGTAGTTTTTGCATTCTAGTGAAGGTGTATAAAGTTTAAAAATACAGTGGAGCACTTCCTGTAGCACCACATGACATGGTGGAACACAACTGAGGCAACAACATTTTAACATAGATCAGAAAATAGCTCAATATACAGCCCTTTTAAAGTTTAACAAATTGTTAGCTGAACTCTGTGGCAAAGAGGTCATGTGGGATCAACTTGGTCAGATACCAGTTGACATAATTTGCTATTTAAAGGTGCACTATGTAACTTCCTGGTGCTTTGACTGAAATGTTCCAAAGTATGGCAGTAAATGTGTCTGTCACCACAGAAACACCACCAGGCTAAGTTACAGGTCATATTTGTTGATAGGTGACCCCCCACTGCTACCAGTTTTTAAGGTAACTGAATAAAGGCAAGTGTAATGCTATACTATGGACTATCTTAGACAAAGCAATAACATCACCATGGAGACAAGGAGGTGGTGGACCAACCTACAACCGAAAAGTAACATTGTGCATCTTTACAGGTGCAGTATGCAACTTTTCTGATAAGAGTCCAGCACCTGGTTGTGTCCATGGAGATATGCTAGGGAGACTGCTTTGAGATTGAGATTTATGTATTTATTTTGGGCTTTCCCTGGAATGTACCACAGTATGGCATTAAAATTTCTTATTATTTAATTACAGCTATTTTTTTTAAACAATAAAACAGTGCCTATATGCATTCTACTGTAAGCGGGCCAACCTCTTCGCAAATCGGACAGGTAAAATAGCTTGTGCTTGTCTCCATGGAAATAGATAAATTATCATACTGTGAAAAATTCCAGGCAAAGCAAAATCTCCATGATAAAGGACATTGCACCTGGAAAGTTACACAGTGCACCTTTAAGTAATGGTTATATGTGAAATAAGATAGATAAATAAATTGGTTTCACAGAAAACATATTTTGGCTTGTTGGCTAGTGTTTTGTTTTTATTGTGGTGCTGTTATAAAATATGATATTAAAAATGAACAATGGTAAAGTTGTTTCTCTGAGAGCTATACCACAAGATTCAAGTCATCAAGCCACAAGAGGAAGACCATTTTAATTTTAAATAGGGTTGACTCATATCCTGTTTTTACTCTGCTACTAAAAGCACTACCGTAAGAGTGGATATCATTTACTGAGAGGTTGGGGTTAGCGTGTAATGTGTAAGTTTATAGACAGGCTTCTGCTGCTCTAACTCAATCCTTTAAAAGCGAATAAACTTTCCTCCTCTCTTCTGTGACAAAGCAGGTCAGACCGACTCCAGGAATCCCCTAAAAGTCTGTAGAGGAGGGACGGACTGTGTCTAAATTTAGTCAGTTCCAGACCAGTGGACCTTTGGAACGTAGAATCCTGAAAAAACAAAACAAAAAAAATCCTGTCTGGGACCAGTTGAATGTGGTGTGTGTACAATAGACAGAGGTGGGTAGAGTAGCCAAAACTAAGTAACAGTAACTTCAAAAGTACAGGAGTAAAAGTATGTTGCAGAAAAGTAAAAAT
Source organism: Boleophthalmus pectinirostris (assembly GCF_026225935.1). NCBI lineage: Eukaryota > Metazoa > Chordata > Actinopteri > Gobiiformes > Gobiidae > Boleophthalmus > Boleophthalmus pectinirostris. The sequence goes on along the minus strand of NW_026571047.1, from coordinate 10,032,243 downwards.
TTTTAAAGGCCCTATATTACTCTTATTTTCTGATCGTCATTATCAGTTGTGTTTTGTTTCATTCACACATGTTTAACAATCAAACCCTGGATATTTAGACTGAGTTCTTCTCTCAAACAGAAAACACTGTGTTCCACCTTGTGATGTCATATGGTATTACAGGATATGCCCACTGTGTTTTTAAATTTGATATGTATTTACTAGATTTGGATGATTTCAGCCCTGGAATTTTCGATCTCTACTACACTAAAGGTAAAAGGTTAACTGAAAACTCCCCCTACATGACATCACAAGGTGGAACAGAGCATTTTGAGCTTTGGAGATGGAGGATTACTCAAACATGTATGAATGAAACAAAACACAACTCCAGGTATATTTCTGAGGAGACCACAACATTCTAATATTACTTAAAGCTCACAAGAATCCAGTTTGTGTAATACAGGACCTTTAAAAAGTTACTCAAGTAAATGTAACTGAGTACTACCCATTTCTGATAATAGAATAGCCTTGGTTTCACTCATCTCTACTCAACCGCCTCTATATAAACCGCCCTATGTCATCCTTTTCAACACCATACATCTTTGCCCGCTTTTTAAAGATAGCTGTTCTGTCTGTTTTTGTTCCCCGTAGATGTTTCCACCGCACCACCGCACAAACGCTAGCAGCTGGACCAGGGACCTATTTCTGAGCTGATGCGGACTGGAGAGCCAGCCGAGGGAGACCAGGCGACCTCACCACATTCCAAAAGGCCGGCCGCATCCAACTGCACAACTGCATAGTGTTCTTAGCAATTTATGTGCGTTTAATTCGGCCAGCTATGCAGAACGGTGAGCTACAGAGACCAGGGCAGAGCTTGGCGCGCACATGAGAGACGTAGATGTTAAATTGTCAGATATTTGGCAGTGCTGAAGAAGTTACACGCTTTTTGGGAAACTGGAATAAGTCTTGACAGCAGATTTTTGTCGACATAAAATAGGGCTGCAAGACTATTTGGAATTGGAATTTGAACAGACGCAATTTGTAAATCGCAAAAGTACCAGAGGTTTCTTCGTAAACAACAAAATATCCTGTCTGAATCGTCATAAAAACAGTGAAAAAATGTTCTGAAATTCTTGTGAAAGTTTGTCAGTATTTTTGTCAATTCTTTTGGACATGTTTCAAATGTGAACTTTGAACACTGTTATCAAAACATAAATTGCAAATCTAAAACATTCAGCAGTTGCATAAAACCCAGCGACGATTGTAGATCAAAATTGTGAACAATTTGGATTTACATTTTGGAATTTTTGTGTGAAAACTGGTCAAAATGAATCTTCAAGAAAAACTATCAGGACTTAAAGGTCTGGTCACACACTCCCACGGCAAGAGACGCTATAAAGGGGACCTAACCACAGATATGATCAGCCCTCCACTCGGTGACTTCCGCCACACCATGCACGTCGGTCGCGGTGGGGATGTTTTCGGCGACACCTCCTTCCTCAGTAACCACGGGGGGACTGCCAACGGGAACGGCGGCGAAACGGACTCGATCACCAGCCCAGACAATAAGATAGGGGCCTTCTTCACCAGGACCCTGCGTCAGATCAGGAGGGGCTCGGACAACAGGGCCCGGGAGGAGGCCAAAGAGCTGTCGCCGCCTCCCCCAGCCGTGTCGCCCATCATCAAGAACGCCATCTCCCTCCCCAGGCTGGACGTGGACCTGCCCAACGGGACCCCCACCCGAGTGCTCTTCCCCAGCAGCCAGAACACGCCGGAGGACAAGATGAGCTCGTATGGTGTGTATGAGAGATGAGATGTGTTATTGATTGACTTGTAATGTTTGCATAGGTTATAGGTCAAGGTTTGACCAGATCCAAAAGTGAAATTGCTATGTAACAGATGCTTAATCATACAATAAAACAATCTTCAAAACTCAAATCAAATAAGATGGGGATTAAATTAGCAAAGCAAATACTAAGATAGATGGTTTATTACATGTAGCTAGCATCAGCAGCCAAAAAATGCAAGTCTGATCAACTACAGCCACAAAAAAGCTTCTTATGTAAGCTGCTGGCTTGATGGATTTTTGATTGAGATGTTCCAGTTTAGAACTTCTCTTTCTCCATGAAGACAAGTAGGTGACAGGCCAAATTATAGGTCAAATCTGTGGATAGGTGAATCAGCTCATGTATGCATTAGGATGTATTTTTAACAATAAAAAAAACTGTAATTGAATGAATGCAAGATAGATAGGTTTAATGCCATACTGTGGAACATTCCAGGCAAAGCAACAGCATTTCCAGACCTATTGATTTACTCAAACTTATGTTGTTAAAGATAAGTAAATTCAATAAAATTAAGGATAATGGAAAAGGCTGTTACAAAATCAGATAACTCTAAACAAGTCATTCTTTTTCTTGGGCCCCCTAGTGGCTTTTGGGACCCTGCATTTTCACCCAATTTGCATATTTTTTTAAACTGCCTTTGTTAGGTTTGCAATGATGAAAAAGAAGTCATCAAAATGCAGTTAGCTGACTATGCCACGTGTTATGAGAGATTTTCAGTTAGATTCCTGTCGGTAAATGCTCTATTTGTAAAGATCTGGCATAATTCCACAAACCAATTCATCTTGCCTGGAAATTTGGGAGCATGATGTCATCTATTTGCACTCATTCATTTTGGAATTTACAGAAAGAACAACCACTAATCTTGAAATTGGCCTTTCTACCAGAGACTGCTCTCCTTTGGTGTTAAATTACATTGACGCTAAACAAAGTCAAACACCACATAGTTGCCAGGTCAAACGAGTTGAAGAGATTTTGCGCCCTAACTTAAACAGATTTGCCCCAGATGTCCTCCATGAATCACCCCGTAGGCCCTGTAATCATTGGCACTGATAACACAAGTATCCAGACTAAGTTTGAGTTTGAGTGAGTCACATGACAGGGTACAATCTGGCTGACCTCCTCCGCATTTCGGGCTGTCTGCAGGGGGTCGATAATGAGAATTCAACACGCATTCTTCGGATGCTGTAATTTCAGACTTTATTAACCTGTGCTTGAATGCCTCACTGTTAAACTATGAGGAAATAGGGGAAATAGGTTGGTTCACCTTCTGGGCAAACGTGAGAGAAGTTTATGCTCTTGTCGTGTGCTATTAATATGGTACAGATTAGAGGTGGTGCTGGCATACCACTTAATTGCAGGAACATCTGATATTTATATCAAGGCATATGTTGTTTAGGTATTTAGAGCAGTGTGTTTTGTATATTTATGTTAGCTTTTTCATGACGTTATAAAGTTATCTTAAACTATGGCCAGCTGTCATGCAGTTTTGCATTCTTCACTTCAGAAATGTGCCTCAGGAAACAAATAATGGCATAAAGCAGGTGGAAGTTAAGAAATATACTGTTATTTTGGTACCTTTATTCATTTATCTAATCTAACTATATCAAATATGAAATCTTGCATGTGCATAGATCTGGAACACAATAATATACTGCCCCCTGTTGGAAAGACATTTAAACTGAGTGTCAAATTATGGTCTTCAATCATTCCCCTACATTTGATTAGAATTCAAAAGAAGGATATTAATTATACTATTAAAGGTGCATTTTGTAAGTTTTCTGGTGTTACTTGTTTCCTTGAAGATTTTGATTTGTCTGTAATGTTCCACAGTATGGCATTAAACTTTTCTATGGGCTCGAGCATCCAAGTTACAACTCACAGAAATTATGCAGATTTGCAAGTTATAATTTTATCAATAGAAATACCTAGGGCTCGGCATCATTAAGAAGTTGCTGATACGATACATACCTCGATACATTGGCCTCGATACAATACAGTACACTTTCAATTCAGTATGATTCAATACGATATATTTCAAAATGATTCGATACACATAAATACAAACAAATGGCTGTGATACTAAAAGACTTTATTAAACCACTAAGTTCATATGAAAAACACCCATTTTACTCAAGTGTAATGCATAAACAAGTGAACTTTCTCCAAACAAGCGACACAACTATAGCTCTTTAACAAAATAATTTAGTAAAATAAACCAAAATACTCTTGTTGATATATCGATACAGCAGCCCACGATATCTATACTGTATCATCAAATTAAATGATTTTATATATCGATATTTCAATATTTTTGTATACCCCTAGAAATACCTGTAATTGAATAACTGCAGTGTGTATAAAGCAATAATATCTCCATGGAGACAAGCAGGTGAGTTACACTCAAATTGAGTTACCCTCAACCAGAAAAGTTACACGATCTGCTTTTAACTGGAACACAAAAATATTTACATAAAAAAATGTATTTTTCATAAAACTTAAAATCGAAGGACTCTAAACTAGACTAGATTTCTCTCATTCTAGAACAATTCCTTTGCCCAGCTACAGTTATCATTTCATATTTTGCTTTTGTCTGTGTGCTTAGGGGTGGACTCCGGTTTCGTCACCCTGCCTCGCCTGTCCCGCTCGGAGCGCCAGCAACCCTCCATCTCTCTCCCCACCCCCCTAGCCCCCAACCTGCACCGGGGCTCACTCACCGACACCGACCAGCCCCTCCTCTCGACCCGCACCTCGGCCCTCCTCGCCACCGAACCCAAACACACCGCCTACTCCGACTCACTGCCATCCCTCACCTCTCTCGACTTCACCTTCGACCTGGGACCATCCCTCATGAGCGAGGTGCTGGGCCTGATCGACGGGGGACATCTTGAGGACCACGGGCACGCCTGGGAGGAGGGGTCGGCATGCGGGCTGACCAACGAGGGCTCAGAGATGGACTCTGCTACCATCTCCTACGTGGATTCCTTGCTCAGAGAAGACTGCGGTGGCGGGAAAAGTCCGAACTGGGACGAAGAAGAGGCTGTCGAAGTAAACGAACGAGTATATTCGGTTAAAATGCCCGATGTGGTGATGGGTTCGGCAGAGAGGGTGAAGGGAGGGGTGGGAATGGAGAGTGAGAGGTTTCAGAGCGCTACAGATGTGCTGGCACGTCACTACGGAGGCAGCAGTGTGGTGAAGGGACACTACAAGATGGACACTCACTCAGACATGTTCAGTAAGAAGAAAATTTCCTACTCTTACATCGAAGACGAGGACGAAATCAAAGTCTAAATAGGATATAAAAGTGATGTTATGGACACTTAAAGGGCCCATATTACGCTATTTTCTGATCTATGTTATAATGTTGTTTCCTCATCAAAAACATACCTGAAGTTGTGTTTTGCTTCATTCCCACATACTTAACAGCCAAACCCTGCAGAACTCACCCACCTTTAGTTCTTCTCGTAACCAGAAAACACATTTAATAATACAGGAATTTCTCCACTGTGTTTTTAAACTCCATACACAGTCATTAGAATTATTTTGATCATTTCAGCCTTGGATTGGCCAATCTCTACTGAACAAAAGGTAGCTGTTTACATAAGATTTACCACTACATGACATCACATGGTAGAGCAGAGCATTTTGAGCTTTGGAGATGTAGACAGGGTCAGGGTCTACTACACATTTGTCTCTATGGGGATGTTATTGCTTTATCTGGAATGTTCCACAGTATGGCATTAGACTTATCTTGCATTTATTTAATTACATGAGTTTTTATTGTTTAACATTATCCTGAAATGTAATGTAAGTTTGCTTGATCACGTTACCCTGCTTGTGTCCGTGGAAGTAGATAGGTTTAATGCCATACTGTGGAACATTTCAGGCAAAGCAATAACATCTATTGGACAAGCAGATGGTAGACCTTTAATCGGAAAAGTTACATAGTCCATCTTTAAAGAGTTAGGGTAAATAATAAAGCATAATTTCTACATAATTTCAGGTCTCACTGCATCTTTTAGTCTTCAAGTCACTCAGGAATGCACAAAAAGGGAGGTATCACACTACAATTATTACTCATTGGATATCAAGGGATCAGTATTTTCTGTTTAACACTAAAGCCTATAGCTGGTAATATAATGCTGCAGACTACAGTTACTCCGAGCACCTTGTATGAAAATGAAGTCTGACTCCTGTATTGCTTTTATAGAAGATTTGTCTTATATATTTTCTACAATTGTACATGAAAATATAAGCAGCCATTTTGTATGTATATGTATGTATGTATGTATTGTGACCACCGGCAGCAAATTGTGCAAATCGCTACCACGTGCTGCAGACAATAGCAACGATGTACTTACGATGATATAAATGGACAATAAAGCTATTTTGAATTGTTTGAAATTGTTTTATTTACACTTATCATAATTTTTTATAGTGTAATATTTTTTGCTTTATTCATATAACAGTAACTAGTAACTTTTTGAGTAAACTGTGTTACCACTCCACCAGGAAGTGTCAAACAAAAATAAATACAAGAAAAAATTGTTTAAAAAGAAAAAAAAATTGGAGGTATTGGATTGGATACTGATATTGTTGTAGCTGATAACAGATATTTACCAATAAAAATTTTTAATCCATAGAAAGACCTACAAATTCATGTTAAGTGTGTAAAGCTGACAATTTACTTTTAATTTTTGTTAAAATGTTATTACAATAACAGAACAGACAGAAACAATATCCGTACCAATTATTTGCTTCATTTTCTATATCAAAGCAATACTACATTTAAAAAAGCCTCCGATATCACTGATACCGATACTGATAAAAGCTAGAGTAATACAATTTACAAGCTTATCCAGCAGAAAACAATGTATATTTTTCTCACTGGGCTAAAGAAGGAACCTCTTTGGCCTGTGATGGCGGAGGAAGAGGAGGAGGACAGCTGGGAGCTTTCATTCCGGGCTTCTTTGGTGCAGTTTTTTTGTGGCTGGTCCCTGGAGCTCGGGGTGGAGGAAGAGGCTGAGTCCGACTGTTCTGAGATGGGGTGTCGAGGACTGTGGATGGGGCAGAGGGAGCAGATGGGGCAAGGGCGGGGGTAGCAGGGGGAGTGGGTGCCTGCATCCTGGGGGCCGGAGCTCTTGGTTTGGAGAACTGGGCGACTGGGTGTTCATTTTGATGGGTAGTTTTGGACATGAAGGAACGTTTGGCTGTGGAATAGAAATTGTGTTAAGATATAATTAGGCAGTTTAGGCGCACTATGTGATTTTTTAGGTTGGAGTTCCATCATCTGCTCATTTCTATGGATATGCCATTGTTCTGACATTTTTTAAATTACAAGTGGTTTTACTGCTCAAAAATACTTAGAAAAACAGGCATTCTGACTGTGAATGGCTTTGCCTCTCCACAAATCTGACCTGTAACTTGGTGTGGTTTGGTCTCCATGAAGACAGGTTTAATGCCATACTGTGAAACATTCCAGACCAAGAAATAACATTTCCATGGAGAAAAGTATATGACCGACCCATCTCCAAAAAACTTACACAGTGCACCTTTAAGTAAAAAGGTACTCATCTAAATACTGAAATAACCTAACCTGGTCATCTACGAGAAAGAAAACACTTTATGAATTGCACATATTCTGGTATTAAAAATAAACCACAAAAACAAATTATATCTGAGCTAAGTTAAAGTTGCACTATGTAACTTTTCTGATGGAGGGTCAGTAAGGAGATGTCATTGCTTTCCCTGGAATATTCACCAGTATGGCATTAAACTTATCTTGCATTTATTTTATCATGTAAGTTTATATCGCATTGAGAACAATGCATTTTTACTGTGTTTGGGGTCACCTCTCTCTCTCCACAGATGACCTGACCTGTAACCTGGCCTAGTGACATCACCTGCTTGTCTCCATGGAGAAAGACACATTTAATCCCACACTATGGAACATTCTAGTCGCAATAACATGATTTAGAAAGCAGAAAAGTTCAAAGAAAAGTTCAAATCATATAGTCAATATAAAGCTTTTGTCACCTACAGTTTATAACCACAGTGAGAAAAGTAAGCAAAAGTGTGCGGTTATTTCATCAAGTTAATATTACTCAACTAGAAGTAAAAAGTATAATGTAGTCTTCAGAAAGTAACTTTTGGCACCACTTCTTAAAATAGTGAAAACAATATTTTTTCTAAGATGGTTACAACTAGAACTTTTGTGTGTTATAATAGCATTTTGTGATGACGCATGACCTCAACGATTTATATTTCAGACTGTGGTGTCAGACTTCCTGTTTAATGTGAGCTTCCTGGTTTCACCGTGTTCATATTTTCTCTATATGGGTACTGGGTACTAATGACAGGCCACCAATTTGAAAGAGGAAAAGCGTAAGAGCTAAGAATGAGCTTGGGCAGTTGCATAATGGAAAAATACATATGTTTGAAAACAAAGAAAGGATGTAAGATAAGTGAGTGAGTGAATATATATGTTTTAATATATTCCTGGGCAATCTCAAGATGACATCTAGATTAAAGTACAGAAATAGACTTCACATGTGTTTTTGTACAACCCAATAATATCCCTTAAGGACTTTACAATCTGCTCTTTAATGTAAACTGATCTCTGCTCTGGACCAGGAAACTCCCCTGAAATCCTCTCCTATAGTAGTGGCCATAAGGCAGTGCGACTGAAATATCCTTGGTGATTGTAAAGGTAGTATCACTACAAATCTAACATGTGTAGTATACATTAAACAGACTGGCAGACGTATGATAAACATTCAGTTTTCTCCAGTTTTCTCGGGGCATGGAAACTTAAAGAGGGGGTATTTATTGCTAACACATGACATATTTAGTTTACCATGTTACCTTTTATTGTTTTGAAAATGTTATATTCTGCTGTTTATGTTTATAAGTTAAATTTCCTTTGAGTCTGCCCATAAGGAGGGTTTGAATAGGGCCTGGGAGAGATCACTATATTCCTCACTTATGCATGGATGATATCTAAAACTTCTTCAGACGTGTTTTTGATGAGTAAAAGCTCGATTTTGCATGATACCCCGACTTTAAGATCTTTTTGTATGAATAACTAAAAATGCAATCATAATCATAATTGTCATTTTCCTTTTTGTTTAGATCTTTTGTTCAGAAAAGTTGCTCACTGTTTTTCACCCCCATACTCTTTTGCCTTCATTTGCAGTTACAATATTCTGCCTGTTGAAGTGACTGGCTTCTCCGTGCGCCAACAGCTGGAGTCTTTGTGCCCTCTGCTGGTGTTTTTGGATAGAAATCAATTTACAAGTTCTAATCATTTCTACTGTACTTACGTTTATAGGGTGTTGACATCTTGACAAAGGCTCTGGGTGAGTCTGGGGGACCCTCCAGGATGGGCTCCAGTACCCCCTGCTCCGAGCACTGTTTTTGGGTGGGACTCTTGTTGGGTGCCACCGTCCGGACAGGGGGAGGAGCGGTTTGGCCTGATGAAGAGGCGATGAAAGAAGAGGAGGAGGTTGAAGAGGTGGAAATCAGAGCAGGACTAGGGCTCTGAGCAGAAGAGCTTGGGGTGATGTTCTGTGTTTTCTGTGGTGTCTCTGCTGTGGGACCGGCCCATGTAGATGTACCACTACGACCAACTGATCCTGATTTGATGAGGAAGAAGCTTGAACTGTCCTGGGACGCAGTGCTGGAAACAAGAAACAACAAAAAGGATTCATTAAGTCATGTTAGAATGTTATTACCTCATCCACCCCAAACCATACCTGGAGTTGTATTTTGTTTCATTCACACATGTTTGAGTAACTGTAATCTCCCAAACCCAAATGCTCTGTTCCACCTTGTGATCTCATGTGGAAGTGGAAGTTTTCAAGTGAACAGCTACCTTTTACCTTTAGTTCAGTAGACAATGGTAATTCCATGAAATTATCCAAATTATTCTAGTGAAGTCATTTAAAAACACAGGGAGCACATGACAAGGTAGAGTGTTTACTGTTTGATAGAAGAACTCTGAATTGCAAAATTTGTGTGAATGAAACAAACCACAAGTCCAGTCAGGTTTTAATGAGGATACAGCATTATAACAGATCAAAAATGTGTCTAATATGGACCTTTACAAAGTAATGTAATTTAAAAATTATTCTAAAACTTTTAGGGGATACTTGTACACTCTACATAGGTAATTATGTGCTATTTTGTGTAATATGTTTGGGTAATTTGTCTTATATGTAAGTTTGTATGTATATGTACGTTGCTAATTCTGTTAATTAGTATTTATTCTGCTCTCTATTCTTATTGAAGTCTTATTCTGCATAACCTTTATTCTGCAGAAGAAAGATATGCAAACCAAGGCATTAATAGGTGCTCAATAAATACTAATTAATGTCAAATTAACCAATTGCACGTATGCAAATTAACAGCTAAAATAAAGTGGCATAAAGACAGCAGTGATGGTAAAAGTAACCTCACCCAAGGTCCCAATGTAACTATGTGCTCAGTTTATTCATTTACTCAATAATAAAAAAAGATTGAATAACTCAAACATATGAACTAAAAAAAAGCCATGTCTTACCTGTTTGACTTTGAAAGCGCTGTATGATAGGAGGAGCAGGAGGATGCAGTGGAGGTGGTGGAGAAGGTTCTGGTCAGTTTCTCTTTTTCATAGACTAAAGATGGACCAGGCATGGACACCTCCGGACACTCTGGAACCTCTGGGATCTCAAAGGAGATAGCTGCAAATTTTCATTTAAACAGAAGATGACTTAAAAATTCACTTAAACATTTGCATTTTTGCATTATGATAATCAAACTATGAACTTTTGTTTTTAATTGAGTGCTTAATAACTTAAAGAAGAAGACATATTATGCGTCTATAAAATATGTAGATTATTATCTGTGTTTGGATCTTTTTTAAAACACAATGTTGATCTAAAATTACTTAGTAGAAGAAACAGGTCTACAGACTTCCTGTTCAAAACTGTAGAACTGATAGGCCTCCGCCTCCTCACAGTGGCATTTCATGACAGTAAACAACACATTTTCATGTATGTGTTTTCATTGTTTAAAAATGGCTATGTGACATTCTATGTGACATTTGTGACCTTACGTGTATGACCAGGTGTTTGATTGTTTTTGAATAATAGCATGTAAGGAGCAGTAGGTGGAAATAGGTGGTAGGTGAAAACAGAAAAAGCCTTGAATGCAGCAAAAAACAGGATTACTCACACATGAATCAGCACTTATATATAAAGGTAATTTTACATAATATGTCACCTTAAATACAACATCAGGCATTGGTTTCATTGTCACTCACTGGTTGTGTTTATTATGGAGGATCTGAGCCATGCTTTGTGACTGTAAATGAAGATACGTGTAAATAAAGATATGTGTAGGAGGTTTTACCTTCTGGAAAAAGCTGTGAGCAGTACTGAATGAGAGGCTCTATCACTGTGACAACTTGGACTGAAGAAGCTGAGGCCATGTCGAAGAGGGCAGCCTCCCTAAACCGCAGATACAAAAGACACAAGTTTTATGTATGAAATCAGTCTTAAAAATAGAATGTTGAATTCTAACCACCATACCGATAAAAAGTATTGCTAAAATTAATCGCTGACATACCCTTCAGCCAATGGCCACAAGAGGTTGGGTCCCAAGACAATAGCGATGTTACTGGGCGTCATTTTGTTCACAGCTTGCTGCTCTGATAGAAGCGACAAAAACTGGACCAAGTATCTAGGATTACAAAAGTCAAGAGCAAAATTATACATCAAAATTGTTCAAATTAAAGTTCAAGTTAAAAAAATTAAGATAAAGTATGTATCTTTCTGGAGGTGGAAAGTCAACTGTACGATTCAGTGGAAATAGAAAGTTAAAATCATACTTAAAAACATTTTCGATGCATGTATATATGTTTTATATCATACTGTGGAAAATGATAGTCAAAGAAACAACATTTCCATGGAAGCAAGCAGGAGGAAGTCCTCCTCCAGGTCAAATAAGAGTCAGGTTTGTGGAGAAGCAAGCAGTGATATAAACACACATATAATGAAAACACATGCCTTTTTTTAGTTTGTTTACTTCCACACTATGGAATAGTCTATGGAAATCTCCATAACAAATAATGAAAATAAACCTGAGATTATTGTAGTTTTCCCGGGGCAATTTTGTCAGCAATTCTCTAAACTGCTTTAATTTCTCTGTTGGCTCTTTTTCACTGCAAAGAAAAAAAGCAGTAGCTAAAATAAGAAACAATTATTTAAAAATGAACACAAAAACAGGAAGAAGGTACGGTACACACCCTGCCGCTTTGAACCATTCACTGTAGAGTTCAAAGGTCATGAGGGGTTCAGGAAGTTCACGCAGGTAGGACTTCAAAGCTCCTGTCAAAACGTGTTCATATCTTATTGCAAATGTCTGGCTGTGATGCAAATTCAGAAGTGCACAGGAAATAGCAGATTCTATGTCGAATAAAGTGAAAGGGGAAAAGGGTTTGTACCGGCTACGGCGTGAGGGTCCATGCTGAACTCACTGTGGTCCACTTTACCCTGGTCTAGACACGTTTTCAGTCTCTTGACCACTGAAGCTGCAGCTGCCAGACGAAAAAGACCCTATGATTCAAAGATGGAGATTTGGATTCAAAGATGGAGATAATTGTGAATAAAATAGACAATAGAACAAATAGTTGAGGAGGGTAAATGTTAAAGATGCTTAACAGTTTTTTCTTTGTAGATTAAGGTATACTTGTATTTACATCACATGAAACATAAACTCAGACTAAATTTGGAACTAAACCTGGAAGAGATCAGGACTGAACCAAGTCTAAAACAGAACCAAAGTCTATAACAGGACTAATTTAGGCTCAGACCAGGACTAAATCTTTTTTGGTATTTAGAATTAAACTAAAATATACATAAATAATGATTTTACATGTCATTCATTGTAAAGTGTAAAATTGACCTCTAATGGCTTAATTTAATAATAGAAACAGGGTAATTGTCTTCCTATTAAAAAATGCAGAACTCTTCATAGTGGCATTTCACCCTGGCAAGCAGCCCATTTTCATTCATGCATTTCTACTTTTCAAACATACCTACACAACACTTCTGAACCCTATGTTATGACACGGAGTCTAAATAAATTTTTAATGAAACCAAGTTAGAGGAAAGTAGGTAATAGAGGGTAGGTGAAAGGGTGAAAGTTCCAAATGCATTACTTAGGATTATTCAAACACGGATGAACCAATCAAAATATAACTTTGATTAAGCTAATGATGAGGGGACACTGTGATAACACTGATAACACTGTGATAAGCTTACACAAACTGATTTAGCATAATATGTCTCATTTGATATTATCTTTCACTTTGTTTTGTTTTTGTTTTATAGGTACAAATATGTCAATTAATATTTGAATTATTTTAAAAACATTAAACAAATGTTATTTTATTTAATGTAACTATTTTTGTGTGTGTTGTACCTCCTCTTTCATTCCTGTTCTGAGTAACATGTGGATGCACTCTTGTATGGGGGCAGCGATTTCTCTCTGGCTATGAGTCAGATGAGCCAAAAGAGGTTCCCCATAAACTCGCTGGTCGGAGACAGAGGGGGGGGCTGACCCTGTGATGTGAAGAAAGTGCATGAAGTTTTGAGCCATGGTTATAACAGTTACAATGGTTACAATGGTTTAAAGTACAAGTCAGTTATGTGGACACAAGAGTGAGTACCTTTCTGACTGTGGTTCTCTTTGAGCTCGCTAATGTTTTTGTCCAAGAATTCAAAAGAGCTTTTGTAGTATTCAGCTTGGAGCTCCAGTAGCTATAAGAAAACAGAATATCCATACATTTATTATTTATTTATTGTGTTGCATCTGACTTATTTACAACAGGTTGTTTTAAATAAATTGTTAACATATTTTTGAAATCCATTTTTAAAAATGCATATAATTATCTGCACATATATAATATATAACTAAGGAATAGACTTAATACTCAATAAAAAATACTCTATAAAGATAATAAAATATAATTTTCAACATTAAATAATAGTACTTCCTTTTATATTATCATGTGGCCTTATATCTGTGTTATCTCTCAGTTGTCCAGGTAGGTTCCAAAGAAGTTCAAGAAGATAATAAAGAAGAGGAACAGGCTAGAGGAGTTTGAATCCTTTTTAATATAAAACTCATCAGTATCAGTATTGGACTGGTTGGATATGACTGAATGTTGAAACCCACATTATATTGTCCAAAGAAATTGTGTTTTTAATTATTATTGTGGCATCGGAATTGATATTTAGAATCAAATCTACTCCTCCTGAAATGTTAGTATCGTGACAACACAACTCTGTGGCTTAGTGAATGTATTTAGCATACATTCACTAAGTCTTGTTTACTCACTCTAATAAAGTAGTCTGCGTAGTCCTCTTCTTTAGTGGCAAAATGATAGAGATCTGCTGAGTATTGGTCCTAAAAGAGCCAGAACACAGGAGAGGTCAGAGGTCGTGTGTGCTAACATATGTGTTTCACAGCGGGCTACCTAACAGTCGTACCTTGATGGTCTCCAGTCTCCTCCAGGCCTCCTCCACTTCCTCCCTCAGCCCCTCCTGCTTAGCCTGGGCTCCTGTGCTCGTCTGGCTCCTATGAACACATAAACAAACTATTGGAACAGACTAAGTGAGTATTGGAGACTGCCAGAACGGTGTTAGCTTACTTGATCCGTGCGTTGTTCCAGTCTCTTGTCAGCTTCACAAAATGCTGTTTGTTCCTGAGGATCTCTGGTAAATCTTCCTGATAAAGACAAGGCAGGTTTGGTGATTATAACATTGACGGAAGTTAGTTATGGGTATTAAAGATGCACTGGGTAACTTTTCTGTGTTTCCTGTTTGTCTCCATGGAGATGTTATTGCTTTACCTGGAATGTTACACAGTAACACATTAAACATGTATCTCCACGGAGACAAGGAGATGACGCCACCAATAATTAAATTGAATAAATTCAAGATAGGCTGAATGTCATATTATGGAACCTTCCAGGCAAAGCAAAAACATCTCCATGAGGACAATCAGGACCCCCACTAGAAAAGTTACATAGTGCACCTTTAAAAATATATTAAATGGAAATTAGAAAAAGTTGATGGTTGATATGACAAAAGGAATAGTCTATGTACTAATATGGCGTATCTTCAAACATGCTGGTATATTTTTTTACTATAGAGAATTATGTATGTGTCCCCATACTTCACTGAGCTTGTTGAGTGGTTCAAGGACATCCTTCTCCACTTTCATCTCAAACTCAGCGAGTGTGTAGGCCAGTCTCTTCTCCATGAAACAGCACATCTCCAACACTCTCCTGTCACATTAAACTCAAGTTAGCAAAAGTCATTTACAAAAACTTCATTTGAAAATGTAATTATAACAAAGCTGTACCATGCACTCTTGAAGATTTAAAAAAAAAAAAAGTTTAAAATACAATAAATTTAAACATAGCAACACAATCATAACTGACCCTGGCTTGCCAATAGATTCTGGAAGTTGTGAATTCCTAAGAAAATATAGTCCTAATAACAAAATCCCCCAATTGTGTCAGTCTGTTGTCACAAGGTGTATTTTTTTATTTTCAAACAGAACTGAAAGCCACAAGCCTTGAGGTGAGCACGTGAAAATACTTCCATTTTAAGCACATGCATATGATATGACAGGTCCTACACTTTCCATTAACATGTAGATAACGTCAGTAGATTTCAGATTTTACTAATAATCTTGCCTAATCATGTCTAGTTTTAAAATTTTTGTGAAGTAAGTTTACAATTACATAAAGGTACATAAGGATATAGAAAACCCACCAGGAAGGCCGATAATTAGTGGGAATGAATCACTTACAGAACCTTTATCTAAATACATAGACTTTCATATCAAACCTTTTGTCAGTGACTTGCCTTCCTTTATTCAAGACAGTACTCAGGTGTTAAATAAACTGAAACTGATTAAGAACATTGGAGAAGGATATCTTACAACTATGGACGTAGAATCATTATACACTAATATTGATCATAAAGATGGACTAATGGCACTGGAACACTACCTAAAAAAGAGAACTTCTGAGACAATGCCCCCTGCTGGATTTATATTAAAGCTAACAGAATGGACACTGAAAAATAACATCTTTCTGTTTCAGCAGCAACTATATAAACAACAAAAAGGCACAGCAATGGGAGCATGCTTTGCACCCAATTATGCAAATCTGTACTTGGGCTTTTGGGAAGAAAACTATGTATTCTCCAATCTGAACAATCTTCGAGACAAAATATTGTGGTGGGGACATTACATTGATGATGTTCTACTATTGTGGTCTGGGTCAGAACAAGAATTGTTACAGTTTCATTCTTACTTGAACAATACAAATGTCAATATTAAACTCAGCCTAGACTACTCCTTATCAGAAATACATTTCTTAGATTTAAATATTTATAAGGACCTTGATGGGGATTTACATAGCACAATTTTCAGAAAACTAACTGATCGAAATACAATTTTAAAAGCAGACAGCTTTCACCCCCCATGGTTGCTTCAGAATATCCCTTATGGTCAGTTTCAAAGACTACGGCGGATTTGTGATACTGAGTCTAACTTTGAAAAAAATGCTCAAGATATGAGCTGTAGATTCAAAAACAGAGGCTACACAGACAGTACTTTGTCTTTAGCCTACAATCGAGCCAAAAGTCTTAATAGAGAAGAACTATTGACTCAGAAACCAAAGAAAAATGTGAGTACTAATCAAATGTATTTTGTAACTGAATATGGCACTGAAGCAAACCGAATCAAACAAATAATCAAACAGAACTGGAGTATATGAAGAAGCGACAGCACCCTAAGAGACGCTCTCCCAGAGACCCCCACCATCACCTTTAGAAAAGCCCCTATGCTCAGTGATAGACTAGTGAACAGTTATCTCCCTCCTTTGAAACAAAAGACATGGTTGGACACTAAGGCTGGTTGCTACAGATGTGGTAACTGTACCTTTTGTGAACATGTACAACAGACGAACTTATTCATGGACATTAACTCAGGTCAAAGTTTTTATATTAGAACATTAATTAATTGTAACACTACCTATGTAGTATACAGACTTGAATGCCCATGTGGTCGTTTTTACGTAGGCCGAACAAAACGCAAATTGAAAAACAGACTGGCTGAACATAAACAGGCTATAAGGACATATTAGCCCCTGTATCCTATGGCCGTGCATTACAAAGAAGCCAACCATGGCAGCTGTAAAAGCCTAAAACTCTGTGCAATTGAACATATTAAAGAAACAATAAGAGGAGGAGACAGACTGAAAAAAACTATTACAGAGAGAAACCTACTGGATCTACACTCTCAAGGCCACACAGTTTCCAGGACTCAATGGAGAGTTAGATTTCTCCCCCTTCCTTTAAAACTACAAGCTTTAAATGTGTAATCGATCCTTGTTCTATATCCCTATCTTCTTGAAATTATTTAAGACTAGCCCTTAACTATATTATACAAACTATAGCTGAAGCACTTTTGAGTTATCGCACTCTATATATATCCTTACACTATGTATCTTTTTTATACTATTTTATACTATTTTCATATAATGTATCTATCTATGTATTGGTTGTTGGGATTTGCACCATTTATGTCTTGTATTATTGTATTTGAATTTGTTTAGCCTATAATTAAGGTTTGTTAGGCCTACATGTCCCATCATGCATCTAGGGGACTGTGGGCCAGCCCACTGTGAACATGTGACCTACACCTATTACTTTAAATCTGCACTGTGATAACCATCTCGAGTTTGCCCTGATGAAGGCTGAAGGGCCGAAACGCGTTGGCGTATTTTAACTTTATCTGCCATGTGGTATTATTTTGTACTTTTTGAGTGCCTCAGTTTTTTTCCCACTTTGTATTTGAGACTGGTCCCTACACTGAAGAGCACCAAAAGGACAATTCTTCACATTTTTTTGCATATCCAAGTAGCACTCCAAAGCCTTACAATTACATATGTAAAGATAATTTCATCATGTTAAAAAGAGACAAAACAAAATAACACACCTTTATTTTGTTGAATGAAGGTTTAAACAGTCAGAAAAATGCCTTCTGTGTGTGTGATTTGTCTCAAAATCGTGGGTGGACCCCTCCTTGAACAGCCACCTTAACGTGGTGGAGGGGTTTGAGTACCCGAATGACCCCAGGAGCTATGTTGATGGGCACTTCATGTCTCAGGTAGGGTCATCCAAGGTCCTGGGGGACAGGTCAAAAAGGTGGTTCAGATGAGCATCAGACAGAGGCCAGTTATGTCGCTCGGATTACCAGTACCGGGGCCCACTCCCTGGAGCCAGGCCTGGGGTGGGAGTCCGACACTGAGCGCCTGGTGGGCGGTTTCCCCCACGGGGCCCGGCCGGGCACAGTTCCAAGGAGCAACATGGGGCCGTCCTTCCGTGGACCTGCCACCTGTAGGAGGATCTATAAGGGGCTGGTGCAGAGGGATCTGGGAGGCAGTCGCAGGCGGGGCCTCGACGACTGGATCTCCGGACATGGAGACTAGCTCTGGGGACATGGCATTTCACCTCACTGGGGGAGAAGAAGTCTGAGCTTGTGCGGGAGGTTGAGAATTACCCACTAGATATAGTCGGCCTCACCTCAACACACAGTTTGGACTCTGGAACCCAACTCCATTTCTCTTGCGTTGCATATGGGGAGTGGTGGCGGGCTGTTGTGGGCCTGCTCATTGTCCCTGCAGCTCAGCCGCCATGTGTTGGAGTTCACCCCGGTGAAAGAGAGGACCACGTCCCTGCGCCTTTCAGGTTGGGGACAGGACTCGCACTGTTGTTTCGGTCTACTGGCTGAACAGCAGTGCAGAGTACCCAGCCTTCTTGGAGTCCCTGGGAGGGTTATAGACAGTGCACCAACCGGGGACTTCAATGCCCAACAACAGTGACACCTGTAGAGAGGTGATCGGGAGGAACAGCCTCCCTGATCTGAACCCACGCGAGGTTCTATTATTTGACTTTTGTGCTAGTCACAGTTTGTCCATAACTAACACCATGTTTGAGCACAAGGGTGTCCATCAGTGCACGTGGCACCAGGACACCCTAGGCCAGAGGTCGATGATCGACTTTGTTGGTATGTCATCTGACCTCTGGCAGCGTGTCTTGTTCACTCAGGTGAAGAGAAGGGCAAAGCTCTCAACCAATCATCACCTGGTTGTGAGTTAGGTCCGCTGGCGGAAGAGGAAGCCGCAAAGACCTAACAGGCCCAAGCGTATAGTGAGGGTCTGCTGGGAAAATCTGGCGGAGCCCTCTGGCAGGGGGGTTTTCAACTCGCACCTTCTCGCAGTGCTTCTCCCAGATTCTGGGGGAGGCTAGGGACATTTTTTAATGTAAAAAAAAAGTACTATTTATCAATAACTTGTCTTTAATTGTTGTTCTTTTTAGAAGGATAGTCTGGTATGTGCCCATTTTAATTTCTTGACAGTCTTTTCAGCACAAAATTTTATTAAAATAGATCTTAGACTCCCCACTTTGGGCACACCTGACATGGGTAGAGGTAGCCTATTCCATTTTAGAGCTTACTGCTACTTCCTGTATTAGCCAACTTTTTATTTTCTACTTTTCTTCAGCTTTTCTTTAACTGTCACTTAACTGATGTAAAATATGATAAATATTTACCACAGGTACTATCCCCCAAACCAAGCAATAATTAAATGAAGACCTGTCATGTGCACGTAAAGAACCATTCCTCTCACCTGATGGAGGACTCTGCATCAAAGTCTTTGAGACATTCAGCCATCCCAACAGACAACTGCATCAGAGGGAGTTTCTTCTGCAGGGGAAATTACATTGCACCTATTACATTGTTAGCACTAAATCCAGTTTCATTGTCATTACATTATTATAGAACCTATTATTATTGTTATTACACTTAATAAACCTTGTTATTGTTATTACCTTTTAATTACTAAGCCCATAGCCATCATTATTACACTGTTAGTACTAAGCCTAATGTTATTATTATTACCAAGCCCACAGCCATTATTATTTTGTTGTTTGTTCCGTAGGTGCTAAACCCATAGTTATTTCAACAGTATATTTGCCGTGTTGTTACCATGCGTCTCTCAGCATCTACTCCGGTCTGACTCTGCATACAGCTCAGCAGCTTTTTATGGAGGACCTGAGCAGCCTTTTTTGCAGGTTCCACCCGCTGGTCCACCTTTAATTAGCAAAAAACACAGTAAGTTTAATATTATCACTGCGAAAGCTTGGTTACTGGGCTGCGTTCACACTTACTGAAAATACACATAGTCCTGTTCTAGTTTCATGTGAATGCAACCTTAGCGTCACTATATTACTTCATATCTGACATCCGGCATAGCTGTCTGGCTAACGGTGCTGGACTATCCATTATGATTGTACATTTAGAGCAACCATTTTAAGTGTCATTGTTCAAAATAAAGGTTTAATCAATAAAGACAGTTATGTGCAAGTGTATGTGTTAAGTGTATAATTCGATACTTAATAGTAGGCCTATTCATTATTAGACTTACCCGTATGAGGTCTTCATGCAGGAGCTCAGCAGCATCATTAGACCTATAAATGAAAGTAAACAAGAGACAAGATTAATTAATTCATTAATATTGATAATACAAAATGTATGTACCAGCAACATGAACATTTCTGCAAAACAGAGATTGATAGTTATTTACTTAACTTACGTAAGTTTTAAAAGAAATTTTACTTTTCAAGCAGCATAATTTTACTCCTACTTGAGTAATATATTCAAGTAATTTTTGAGTAAGTTTTTGTTACTCTTCCCACTGTGAATAAGTATACAAGTGACAGAAGCTTTATCTTGTGACAGAAGCTTTATCTTGTTACACTGCTCCTTCAGATATCATTTAAGATATAATATATTTTCCAATGTTTGTGTCTGTCCTTATATCCTTGTAACAGCTTTTGTGCTTCAGTTAATGTTTTGTCCTTCAAATTTCATTAACAAACTTTAAGTTGCTCTTTCTTAAGAAGTAGTTTTCCCAAATATTATTTTTTACTCTTACTTGAGTAGAACACTACTTTGTACTTCTACTTGATTAACATTACTCTTATACTCTTACTTGAGTTCCAGTGTTTTTTTGTTTGTTGGTTTGTTTGTTTGTTTTTTCTGCTCTGACCACCTCTGCTGAAAAACTTACAGTAAGTAAGTTAATTAGTGCTTCTTAATGAGTGCTGTAGAGCAATATAAAATAATAGAGCTCATGGGTGCAGAGCATGACAGCAGCCTGTTCAAAGAGCAGCAGAGGAAGTCCCACCCTGTTTACACCAGAGAAGAAATCCCCAAGGTTGGAGCCACAAGTCAGTTCTCTTTTATTACTACTATGACTTTGTGTTTGGTGGAAACCATTGACTTCCACACACTGACAAGATGACATTGTTTGAGGGCTGGGATGGCCTCAAAGTGAAACTACCCTGGTGTACTGTCTGGTGTACACCTACATACATCCATATGTCAAGTTGATGAGGCTAAAGATAAATAAAACATATCTAACTAGGGCCTGGACATCACTGTCTATTGTAGCACAAAATATATTCTATATTATAAAGACTTTTACTTAATGCTTTTTGAGCAATTATGTCTACATGTGTGTTGCAAGTACATTGACAAATCTCATACGTACATGTTTTGGGCTGACGCTGTAAAACAGACATCTTTGCCATATGGAATTTGGTACTAAAACTAGTATCGAAACTACAGTACATATTTTGATTTGAGAAGGTATCGATAGTTAAAAAGCCACATTCATGGGACAGAAATGAACCTTTCCTGAATAGCTTTAGAATGATCTTGAGCTGGACCAGAACAAGTATAAGACCACACAGACTAGTATACGCCTACCATAGACAAAATACCTGGACAACTGAAGGGTTACACAAATACAAGGCCACGTAATAATACAAAAGAAAGTATTGCTATTTAATGTTGAAAATCCAATTTATTGTCTAAAAAAAGTGTTTTTTAATTATCATTGTGGTGTCAGAATCAGTATTGAGTACTGAGTCTATTTCTTAGTATCAAAATCAAGTTTGAAATTTTAGTGTTGTGACAACACTACTGTCAAGGTACAGTACTACACAAGGGCATCTTTTTCATGACTATTCTTGAAAAGGCTGAAGTAAGGTATCTATAAGTTCTCCTCTCTGATCATAAGGTGGTGAGAAGTGCTTGTATCATTAGTGTGTGTGTTGTTTATGTTTAGAAGTTAGAGTGGGCGAGGAGCAATGCACTGCAAAATGCATGGCCCTCCACAAGTATAGAAACCTGTCACATAATAGCTCCTAGAAATGTGGGTAACCTGAAAGTGTTCCAGCTGCATATGCACAATTTAAGCATGATACTGTGTGAGTTAAAAAACCCCACTCCTCCCTTCCTGCACCACATGTTTGATCCTCTCACCCACTGGCCCGCTTTGGTAACCTGCACACAGCAGCCTGAGGTTGCCCGCACTAAAATGAATGTTAGTTGTAAAGAGGAAGGATTTAAACTCTGTGGCATGAAATGACCAACACTTGGAGCATGATAAGGGAGTATGGCAAACAAATAGAAATTTGTTCCAATCATTTATATTGTTAATCATCTCCTTGGTGAGGTGACTTGTATTTAAATACCAAGGTCCTATTCATCATAGACCCAGCTTAGTTCTAGTCACTAGTCACTTTCAATATATGAAAGCTGGAACAATATTTTTGGGGGGTCAGTCTTTAGACTGAAAATGTACAATGCAAGTATGTATTTAGTCTTCCCTTTGAGCAGCCTGATTCAATAATAGACATACAATATAGGCCTGATTAATTTTCAAACTTAGTATATCTTAGTATATCTTCCAGTTGGTTTGATCATATCTAGTTTCACTTTCAACCAGGTTTGCATTTAGATCTGGTGCTAATTGGAAAGAAGTAAAGTAAGTAGTATGTAAGTAAAACCAGATACCAGGAAAAAAATACTGTAAGTAACAGTACAACATGAAAAAATCTGAAAAGATTTTGAGATGTAATAAAGCTTCAAATGTAGTGATTATGATAAAAAGATGTGCTGAATTTTTATTCAACAAAAACAATTGTAATTCCAGTTGTTTTTAATTGTTTATTTGTTGTTATATTTTTGTTTGCTCAAATGATGAACATGTTAAAAGTAAACCCTCAGCCTTTTCTATAGGTCTCAAACTATAAATACTAAAATACTTTTCAGTCCTGTTAAAAAATGTGGAGTAGAAGGTACAGACACCTGCTTTTAGATATAGTGAAGTAAAAGTTGTACTTAAAGGTGATAAAGGTGCATTGTGTAACTTCTCTGGTGGAGTGTCCATCACCCACTTGTTTCTATGGATATGTAATTTCTCTGTAATGTTCCACAGTATGACAGTAAACAGCTCTATCTTACATTTATTCAATTACAGAGGGTTTTATAGCTCAAAAATGCCTAGAAAAACAGGCATTCTGATGTTGAGGGGAGTTGCCTCTCCACAGATCTGACCTGTAACTTGGTCTGGATCATTCTCAATAAAAGGTTTAATGCTATACTGTGAAACAGTCCAGACAAAACAATAACATTTCTATTGAGAAATGCCTTTGATGGACCCTCCACCAGAAAAGTTACACAATGCACCTTTAAGTACAGTACTTCAGTACTTTTACTTACGTTCCACCACTGGCCTATTGTGTGAAACGCTGTCATCTAATAGTGGTTTACTTACTTCCCAGCTGAGCCCAGTTGCTTGAGGATGCTTAGAGACTGTCGGAGCATGCTGCCAGTTCAACCCAACACCACCTTTCTCTGCACTGTTGTCCTCGTCTGATCTCCAACAGCTCACCAGCTCTGCGCATACATCCACACACACAGCGCCCAGATGTTCATGAGGAGCTTTCGGCTCAGAATGCACTGCAGTTCTTACAGCCAATTGGTTTTAGTTGTGCATGTGTCAGCCGCCAGTTTTCGTTCTTGTTTCAATAGCAGGCTGTTGTCACATCTACAGCACAAGTTACAGAATGAGGAAGTTGCAGAGATGTTAAGTGTGGTGGGGGAGTTTGTATCTGCCACAAGGGACAGTGACAGAAATTAACATGAATATTAATAAGTTCTGATTTAGAATATGCCCTCAGTTTTCAAATATAGGCTACATTTTTTTAAATGTAAGTGGATAGTAGCCAGTTGTGTGCTTCTGTAATATCTAAAAGTACATGGTAAAAGGATGTGAGAGCTGGTCAAAAGAGGAAATAAAGGCTAAATAAACAGTGGTTACAAGATTTAGCCAGTCACTCAACAGCCTGCCTGAAATTATCCTATAATAATATATTACGATAGTTTACATAAAGGTGTAGTATATGTAGTATATAACTTTTCTTGTGAAGAGTGCACTACCTGTTAATTTCCTCTGAGATGTTGGATTGCCTAGAATGTTGCTAATTATGGCATTAAACATATCTTTATGGAGACAAGCAGGTGACAAACGCTACCAACCAAGTTATAAGTCAGATTTGTGGAGAGGTGAACATGTTCACAATTAGAATACACGTTTTTGCAGGAGGTTTCGAGCACTAAAAACACCTGTAATTGAATAAGTGCAAGACAGTTCAACTGAATTCCATACTGTGATCAGGAAACGTAACATCTCCATGGAAACAAGCAGGTGTTGAGCACCAGAATTTACATAATGCAACTTTAATCGGCCATTGATTGAGCTGTCTTATTACGTATTACATATATCACGTTAATTTTCATTTTTGTGGTCTATGTTAGGAACTTAACCTGTCTTGAAAACATCACAGGACATCACAGCATTCTATAGGCCGATGTTATTTAATACAGATGGGGGGGGGGCACCTAAAATGAATATTGTTCAGCTGCAGATTTTTGTTATAATATAGCATGTTCTTGGGTCTAAATAATAGAAATGATCAGGTTTTATATTTGACAATTTACCTTTCCGGTATTTCATGACAAAGTACAATGAATTCAATAGGAAACATGAAATTATCACAATCTAAAAACCACCAATTAGCAACACAACTGAGTCAAAGAAATGAAAACAAACAAAAAAACAAAACAAAAACTAAACACCAAGAAATTATAGGGTAATTCCGATTAAGTTTATGATAGTATCTCACCCGCAATGGATTGCTTCAACCGAACCCCCTGACCTGTTGAAACCCGAGGAGGACGCACATGGTAGTAACATGGATAAACACTGCCCCCTAGTGTTAGTAGCGGGATACTAATCATGAGGTATCTTGTACTTGGGATTACGTTTTCAAAATGTTTGTAAATTATTATATTTTAACTATAAAATAAGAGAAGAAAAACTGCAAAAAAGGTTTAACATGCCAGCACATTATTTTCTTTAGAACAGTGCTTCACAGAGGATAGATGTTTGTCAGATTCAAGAATGTGATGATGTCATACTCCCGGATGGAGGGCAAGATAGCTTTTCCTATTGATTACATTTCCTGTTGATGAATTTGTATAAATATCCAAATGCCTAAACTTTCAATTTGATCTTTTCAATTAGTGACAAGACCCTAGAACTCACTGTAACAGAATTCTGCATCTTAATCAGTCATTTTTGGCACCCATGTGATGTCATCTGAAACCATACCACTTTTCCTCTGGAAAAAACTAATTTACTGCTATATAACATTTTTTATTCAATTTCCCATTTACATGAGGTGTAGTTTTAGCCGTTAACCATATGGTGTTCAGTTACTGATAAGGAATTTAACATTTTATCCAAGACGTATGCTAGCTAGCTGTTATTTGATCCCCCAACAGTGTAAATGCATTACATATTGTTACAAATAATAACAGTAAACAAGTATTTATTAACTATCAAACTTGAAAAAAATGCAATGTTTATTATATATGGTTCTGTCAACAAAGTGAACAAGGCTTGAATAATCAGCACAATAATAGTAATAGTTTGTTTTTGTTTTTTTATTGCAGGCAATTCAAGTAATATTTTGATTGGATACATAAAGGAAAGATGGACAAGTTTTAAGCTCATTTCTGAAAAATTATTTGAAAAAAAAAAAAAAAAAAGTTTCTCTGTAAAGTGACTAATACTGTCATAAACTGGGAAAAGTTAACTGTAGAAAACATGATATGACATTCTAAAATATGTAATGTGCCAACTTTGTTAAAGTTTTGAATAAAATGCTAACAGGTCAGTTTGGTCATGAAGTAAGTAGCTCTGTCTCATTACTTGAACTTAACAATGTATTTTGAGAAGAATTGAATGAATACCATAGTCCAAATGCACTTATTTTGAAAACCTGACTAAATGAAGTTAAAGCACCAAAAACATCCTGAGGGACGCTCACTGTAAAACCGGTCACTGAGTAAACCTGTAAAATGTATAGAATGGAGGAATGGAAAGAACTTCAGCAGCTTTACAATTAAAACCCTGTGGAGAGGATAGAGAAAAAAGGGTTGTTCAACTCTTGGAAAACCTAAGATTGCCTCCTCCGTTACTCAGGAGTCATCGAAGAAGAGGAATCCCAACAGCTGCTTTCCACTTAGTCCGCCATCGCTCCACCTGTTGTCCTGGATCTGAGCGCCATCCTGGGGAACCCTCAGGATGACTTTGAGGGACAGGGAGCGAGGAGCACCCTGCCATGACAGCGCTCAGTTTGGTCCCTCTCTGATATGCATCTTCAGTCTTTCTCCATCCCCTGAGACGCGTGTGCATGTTGTACGGTGATGGGCTAACGCTTTCCTTTGGCTTCTTCGGCTTCTTTTTCTAAAGAACATAAAATAAACATTCCACTACTAAGATCTGCTGTTGATTCAAAACACACAAGCAATAAATTACACTACTGTTATGGTTAAAAAAAAAAAAAGTGTACCCTTCCTGAGTTCTTCTCTCTTCTTGGCAGCCTCCTCTCTCTGTTTCTTGATGATAGCCAGTCGAGCCAGATCAGCCCTGGCCTGATCTGTCTTCCCCTCAAGATGCAGCTTCATGTAGCGTTCTTTTGACTTCTGCTTCTCTATCTCCTCTCTGGTAAAAAGTACATTTATATAACTTGGTTCAAATGTTTTACATAGGACATATCAGACAGTGAACCAGAAGCTACCTCTCTCGGCGCGACAGCTCCTTTGGTGCCTCGACCTCTAGCTCTGTCACCTTCTTGCTCTTCTGAGAGATGCGGTTGGGATTCTCGATTTCAATAAGACCTTCGACCCCACTCCTTTTCCTGTTCTGGGGTTAAATGACAAACACTATAAAAAAGGTCTGCCAAATACAAATGAATGACAAACCAATTACATCATGTCAGTTTTTTTTATTTGGAATGTTATGACGACAATTTAGTTTTAACCAATATAATAATAATTTGAGCTTTGTTTTAGCCAGTGGTTGAATGTAACAAAGTAAAAGTAGTAAAGTAATAGTAATAAGTAGTAAAAATTCTGAGGCCAGGAATCTGTACTTTCTACTCCACTACATTTTTGAACAAGACTAAAAACAATTTTTTTATTATAGTGTGAGACCCTGTAAAGGCACATTCATTAGTTTGAGCAAACAAAAATATGCAAGTAAAAACAGCCATGAAAAAAACATGAGAACAAAATTTAGCACAAATCTGTATTAAAATCACTACACTCTTAAAATGTGTGTGAAATACTTGTACTTTTAACTCTTTAAGTACATTTTAAACCAGTACTTTAAAACTTTTACTGAAGTAGATGTTTTTCATATGATACTTTTACTTTCTTTGCTCTGGTATCTGTATTTAGAAAATTGAGTACTTCTTCCACCACTGGTTTTAAAGAACCAAATCATACACATCATTCTGCCTCAAGGACAAATTTTATGAGATCTAACTAAAACATTGGTTTGATAATAAAGTTAGTCCTTGTAAATCAGTGCAGCTTCATTTCTTTTTCTCTATGGTAACAGCATTAACAAAAATGAATTCTCTATATATTATATACTCACTTCAGATTCATCTTCACTGCTGCTGTCGTCTTCAGACTCTGAAGCACTGCCCTTCTCTGCTCCAGCTGCCTCTTCCTGACAAAACAAGCACATTAATACCATTACTTTTGTTTCTTACACAATTAATTAGAGGGTTTTATGAGGAAAAAAAGTTTACATACCATCTCTCTTTGAGCCCGCATTTGTCGGTCTATCTCCTCTGGGTTGCTGAACTGCTTCCCCCGGCCTTTGTGGCCCTTTTTTCCTGAAATTACAGGTCTTCATTATTGCGTTGCACAAGTCACCATGATGAAGACACTTTCCATCTTGATCTTCAGTCTATAATAGCACAGTAATCTGGTTTTCTTGTCCAACTACGCAGGATATTAGTCTGCTTAAATGCTTAAATATTGAGACCACGTAATGATTGGCCGATGAATGCGCTCATCTATAATAAGTCGTAGACAGTCCAATAATTAAACCTAGTGTCCATTCAGACTTATTTCTTTTGTGTTTTAAAACAAACAGAACAGGCGCCATTGCTCAACACATTGTCCTAGCCGGTTGAGATTCCCATTAATAAGTACTATAGAGACCAAATTAAAGCCCTTGATGACCATAATAAACAGATTCATGACCACACAAACTTTAGGGTTGACCGGTTAGCACATGGAAACCGAAACATGTGAGAGTAGAGAGCTATTTCATCAGCTAGCCACAGGAGCTAGGTTAACTTGTTAGCTACATTCAGGGTTTTTCAATCCCACGTATCTGATAGAAAAAAAAGTCTTACCACCACGCGGCATGACTGACACTCAGACAGATCCACACGATTCCCGAAAATAAAGGAGGTATTTAAGTGACGAACGGGTAGTAGTAAAAATCCACTGCTCGTTGCTCCCGCTTGCCGTGTAGCGCCGCAATCACAGGAAATGAACTCCGCACATGCGCAGTCAACTTGTGCAGCAGGTGACCAGATTTGACTTTTATTTCACAAAATAAAAAAATATGCAACTAGATAACAACTACTTAAGAAACAATGATATTTACAAAAATATGAATAACATTATTTTCATTTTGTATTTTACATATTGTAAAAGTAATACACACTTATGACAACAATTATTGATACTTGGCAGTGACATCACGCTGGGGGTGTTATGCAGGTATGTGTATGGCGGTTCACCAGTTAGTTACCATAGAGACACAATGCACAAATTAGCAACTTCTGCCAAAAAAGTTTTAAGATTGTCTGAATCCTCAAGAAAACAAATACAAAATGGATTTAAACAACACATTTGTGCCTGGGATGAACACGTGTACATTGTCCCATTTAGGCATTTGATTTTCAACAAAAAGGTTAGAGTGACTGACTGGAAAACTCTAGTTAATTCTAGCTAGCTTTTCACTAATGTTATTTGAAAGGGACAGTACAAAATCAGTTCACCTGCTCTAGTTCCAACTTAGTCAGTTCTTTTTCAGTTTGTTTGTGTTCAGATTTAAGTCTAACAAAGCCTCAGACAGACCAGTGCGCACCATTATCATCACACCCCCAGGGAATGTTAATGACATCAGCTGCAATGTATCGATAACAAAAATCAGCATATTATATACATTTGCAATGCTGTAATGTTACAGTCATTTGCAGAACCATCAAAAAACAC
The DNA here is from genome assembly GCF_026225935.1 of Boleophthalmus pectinirostris. Lineage (NCBI taxonomy): Eukaryota > Metazoa > Chordata > Actinopteri > Gobiiformes > Gobiidae > Boleophthalmus > Boleophthalmus pectinirostris. The sequence goes on along the minus strand of NW_026571047.1, from coordinate 10,002,790 downwards.
TAGCATCATGTATGTAAGAAAGCAGTGGGCAGCTATGCATTGCTACAGTACAGTAAATATTGAGTGTAGTTATTATAGCTTTTATGACACAAGTGATTATTAGATGGTTTGCAAAATAAAAAATATAAAAACAACACACACACAAGGCTCAAGAATCTTAAAGAATATTTAAGTCCCTTATGTTCGATGAGGATTTACATCTTCCAATTCCTTCTCCATCAGGTGATATTGCACCGTTGTCTCTGTCAGCTGAAATAAGAATTCAAAAGATGTAAGTAAGAATTGAATCAACAATCATAATAGGTTGTGGAAGGAAATCAAATAGTTTTTTACCATGTCCATGAGAATTTCAATCTTCATTTTCAGAAAGTTGTTTTCTTCTTCTAATTGTGCATTTCTTTTCTTGAGTCTCTGCATTTCCTTGTTTGATACAGTTCCACCAGACTCTTAACAGACAAAATTATTTTAATAATGAAAATTCATTACACTCAGGCATTGCTAAATGTTATAACACACTTAGCTAATCTAGTGTATTACCTGTTATCCACTGCCCTTCTTCAAATTTCCAGGTCTGGCCTCCAATGTTCATACAGGGTGGTCCATATTCAGTGCCTAATTCTATTTCTCTCGTTGATCTGTCCAACTAAAAAGAGAAAAGATATACAATTCATAGCTCGTACCTTAAACACATTTATTAAAACATCTCACTGAAGCAGCATTTAGGTGTAAAAATGCTGTAAATACTGCTGTCCGTCCTATAAAAATGAATCTTTTTGTGAACTCACTGTGTGGAGGCTTGATAGAGAAGCAGCTTTTCGAGCAGGCGTCTTCTTCGGACTAAACGTACTTCCAAACAATGGCATCCTCAGTGACTTTTTTATCTCCTATAAAAATATGTTACACATAAAACAATGTTAAATAAGAGGACTCTGGTTATGAGCACCGCCAAGCTGCAGTTGAAAACCGACAAAGCGCGAAGCGTCTACGGCTGCTGGTTGCTACAGTAACTGAGCTAATGCTAAGCAGCTAGCACTACTGGCTAGTATCTGGGCCCGCTACTCATACCTGTATGCCCGAAACGTATTGATAATGGTGGTTGCTTCACTGGTTCGTAATTAGTTGAACTTCCACTGTAAATATATCAGATATTTACCTCCATGTGGGCTATTTATTGTAAATTCCTGATTTGCAGCTGCCTTTATCCTCACCACAAAACAAACTTCCCTTGCGCATGTGCAACTGCGGGGGAATATGAAGTTGACTAAAATCCCATTACAACTATAATATACAAGAAGGCTTGTGACAGTGTAGTTTGCTGTAATTTGTAAGTACTTTGAAACAAAGTTGAGACTGAAAAATTAATGCGCAGTTAACATTGTGCGAATGGGAGTTAATATTGCATTAGCACCCCTTTTCTAATGGAATGGCCCAGCAATCGTCACCTCATTATGGAAAAATGTTAAACTTGGGTTAATATTAGAGCAGTCTATACACAGAAAACAAAGTACAGAAAACAAAACAAAATGTAAAAATGATAAAAAATGTCATGCTAAACAGCAAGTACACCAATTTCATTGTTCAAATTTTCTTTTGGTTTGTCTATTTTTATATCAGATAAGCCACGCCCAGTTTTACGCAGCCCCAGTGGCCTAATGGATAAGGCACTGGCCTCCTAAGCCAGGGATTGTGGGTTCGAGTCCCATCTGGGGTGGACAGTGTTTTTCACTTTTGATGTAGGTTATATTGTTATTTTAAATTTCACAGCATGCTACACTAACAAAATTTTTGATTCCGCTGATTTTTATTACGATGTTCTCGTCTGAAGCCGTGAAAAAAATGAAGACATTCAGACAAATGTGCATTTTTCTCAGCGCGTTGATGGCACCAGCTCAAAGTTACAGTAAGGCATGAAATATTAAAAATATGTCATAATTTAACACAGCAGAAATATTCCTAATTTATTTTTAATTAGTCCAAACTAACTATATTGGCTTACCTTAATACCGCTAACCAGTGCTGCGAACTTGCTAGACTTGTGATTTTCGCTTTTATTCCGAATCCAGACGCTCGAAGAAAAAAAAAAAAAAAGTATTCTATCGATTTCATGTCACTTCTAGTCGTATATTTGTAATAGAATTGCATTACAAAAATGTGTTTATAAATAAACATTCTCCCTAATACTTTCAATACAATAAAAAAATATTAGACTACCTTATATAATATATGTTATCTAACTCTGTGATCCCTTTCTCTATTGCAGCAAAGCTCACAGAGGCCACGGTGTATTGGGATGCGGCCCAGAAGAGCGTGGTCCTGAGGGAGGGGGTGATGGAAGCTGACGGAGGAGCCTATGGTTACTTCAATGACTCTCTGCTCCTGACTGGGTGGAGCGTCCTGGAGATCTGCGCTGGATGTGGGAGAAAGGCGGCAATCGAAGATGAGATTACTTTATTCTTGGCAGGGTACCTGGAGGGGTTCCTCACTGCTGAGTGAGTGCCAAGTGTGACAGTGTTAAGGAAAATATCATAAAGAAAGGTTATGTTTTCTGGAGAGTGGAGGGTCTGTCACCTGCTTGTCTCATGAAGCAGGGTCACGTCTCAGTCTTACAGATCTGACCTGTAACTTGGCCTAGTCTATCACCAGCTTCTTTCCATGGATACAGATTGGTTTGATGCAATATTGTGTAATATTCAAGACAAACATTTGTTGGGTCCTGCCACAGAAAGAGGAACAGTACAGAAGGCTATTCATTACATAGATAACAGTTTGATTGGTTGGTTGTTTTTAAATTTTTTATTTTTTTTTTCAATCCACAGTCAAATGTCTAGCCACTACTCCAATATGTATTCACAGCTTGTGAAAGATGATGTTGTGCTCAGTTCCATAAAACGTTTTTTAAGGTGAGCTTAAACAGTATCAGGTTTCAATTTAGATAATAGTTTTGATTTGCTCACTTAGTGCCCTCTTTGAACAGTAAACAGGACCTGTGGGCAAGAGAGCAGGTGAAGCTGAGGCGCGGCACTGACCCCTTGTGGCAGCACATGGGACTGCTCCTGGCTCAGCTGGATGGTCTCCAGGCCGGAGCTGCACAGTGGTCCAAAAGTAAACAGAGAGAGGTCTGTGAGTGAAGAAGAGGTGCTTAGAGGCATGTCACAGGTCCTCTTCATCTGTGTCTCCCCTGTGTCCCCCCTGTGCCCCCAGCCTCTTTCAGTGTTCTCCATCCAGCTCCTGAACAGCATTGGAGACCTACTGGACCTGGTCCCAGCTTTCACACCGCGCTCCAACTCCTCTGGGCCTGCTGCCTTCAGGACCACAGGGATGGGCCACTGCACAGCTCTTATAAAGGTCAGCCTCATGCCTACTTACTCTGATTGTTGTTTTGTATTGCCTGGAGTAAAAGGTAATGAGCCTGCTGTTAAATCCTTTATAAAGTTAGTACAAATTTAAACTACTGAAACAGCTGTATTTAGGGTTTATGATCTAAAACCTGAAAGGTGGTGTAGTGTCTGCCACCTGCTTTGTCTCAATGGAGATGTCAGTACTTTGCCTCCAACGTGTTTCCTCCAATGAGCTACCTTTATAAAATGAAAATGCCAGAGAGCTACTAATTTTAGTGGTGGCAACAGATTGAGAAAGTATGATTTTCAGGTATTTTTGAGCAATAAAAACAAGTGTAATTGAATAAATGCAAAATAGATGTCTTTATGCACATATATTGGTGGTAAAGCAGTAATATCTCCATGGAAACAACCTCCATCAGAAAAGTTACACAGTGCATATTTAAATAAGCATGCAAATCTTATTGGCAGCATATAAAACAGAAATATATATATTTTTAACTGGTCTTCTTGTGACTGTGGATGAGCAGCGGCACTACTCTAAGCTTCTCCTGGGTGATTGAGCTCTGCAGCCGATCACTAAGAACAGAAATCAACTAATTAGAGTGATCTATTGTGCTCATAGTTCCAATACTACTTACTCATATGTCCAATCACATTTTGCCTTGCTTCTCTGTCTCCTAGGTTCTACCAGGTTTTGAAAACTTACTTGTGGGTCATTCCAGCTGGTATACTTACACTGCTACCATGAGGATCTACAAGCACTGGGACTTTAAGCTCTCTGACCCATACTATGCTACTGGGAAGATGTCATTTAGCAGCTACCCAGGTACTACATAACTGAATATTTTCTTTTTCTGCAAAGACCATTTTATATTGATGTTGACACTACGCTCTGCTTTGTCTCCATGGAGCAGCCTGTCATGGTGAATTTTATTCCCTAGCCAAAAGTCTCATTGCTCAAAGATTTGCCAGGAGAGAGAGGCAGGCTATTGAAATCCTCTTACTGTTTTGTCGTTATCACAACACAAGTGGGGCACTATTTTTAGAATGCACAGGCTAAAGAAGTTACTTGACAGTATATGAAAATGATGAATGGCTGTTTATTTTCAATTTGGATGAATTTATTTCACTTACTAGTGTTGTCATTTTAATACCAATTTTAATACCCAATTGATCATTTTAAAAGCTCTTTTTTGACAATATTGTAATTTGAATAATAGTATTTATTTATTATACTATGTGGTCTTACACTGATTCTGATAAAAGTTATCCAGTTATTTGATTCTTGATAAAATGAGTATCTAGCTTCAATAATAGTCTTAGTACTGATTTTCAATACTTTTAACCCTAATTTTTACTGTAAGCAGGTCTGTATCTCCACAAATACAAATACTACTACTTGGCCCTGCTTCTGCTTGTCTCCATGAAAATGGAATTGAAAAAAATACCTTTGACTGTATTATTCCACAGTATGGCATAAAATGTACCTATCGTCATGGTTACAAGTATGGTTTTAACTTTCTATTACAGACATACCACCTCCCATAAGTTGTGATGTGTTGTGATGTAAGATGTGGTGTTTCTTTAATTGGAGCACAGTATTTGTGATAATAATAGTAAAAAAACAAACAAAAAAAACCCAACACATTACATGACATTATTAATATAGTCATCTATTTAAATTCAAACCTAAACTTGTTTAAATAATCAATTGCTTACACTTAATACAGTTAGTCCCAAATGAACAGTTCATTCACTTACTTGCACATACAAAAAGTACTTAATAAAATAAAATTTTCACTAGACTGACAGGACCAAATCACAGTCCGATTATATAGTTATTTTTCACCCAAGCTCAAAATATGTTTAAGTTTGTTTGAATAAAATCTCCTCTTCAACATGTCGATGTAGGTCTCCTGTCCTCTCTGGATGACTTCTACTTGCTGGGGAGTGGACTGCTGATGACCCAGACCTCCATCAGTGTGTTCAACTCCTCCCTGTTCTTCTCCCTCAGCCCTCACAGCCTGCTAGCCTGGCACCGAGTCCGCCTCGCCAACACGCTGGCACGCACCGGCCAGCAGTGGGCGCGAGTCTTCTCCAAATTCAACTCAGGTACAGAGCCAAGAATCTCCCAGAGAGGCAATAAATGGTAAATAAATAAGGAAATAGAAATTAGATATTTTGAAAAAAAAGAATAGAAAAATGCTAAAATGAGGCTTATGTTAAAAAGCACTTTAAAAGGCCCATATTGTAATATTTTCTGTTCCATGTTATAATGTTTTCTTATCAAAAATATACCCATGTTGTGTTTTGTTTCTTTCACATAAGTTTAACCATGTATATTTAGGTTGAGCTGTTCGAGCTCTGTTCCACGTTGTGATGTCATATGGTAGTGCTCCACTGTGTTTTTAAACCCAATTTACCTTCAATAGAGTAATTTTGATAGTTTCAGCCTCTTCTGATCTAAAGGTAAAAGCTAGCTGTTGACATGAAAATAGAGCTTCATGACATCACAAGGTGGAACACAGCATTTTGAGCATTAGAGATGTAGAAAAACTTATAATAAAGGACCCAAACATACCCAACATTACCCAAACATGTGTGAATTAAACAAAACACAAAACCTGGGATGTTTTTAAGTTTACAACATTTGAACATGACTTTAAGCTTACAAGAGTCAATTTTGTGTAATATAGAATCTTTAAAATGATAATGTTTTTGATAAAGAGAAAGTATAATTGTTGATGCAATTTACTTTTTACATTAACATGATAATAATTATGATACAATTTTTGCCTATGGGGTAAAAACACAACTAAATTACAAACATATAGGCAATGTATTTGTGCAATAAGCTTTAAAGGCCTGAGCTAACTGATACAAACCTGTAACACCTGCCTTGTTTAATCATATTTCTTAGTGAATTCCAAAAATACCCACTTCAAACTAACTTGAACTGACAAACATTTGACTTGTTCTTTCTACAGAGGTATTTGAAACTCAAGCCCATATTTCTGCGATCAGAGACAGTGTAATGAAATGAGCAGAGATGAAAGGGAAAATTCCTCGCCGTAGAAAATATTTAGCCGGACAGTTTTCCATGTAGAGATTAGACAGCTCCTCTAACATCCACCCCTTATTGCTCAGCATATGTGTGTGTGTGTGTGTGTGTGTTAATTGAGCTCCTGCTTTGATCTCGTGCTGTGTCATGTTGCCATGGCAGCCCAGTGGAGACAAGGACAGAGTGTGCCGGAGCCTTGAGTCCCCCAATCACCAGATGTTCAACAAGTTTGAGATGTGGTCTAGTATTACAGGCCAACTATAGCAGCAACCAGTAGAATAATATAGCCAGCATAATCACTGAAAATAAAAGTAGACATGATGAAATTTAAAATGTTAAAGGTGTATTGTGTAACTTTTCTGGTGGAAGGTTCTTCAGAAGCTTTTCTTTTCTTGGAGATGATATTGTTTTTTCTGGAGTGTTTCACAGTGAGGTATTAAACTTTTTTATCCTCATGGAGTCAAAACCAAACATAGTTACAGGTCAGATCAGTGGAGAGGCAACCCCACTCAAAGTCAAAATGCTTGTTCTAGGTATTTTTGAGCTATAAAACTACTTGTAATTTAATAAATGTAAGGTAGATATGTTTAATGTCATTCTGTGGAACATTCCAGGCAGAGCAATCACATCTATGGAAACACGCAGGTGATGGATCCCAAACCAAAAAGTTACACAGTGCACCTTTAAAAACACACTTTTTGATAGGTAACCTGAAATCAGAAGCTCTCTCTGACTGGCTGGTTGCATAATATGTCACAGTTGAATTGAAATCGCATTTTGGCACATTTAACAAATCACAGATGTTGCAATTTTTGAGGTAATAGAATATCGTCCACAGATAACAAAATATCCTGTCTATTTGGATTAAATATTTACAAATCATTGTGAAATGGCTGTGTTTCTTGAATTAGTTTATCAGTTGATATTTCAGCCTTCTCTCAGATATTACTGCTCATGGACATGTCTTTAAAAAGTGCTCTGTGAAATGAATCCAGATTTTAAGCCTTATATTGCAAATGTAATGCTAATCTAATACTTTGCCCACAAAATCATGTAGAAAAACTGTTTAGGCTACATTGCTTTTTAACAAAGTCACCATAAAAACATTATGGAAGTGCTGGCTACTTGTAGGCCTATAGCAGAAGCTAGCAGTATATCTTCATAATGCTTCTTGCTACAAACTAAGCTAAATGCTTTTCTGAGGTATTTTATTCATTTAAGAAATGTATTTTATTCTACTCTTAACTATGAATGTGGAAAAACAGAAGAATGATAGAATACATAAGAAATGCAGAGGGCTAATTTCCCTATGGTGACAGTAAAGTGTGTTTGGGCCACATTTTTTCATTTCTTGTGTTACTATATGTGCTTGATCTTTGCAATTCTTATGAGCTGTCCATGTTGACCTGCCAAATATATGTATTCTATCTCTTTCCTCTTGTCTATCAGGTACATACAACAGCCAGTACATGGTTTTGGACCTCAGCAGGATCACACTGCGTCACAGCGTCAGGGACGGGGCTCTGACTGTGGTGGAGCAGATCCCAGGCAAAGTTATGCACTCAGACCAGACCCAAGCTTTACGCAGAGGTAAATAGGAAAAAATTGTATATAGTATTAATATTATTGTTGTTTCCCCTCACCATTCACTCCCCAAAGTTGTATTTGTAGTCATTCATGCATGTTTGAGCAATCTTTAATCCATAGTGAATATATTAATGGACATAGTTAACCCGCTAGGCGCCGCTTTCCAAACATAAAACTGGAAACTTGTCACTGCTCTTTCTGTAACTGCTGCTGTGAGCCTCATCATTTTGGTTTTAAAATGCTCGTATTATCCTGCTCTACATGATTCTGCTGTTTTTAATTTGCTATTACCACTGCCAAATTTGTCTGTTAATAAATTCATATTCCTAACGGCTCTTTTTTGTAATGAGGCTTACAGCGATGTCAGCTCCCACTGGGTGCTTCAAGAGGGCCTGCCACCTGCTTGTCTCTATGTTGATGCTTTGCCTGTTATTTTCCACAGTATGGCATTAAGTCTGTCTATCTCCATGGAGACAAGCAAGTGATAACACCTGGTCAAGTTACAGGTCATTCAAAGGAAACATGCATTGCGCTCACACTTGCAATGCATGTTTCACAAGTCTATCAAAACACCTGTATTGAAATAAAGAGATATAAAAAAGATGTGTATGTTTAGTGTATATTGTGAAACATACAAGGCAAAGCGATAACATCTCCATGGAGACAAGCAAGAGTTACATAGCGCACCTTTACGATAGATTACCTTTTTATCATGTCACCCCTCACCACTAGATGGAGTCACAAGCTGTTACACTTTGTCTGCTCTTATATACCAGGTTATTGGCCATCATACAACATCCCATTCCACGCTGAAATCTACAACCTGAGCGGCTTTGGTGTCATGTGGAGAAGATTTGGTGAAGACTTCTCCTATGACCTTTCACCTCGAGCTAAAATCCTGAGGCGGGATCAGGCCAAAGTTCACAGCCTGGACTCACTCAAACAGCTCATGAGATACAACAGTATGTATCTAGACTACTGATTGAGTGTTGTTACTTCTTGAGTTGTGAAGTGCCAGTCAGAATCACTAAAGTTTATTTCAGATTACAAAAGAGACCCATACACAAGAGGGCATCCATGTAAAACCATCTGTTGCCGTAGTGACCTGAGACAGAGGAGGCCGCGGCCAGGGGGCTGCTATGACACAAAGGTATACGATACATTATGCAGTGCTAGAAAGATGACTCAACAGAAAGATCTAAATGCAAATTAGCCAACTGTGAATGCAACTAAATAGTCAATTAGTGGGACCACCGATGGGAGGGTGTGACTAAGTCAGCTGTTGATTTTTCTTGTGAAGAAAAGGGGTCCTATGTCACTTTTCTGGTAGAGGGTCCACCACCTGTTTATCACCATAACCCTTGAATATTGCAGTATATGGCATTAAATTTAACTTTTTTTTAACTTACCTTATGCATTCCGAACATCCTAATTATTTACCGCAATGAGTTTATTAGCACTTTTCACAACAGAGTAGAGTGGAGCGGAGTTTTGTCGTATCGGTAAAGCTAACTAGGATGCTAATGTGCACTTCCTGTTTATTGGACAGTAGACTGCTTTTTAATTAGATACAGACAGTATGCAGTGACTTATTTTGACCTCAAGAGCTGTTTATGCAATATGTCTGTATTGGGGCAAGTCAGATTTTACTCAAAAATACATTGTAAATTGGTAGATACGTTTAAGGCCATACTTTGGAATGTTACGGATCAGAAAAGTTTCATAGTACAACTTTTGAACTGACGATGTACAGACAGAAAAAAGGGAATGCTTTATTGTCTGAACTGTACATAAATAAAGAAAGTGGGGTCTTGTCAAAACGACCCTTGAATAATTCTTGTTTCCCTTCAAATCCACGCATTAAGTTTGACAATATAGCTCTTTCTAAATCTAAAAGAAAACACAGATGACCACCATATATTTCTGGTAAACCCACTTTGCTAATTCAATGGACTTCACATTTGATGTCAGTCTAGATGTCTTGGGGAGATGTTGAAGTTGTATTAGGCTTTGAATGGCCTTTTAAAAGCTCCTATGTGGCACAGCAAATGTCATTAGGCCAGTGAGGGAACAGTAAAGAGATTACACGAGTGTCTTCCCTCTCCGCTGTGGTGACGGTGCAGGTGACGGAGTTCCAGATGGCTCTCCAGCTGGCCATGGAGGCGGTGAACGGGCCCACCACACAGGGGGGTCTACAGCCCTTCTCATGGCAATCCTTCAACCTCACGGCTCACCACGGACTCCCACAAGTCTACAACTTCAGCTTTGTGAGAATGAAGCCCTCACTCGCACAGCCATAGAGCCATGTACCACAAGTAGACTGACATTTATAGTATTTAACCATCTAGTTAGATGCTGACTTTAGGTTCTCTCCACTTTTTTCTAAAAAATGTGATTAATTTCCATAGGTACAGTAAATGTTAATACCTAATATCTAAAACTGTAGTAGCCTATAGATCCATAAAGTGCTGCCTAGTTTTTGTCTGAAATTTTATATATTTTTAACCAATTTGTAATGCATTTAAGTAGAATTTGCTCAGGAAAGTGAAACATTACACATACATTCAACACGTACATTCAATTAGCCAATAATGCAATTCCACAATACAAAATGCAAGGGCATAATAAACATAATATCATAAAGTGTGAATCTAGTCTATTCTATGCCATTTCCACTCAGATTTGGTGTATTCCAGTGATTCTTATCCATAGCGCCAAGGCATGTACATGATAAAGAATATTACTATGATATAGTAGTAACATAGTTACTAAGTATGCTCTACTCCTATACAATGTTCCTCTTCAAAAATGACTTTTTTATTTTGACTCAATAAAACTCTTACTTATAACTTATGGTGTGATTTTACTTTTTGTTCTTTGTTTTTTATTATCTGAGCTTACACTGTAGGCTTATATTATGAGTAAAGGCTAAAACAACAACAACCAGTGAGGATTTGTATTTGTCAAGCTTAAAGATCAAGCAATGCAAAGACCGGAAGCACAGATGTTGCTTTTGTCTTTTTTGACTAAATTATTTGGGTAAATGCCAATGTTTCTAAGGTATTTTTGTTAGGAAATTAACAGTGGGGTAAAGCCTAACAATAATGAGTTAGACTTGTTTCAGTCAGATTTTAATAGGCTAATTTGAGCGCTTTTCTTTTGTAAATGCGTGTGTTCATATCCGCTGTTGGTGTGTGCTGATGGCGCATTGACAAAAAGGGCGGAGCGTCGGGGGCTGGTTCCAGAGGGGGAGAAGTAAAGGCACCGGAGCAGACCTCGGGCACACGGCGGGCTCTAGCGCGGTTCCAGCTTGTGTTTCGCGGCTGTTTCCAAATGGCTACGACCGCGGAGGACCAGCGGGAACTTTCCACGCATCACGGCTGCCACCACCTCAACAGCAACAACAATAATAACAACAACAATAATAACAAAGACAGTGAGGCAGCGGGAGACAGCGGCACTTCGCCCACCGCCAGCAGCGCCACGGAGCCCAGCGGCGCCACGTCCCAGAGCAACGGCTCGGTCATCCACCCCGGCGGCGGGAACAGCGGCAAGTGGGTCCGTCTCAATGTCGGCGGCACCGTGTTCCTCACTACGAGACAAACGCTCCTCAAAGAACAGACGTCGTTCCTGTACCGGCTGTGTCAGCAGCAGGACCTGCACTCGGACACGGTAAGTCCCGCACACTTTAGCCCACAGTCACACGAGTTCAGCCCGGGAGGAAAGGCCGCCCTGGTTCACGTTGGAGAGGCTTGGCTCAGCAACATCCTGGTACTCCTGCGGCAGTGCGAACTTGTGCCATTGGTAATCTCCCAGACTGTGTTTGGAGTTAAGTCAGACGTGACCTGCGTTTAAAACTACAGAACCATGCAGCAGGACACTTGAACTTGTAATGGCATTGTTGTGCTTACTAAACTAACCAGGCATAATATAGTTGGAAATAGTAGACTTGTTATTACAGTAAACTATATAATTTCACTTTTGCATATGTCTCCAGCCTTCTTCACCCTTCATATGTTTGATTATCAGGAACATTTTCCCAGTAGCTGTTACGCATGTGGAGAATATTTCAATATTTATTTGTCTGCTTTTCTCTATTTACAAGTCTAATTTATGATGTGCCAAAACTGACTGCGTACAATGACAACAAAATGAATTGAATGTTAAGCTGCATTCAGGTAAGTATGGGGAAACACTGCAGATGACAAGAGCTGGCCTCTAACCTCAGCCTTAACGTATGACTCTTCTGTATGAGCCATGCCCCTGCAGCTTCCAGCGTCTCTGTCCTTGCACGCCAAGACTGTCCGCCCCAGCTCTTGTTTCTCATCATTATTATTTCGTGAAGTGAATGTAGTCAGATGGATATACACGTGCTCTCCTTCTACCGGAGCTTGGCATCTTATAGAGTGATGAAGAGGAGGAGGAAAACCGAGGCGTATTAAGTGACGCTCTCTCCCACACACCGTAAGCTCATGAATGATGTAGGTTTCTATTACGGGCCTAGCCTTTGATTAATTTTATAGTGTGGAGCACATTTTTATAAACATAACAGTTTCCAAATTCTCAATTTTGATACTAAGGAATCAACTCGATACTCAATACCACTTCTGATACGACAATGATTTAAAAACAAACACTACTTAGACAGCGATTTTCAATTGTAGCACTTTTTTATATTACCATGTGGCCTTATATTTGTTTATATCATCAGTAGTCCAGGTAGGTTCCAAAGTAATCCATGGGTGTATACTAGTCTATGTTCTCTTGTACTTGTTCTGATACAGCTCAAGATCATTCTAAAGCTATTCAGGAATGGTCTGTTTTTGTCCTGTGAATGTGACTTTTTTAGTATACTTTTGACAACCCTATTTCAAAGTCTTGCATAGAAAAGACAGTGAGTAGAAAATAAAACAATAAATAAAAAGAAAAACTTAAAACATATCAAGCTAAAAATTGTTAAAACAATAGAATAAATAAAATCAAATAAATAAGAGTGTAAAATTTGCATGCAGTGTGAGATGTATTGTGTTGTGTATTAAGTTCATTCTAGGGCTAAAGGGGTCGACTAAAGACATGCTCTGCCAATTGATTCATCAAATAAAAAGGGGGCATGGCAAAAAAAATAAATTAATATCTCTATAACCTAACCATGTATCTGAACCAAACTACAACTATGCAGGACTATTTATACAGAATATTCTAAATGTATTGATAAAAAACAAAAAGGCGTATTAAACTCCTGATTCACTTCCAGATTTTTAGCAAACTCTCTATATACCTGGGCGGCTACTGCTGTTGTCCCATAAATAAATCCTGAAAATCTAAAGAACTGATCTGCTAATACAAATTATGGTCAACTAGGACACCACTGACCGATATAATTGACTAAATGACTAAAAAACTACAGACTAGTGTTCAAAGTTCAGGACTAATTACAGATGAGAGAAAGCAATGAAAACAATAGAGGAGGTCCTGCATTCAGCCTTTGGTCCTAGTGACATTTTGCTGCCTACGACTCAGCAGCTCATGGGACCCAAAATGTCAGGTCTTTCGACGACTGTACGGAAATAAGCCCCAGGGGGCGCCGTGTGGAAAGGCCCCTGGCTCAGCTGGGTTGTGCTTGTGTCCGCAGCCTCAGACAACCTCACGTGGCACAGAAATGTAAACATGTATGTACTCTCCCGCATGTCCTGGAAAACCTGGAAAATAATTTGCCTGTTTTCCAGACAGGCATGGAAAATGAGCTGAGAGTAAATTTAAATGAATTTGTGGATGTCTAGTAAAAATAGTCTATTCTCATCTCAGTCATAGCAATACAATAATTTAACTTAACTTGTTATTTTATATAAGCAAGATATTTATCTCTACTACTACTACTACTGACTTACTTATCGGCACCTTGAATACCGATAAGTTTTATTGATAAAACTGTACAAAAAGCAGGTAGCCTAATGTATTTCTAGACACAGTAAATTATATGGTCTAAAATGTCAGTGGTGTATCAGAATATACCTTATCTGATTTCTTAAATTGCATAACAGGCAAGTATTTTTCTAGTTTGTATCTCATTGATGGAGTAGGTGTAGGTTAGTACTTTCAAGGAAATATCTGGTGTAGAGTGTTTAAGAAGCCAATCATAGATGAACAAGAAATAGGTCAGCATTTCTAACTAGTTTTCTTTCTTCTTTTATGTCTCTCAACCAACTTCTTTTGCCTCCCTAGTACGCTTTGAGTCGCAGTATGCACTTTTTCTGGAATTGCCACAGCAATCACCAGCTTCCGACTGTGCAGTGAAGTGCTTATTGATCAAGTATAGATTTAACGTCGGAAAACTGAAAACCGAAGAATATATTTTTTTCTTTTAATAACAAGTTTTGATGTTTGGTTGGTCCTGTGAGAGCACTAAAGTTACTACAGTGCGTCACTGCAAATTAATGATAAAAATAGCAGCTTTTCTCCAAAGACATACTTCATGGCGTGTGTGAACATTGTTGTTCTGCTTTGTCACTTTATATAAAAGGAACAGTTATACAAAAAGAAGTACTAAATTGGAACCGATATGGAAAATTGGATATCGTTCAAGTACAGGTTCCTCAGCTCTATGGCAGATATGAGAACTAAACTAAATGTCTCAATCATCTCAATTTTCAATAGCTGTTAAATAAATAAAAGCAATGAAACACTACACAAGACAGAAACCATTAATATTAAAAGCAATGAAATGCTTGGACACTGAACTGAAGCGAAACTTTGACATGCAAACATTGTTGGCATTGCACAAGTATCATTGCAGAGTCAGCTGTTAGTGAACCTGACGGCCCTCCCCGAACTACTCCAAAGAGAGTTTTTCCCGCTGCTATGTGGAAACAACAATCCCATGTGACCTTCAGCTGCGACCTGAGAGGAGCTCCCTTTGCACCACATGCACTCAGCAAAACCCTCTCCACACTCACAATGGGTTTCCATGCTTTTTGGGGACGCCACATTCACTTTAATTTCCTTGAAACTAAACCTAACCATACATAGTTATTATTTGACCTAAACAAACTAACTTTAACCCATTTAGTTAATTCATCTTAAACTGTTTGCAGCGATTCTCCTTATTCCTCATTTTCCTTGTATATTTCTAATATCCCAATTATTCACCGCAAAGTGTTTATAAGTGCTTTTCACAACTTTCCGAAACATAACAACTAACAATTAGCATGCCAATAAAGCACTTTCTGGTTCTGGGATGATAAAAATTTAGATTTAGACACAAAGAGCTGCTTTTAAAATATATCTGTACTAAAGCAGCACATTTTGCTGGACATGGGCACTGTTTAGCTTAAAAATCATGTTGTTGATCTAATATTAAAGAAGATGCATCATGAGGACCCTATTTGTTGTTGTTTTTTTTAAGGCAGACAGTTTCCCATAAAGTGAGTGTGTAAGCTCGACTTCAGTCTCCATAATGTGATAAATGCCGCAAACACACAGACATACACACTCCTGTCTCCCCCTGTCCTTCTCTCTTTAGTTCCACTCTCAAGCTGCTGACTCATCTCTAGCGCATTGTCATTACGCTCCGGCACCTTTTCCATACGGCTATCAAAAAACTCTCACATAATTTCACCCTAAAATGTTTTGTACCTCTAAGCTAAAATGAAAATCAGCCAAAGCATTAATACCTCTGTCCTGCAAAATGACATTGAGTTTTTTTTATTTTTTATTATGCTACAAAATCCGCTTTTGAGACATAGAACCATCGGAAATGAAACTGTAAAATCTACTTTCAGCTCGTAGCCAGAAGCCCAAAATATGAGTGAGGCGCAGTGAGGTGATGAGACGCATACAGAGCGTCTGTGTTGAGTCACAGAATTCTTATGAGCTTTGGGTACAAAATAAGATTCTCGCTTTGAAGCTTGTCCAGGACCGAAATGGAGAAAATTACAAGAGAACGGTGAGGAAGTTGGAAATGAAGTAGTTTTTTTTTTTCATTCAAAATCGCAACCAAGTCCTCGACAGCTGTGAGTCAGACAAGCGTGACTGATACAACAGATTGGAAGCACAGCTAAACAGGAAAGAACACATCATGTATAATGAGGCCGTTTTTATTTTTACTTGTTGTATAGTTATGCAATAAAGGGTTTGGTAGAACGTTTTGGACTTAATATTGTTTTAAGATGTTTCAGTATAATAAATATTGTAGTGGTTGTTATATTTTTAAATAGTCACAATGGGACTAACTTGAAAAAAGAACTGACAGAATTCATACTGATACATTTTTGATATAAGAATATATAGTGTCCTGTATATTGTCACTCTAAACAAGATGCCTCTTACATATTTGGTTGGTATGAAGTTTGTGCCAATTTCTTGACAACTAATATTTTAAGTCAGTGGTGTTAAAGGTGTAGTTTTTTTACTTACTTTAAAAACATTAAAAGCAGAACTGGTTCAAACAGAACTGTCTAAATTTATTGCTCATTTACCTAATCTGCTCTCTGAGCAACCTATTTTTTCACTGCAATGAGTGCTTTTCACAACTTTCAGAGACCAGAGCAGAGTTTACTGTCACTGGTGTACTACCATGTGGAGAATTTATTTTATTTTTTTAAGAAACATCGGTCTCATTTTAACCCTAAGAGCTGCTTTTGCAATATATGTATTGGGGAAAAATGGATACTTAATTACATGACGTATTATAGAATAGGTTCCTCCAAAAATGAGTTAGTTGACTTATTTTTATTGTGTTCATTGATGGTCTGAAATAAAAAAAAAATCACGTTAAGGAAAACCTCCTCTGGAATTAATTTGAAGAATATCCATTGTCCAGCAGTTTGTTTATATGCATAGCGAATAGAATCTGATTGTGTGTTTTCTTGCCTGACTCACAACTAAGGGCAGGGTTTATCCTAGAGTTACCCCCTCCGTTTAATCTGCTGGCACTAGCATCCCAGCTCAGGGGCTATGGGCTGTTTTTAAACCCACACGCACACACCAGTCTGCCCGTGTCCGACCGTTTTAATGTGATTACCCGCACCTCGCCAAGCCCAGCCCCCTAACCGAGGCAAACCCAAGGCTCGATGCTGCTAATGCCACCCGAGCTGACCGCATGCCACCCCGGAGCCAATTACATTATGTGGCTAAGAGTCACCTTTACGCCCAGATAATGTCAGATGAACAGGTGTAGCTGCGCGGCTCTTTCCAGATCTCATAATCGCATTAGCACAGATGATTACGATGCTTTGATTCATATGACATGTTAGGAGGATTGCTCTGAGCAGATTTGGATTGCTTATACATACAACGGATGTAACAATATTAGAATTATTGTGACGCAGCAACATCAAGAGGCTGACAAATGCGATAACAGACTTCAGTAAAATGGAGAATTGTTAGCTCCCATACCTTGAAGCTGCTGTGCTGGATTTTTACTATCTTAAGAACATGAAAATGGTTTGCAGTGGTTCAAACGCTTTCCTCACTTTATGCATTCCAAGCATCCTAATTTACTGCTCTGAGATTATAAGAACGTTTCATAACTTTCAGAGTACACTTCTGGATTCTCAGACAATAAAATGCTTCATAATAGGATGTGGACAGCACACAGTGGTCTCATTTTGACCTCAAGAGCTTCTTATGCAATATATCTGTACTGGGGCAAGACAAATATTGCTCATTACATTGCAGCCATACTGATTTCTTTGCCCTGTTTTAGTGTCAAAATATTGGTGTCTCACATTTTGTAACTTGCACTGATAATGTATATGAATGGAGGTAATAGCTTAGCCTGATTCATCAGCCGGTTTCACTTAGTAGAAACCATCTGACCTCGCAATATTGGAATTCGTTTGCTCAACAGTAGGTGGGTACTATTTGTCATTTAACCAATCGCTGCTATTTGGTAGTCACATAATGCGCCGCTAACAGGGCTAACTGGTATATTAAGCTTTTCCCAAATCCCGTATCAAGAAGGGCAATAATGTCTTTCCCCTTCATGAAATTCACCAAACATTCTCTTTGTTCCGGCTTTAAATCCTCTATCTCGGGAATCATTGACAACACTGAATATATGGCTCTTCACTGATTGGCTGGTGCCCGAACTTCCACTTCCAGGGTTTTTGCGAACCATCTAGTGTATTTTGATTCCTGACCTAGTTGCTGGAGAGAAATGAAATTGAAATAGCTACCCATAATGCATGATTGTGACCAGAGGATACAGTAATTCTCTGAGGAATGAGGTTGTTTTAAATGCTAAAATCAATACCTGCTATCTTTGAAGTTCATAACAACAAATGACTAGTGCAGACAGTTGAGCGCTGAACTATGGTGTCTCCTCCATGACCCCCCTCGGTGCTACCCCTGACTGTGAGTTGGCTTTTAAGTTCAAATGTTGCCATAGTGATTCATTGTCGAATTTCAAACTCGCCAGGACTTGCTTTATCACTTTTTCAGATGAATATTCTGAACAGAAGTTGTAGAAACCTGTCATAGCTGTTTTCTTAAAGGGGAAAATGAAATGATGAAATAGGACTTTTAATCTGCAAGCCTGATTAAACTGATTTAAGATGGATGTGTTATGAGCAGGAAAACCACCTCCGTCAAATATGTCAGCTGGTGGGATGCCATCTGTGAGGCCGAGAAATGGACCAGTGTGTTATCATTTCCGTGAAGCACATTTCTTAACAAATGCTGTGGCCATGGTACAAGAATGTTTTAACAATACAGGAGTGAAAATACAGAGTAATCCGTCCAGAGTCCGTCAACCCAACTGTTTACACATACTTGAGCAAGCAAGAGGGCACCGTGGTTGTTTCACACTGAAGAGGATATTTGTTTAGTTTCCGTTGACAATTTATAGTCTATTTGCATCCTGTACGATTGTGTAAATGATTAATCTCTGTCCTAGCCCTGACTTTACTATACATTTATGTGACTTGTAAAAGCTTAATATTTCACCATTCTGTTTGAAAGTATGGTTTGTTTTACAGTAGGTCTGTGGGATAAATCACAATCAAATTTAAATTGTAATTTGAATGGTGGAAATTAACAACTCGCAAAAGTACAATAATTTCCTCCACAAATAACAAAATCATCTTATTCTGCAAAAATGGCCTAACCCTTTAGTTTAGTAGCCTGATTCATCAGCCGGTTTACTTCGTTTCACTTTGTATGAACCATCTAACCTTTGCAGCCTTAGATTTCGTTCGCTCAATGGTAGGCCGGTACTTTTTATCATTTAACCAATCGCTCCTATTTGGTTGTGACATATGTAGTGTGCCGCTAACAGGGCTAACTGGTATATTAAGCTTTTCCCAAATCCCGTTGGAAGAAGGACAATAACGTTGTTCCATAACATTCTTTTTATTCTGGCTTTAAATCCTCGATCTCAGGAATTGTTGACAACACTGAATATATCACTCTTGATTGGCTGGTGCCCGAACTTGCACTTCTGGGGTTTTTGCGAACCATCTATTGTATTTTGATTCCTTACCTAGTTGCTGGAGAGAAATGAAATTGAGCGGAGGCACTAGGTGGCGCCAGCCTGGCTAGCATTTTAGATCTGTACAAACACATTCTCAAATGGGATTCATGCATTAGTTTGCCACATCATATTTCAGTTTTTTTGTCAAGTCTTCTGGACATGTTTAAAATGTGAACTATGAACAAAATCCTATTATTAAAACATACATTGGAAATAGTATCATAGTTGTTCAATATTTTTTCTCAAATTTTTCAGCATTATCATTCATATTTTCTTCTTTTTTTTTTTTTTGCAAAATATTTCCTTATCCTCCTTTTTTGGATAAAGCATTATAACTGATTTAACCACCCACTGATTTGATCCATGGCTCACTGTGTACCTCTGGGGAGAAAGTGAGTCTCGTGGCAACACGAAGTTCCCATGGGACTGTTAGCAACTGCAGTTAGTCATGTTTGCCAATACATGGCCATATTTTACATACTTCTTAAATGAAAGATGGTTACCAGAGATATGAAAAAATATGCAAATGTTTGAAAATTTGAAATATCTACTATTCAGGGCTTCCAGAATGGTGTGAAATTTGAGCCATTTCTAAAGTGATTAACAATTTAAAACTAAATGTTATAATGTTTGAATAGGAAAGAGTGCTCAAAATGTTGCAGATACAGGATGCTTAAACCCATGAATAGCCTGCTATTATATCTTGCCATCAGTAAAGTATTGCAAATCAAGCGTTTCATCATGTGGTAACTTGTGATTCTTAGGTCTTCACTTTGCACTGTAGCACTCTATATGTACTGTTATACTGTTAACTTAAACCAACTTTGTACCTTCTCTGAGATTGTACTTCAAAGCCCTGTACCTGATTTCATTTTTTGTTCCCCATGTTTTTGAGTAAATTTATTTTATCCCATCATAAATATATTGTATAAACCACTCTTGAGGCCAAAATATGTCTGCTGTGTGCTTTCTACATCTGATTAGATGGCTTTTTATTTAACTCCACTCAGCTCTCTGACCTCCTCATAATGTTACAAGATCTGTTTTTCACGTTTTTAAGATCGTCAAAATATGATTCAGTGCATTTCAAATAATTCACTTACACATAGGTTTTTGCAAAGAAAAACTTGATTGGCGTGTCCCAGCCCCCCATCCACAAACCCACAAAGTGCTGTCATGCCCACACTGTCATGTCACGTCACGTTGATAAGGCGTTGTCCTGGTTCATGATGGATCCGTGCGTGAGTGTCTCCTCCAGGTTCCAACCTGAATCACTGTAATCACATGCAAGCCGTCTCCTGTTTATTTCAACCTCATCTTTCCACCGCTCTGTGCCCTGTCCCATCTCACATTCACAGAGAAGCTGTTGGTTTCTTACATCCTTGCCTAATGCTTTTGTGGTAGATTTATGATGTGATTCACTCTGGTTCTTCTTATTTGCTCAACCAAATATTGCATTCAAATGGATTAAAACAAGATAATGAGCAGTGTCTTAGAAGTTAGCAGTTTGAGTGGTTTAGAATGCTTTGAATGTATGGTATACCATAATCAAATTACATCACAGTTTGAGCTAGCAAAATTATCAAGTCTAGCAATTATTTAGATAATAGAATGTTCTCTGAAAAAAAAAAACATGTTCTGAAATGCATAAGATTCTTGTATTAGTTTAATAAGTTAATATTTAAATCTTAAGTCAGTCTCCTGGACTTGTTTACAAAATTCAGTTTCTTCCCCCAAATTGTGAAAGACTATTTAAAATGCATTGTGTCACAAGTAAGAAACTACCCATATTTAACGTTAAAAACAATAACCATTTTATGTTAGCCGCACTCACTTGAATGGCTTTCTCTCTTTCTTTTCGTTAATAATCCTGCGTTAACTGTTGATCTGCTGGGGAAAGCTGTGTGCTTAGCTGCATGCTTTTTGGATCGTAAGCTTTATTGACTCACTCAGCCCATTTAAACAAAACTACACTGAGAGGTAGTGTCTGTAGTTGTATTGATTTGTAACTCTAACCGCTGGTTCACTGAAAGAGAGCAAATGTGGTCTATTACACCTCATAATTCTTGCAGAAAGAATGTACAACGGCCTGGAAATCAAGTTTTTCAGACATTTGCCGTTTGAATTTAAGCCTGTCCCTTTGTGATGTAGACAGCACAGTAAGAGATTATAAAAAAGGTTGCTCCCAAAATATAGCTAATTTAACAGTTTAAAGGTGCACTGTGCAACCTTTCTGATGAGGGGTCCGCCACCTACTAACTCCATGGAGATGTTATTCTTTTGCCTGGAATGTTTGACAATATGTCATTAAACTTATCTACAAGCATTTATTTCATTTTTCCATTCTTACTGTGAGCGATGTTATTACTCCAGAAATCTGATTTGTAACTTGCTGTGGTAGCGTGCTAAAAGAAAAGAAAACTTCCAGCAGCCATCACATCCAAGTGTAGAAATTGCACCTTGAGGCTAATATTGTCCATTGCCGCTTCAGTAGCTGCAAAACATGCTTTCTGAATAGAGCTGGTGGTTGCTTTTTATCACCCTTTTCCACCATCTTGTTTAAAGCCTGTCCTCACCCGTCTGCAAATGCATCCTCTTTGAATAGGATCTCACCAGACCCTTTCAGCTTAGGCTCTGTGGCGTATGAAAGTAAGTGCAGTCTCCTGTGAAGACGTCATCACAAGGAAGATGAGTGTGCACTATTGTGATGGCAGTGGAGACGTAACGGCTAACTCTCCTCCGCTCCTCTCGCCCGAAGGTGAAGGCAAACTTAAGGGGTCTGTCCACACATGTGCAGCAACAAAGAGCGCCACCTGCAAAAAGGAAAAGGAGGAAAGAAAACAGGACGGTAGTAGTAAAAAAAAAAGGAAATATAAACCAAAAAACAAATGGTACGTTACTATGAGGTCTTATATTTGTTCTGATAAAGCTCAAAATAAGGCTAAAACTGTTCATGTAAACTCAGATTTTGATGTGATTTATTTATTTATTTTTCTTCTCCAGTAGCGTTACTAGCTCATATAAGTAGGCCTGTCTAAGATTGTTTACAATAATACAAACTTTCAAAATGCCACAAAAAAGCTTAAAATTGTAAATTGTAAACTGTACACGTTTGCACGTTTGCCTTTTTACAGCCTTCACATTTACCTGACACTTAACCTCAACCAACACATTTATAGACATGTTTTAGCACATTTCTGTTTTATCATCAGAATATTGTTATCAGAATAATATATATATATATATATATATATATATATATATATATATATATATATATATATATATATATATATATATATATATATATATATATATATATATATATATATATATATACTGTCTCAGACAGTGGGGTCCAGAGGAAGAGGTACTGGAGGGACCATCATGGCAGGACAAACCCCTACATGGGGCGTACCACCGGAACATAACTGAAGTGGCTGATATCAAGAAATCCTACCAATGGCTTGAGAGGGCTGGTCTGAAGGACAGCACAGAGGCACTGATCCTGGCTGCTCAGGAGCAGGCCCTGGGCACTCGAGCAATAGAGGCCCAGATCTACCACACCAGACAAGACCCACGGTGTAGACTGTGCAAAGAGGCTCCTGAGACAGTCCAGCACATAACTGCGGGGTGTAAGATGCTGGCAGGGAAAGCATACATGGAGCGACATAACCAAGTGGCGGGCATAGTGTACAGAAACATCTGTGCAGAGTACGGGCTGGAGACCCCAGGATCAAGGTGGGAAACACCTCCAAGGGTTGTGGAGAATGACCGAGCCAAGATCCTGTGGGACTTCCAGATACAGACTGACAGAATGGTGATGGCGAACCAACCAGACATAGTGGTGGTTGATAAGAAACAGAGCAGAGCCGTGGTGGTGGACATCGCAATACCAAGCGATGGTAATATCAGGAAAAAGGAACACGAGAAGCTAGAGAAATACCAGGGGCTCAAGGAAGAGCTGGAGAGAGCCTGGAAAGTAAAGGCATCAGTGGTGCCTGTGGTGATCGGAGCACTCGGGGCTGTAACCCCCAAACTGGAAGAGTGGCTACAACAGATACCGGGAAAAACAACGGACATTCAGTCCAGAAAAGTGCAGTACTGGGAACAGCAAAGATACTGCGCAGAACTCTCAAGCTCCCAGGCCTCTGGTAGAGGACCCGAGCTCAATGAGGGTGAGAGAGACCTACCACCGTGGAAGGTGAGAAACACATTTATATATATTATATTATATATGATATATATATATATATATATAATGTATATATATCTCTTAAGATCTTTTTTTTCTTCAGTATTTAGCTCTTCTCTATACCAGTTGCTTTTTGTTTGTCAACTACACCTAAGCCACAACTTTAACAAGCTGTATAGTTACAATCTCAATTTTATTGAGTTGATAAAACTTGTACTTTGCCTTTATTTTTATGAAATGTGAAATGAGCTCGTAATTTTGAGTTAGCAAATGGTCTCTTTACATACATTTGTAGGACCAACTAGGCTGTTGGCTGAACCGATGCCCCAATCAAGCAATTGCTTGTAGTTCAGTCAGATTCCAGTTACCAGTATATGTTTAGGTGCATCCAGCACAGTCAGGCATACAGTATGCTCCATGTTATGGGGTATTTTGCATGCCCACTTTTCTAGCCATTATAAAGATTTTCAAGAAATTGAGAAAGTCTATTTTAGTGTCTTGGAGAGAAGTCTGACACTATTAACATTACAAGTAATTCAACAGGGAAATATTTCAATGGCACATTCTGCTTCAACTTGTCTGGCCTAGTTTTTCAGTGTAGTGATGACTCTATGTGGCAGACATCCACACTTTGCATATCAGATAAAACCTTGGCTGTGCTGGCTGCCTCATGTCTTTTTATGTCACAAACCCACTGGCCAAGTTGGCAAAGCATACATCACCAAGTTTGTAAGAAACTCTAAGCAAAAAGAAAGTAACAATCCATGTTGTAGTGAATTTGAGCTTGATATTTCTTTTATGAGCTACTACTCCCCTTCCATAATATCACTTTATATTAAACACCTAAACTTTGCCTACAACCACATTTCAAATAGAGCTACTATCTTGGGCAATACCTGGAGGATTAAAGAAGACGAAATCACAGTGGCCTTGTGTAATAGCCCTGTACTTTTAATGTCTATTGATAAATAATTTATTCTATAAATTCTATAATTTTATGTGTATTTTTGTGTTTTGCAGGATGAGACCGGAGCCTACGTCATCGACAGAGACCCCACTTACTTTGGTCCCATCTTGAACTACCTGCGACATGGCAAGCTGGTTTACAACAAGGAACTGGCTGAAGAAGGTCTGGCTATCATTGGTGTAGTTTGCTTTCACTTCAACAAGCTTAAACGTTATCTAAAATTTGCACTGTTATTATTTTTGTACTTTTTGATTTTGCTAGGCGTCCTGGAAGAAGCAGAGTTTTACAATATCACACCACTCATCAAACTGATCAAAGAGAGGATCATTGAGAGAGACTCCAAAGCTACACAGGTATAAGATGGGACCAGCTTACACTTACATAACACAGATGTATAGAAATCCGGTCATGCGTTAAGAGTACATATATTATTTACAGTACAACCTTATGTTAACTAGCATCTTTAAAGAGCCTTCTTAAGTGCAATAACGCCTTTGGACTTTGTCAGTGATTTCACACTTCTGTGCTCCTTATAAGAGGATACTATTATGTACTAAGATCTACTGCTCAGAGCTACACTGGATTATATAATGTGATTGTGTGGGTCTCCCGAGCTACTCCCGAGCTACCCCCTCGCTCACTGGCTTCCACTGTATTTTACTGCACATACTGGTGTCATTTGCCTAGAGGTAAATGTGGTGTGGAGCTCTGGCATTTGCACAGAAAGGATGCAGGCTCTGTAGGCAGCCAACGACCATCATGTATTTTTAGATTTATACATGCACTCGCAGCACTACCCACGGACTGTTTCAGATGGGCGTGTTTTTTCTTACTCTAACTTCTCAGTATGGAGTTTTGTTGGTTATATAACTTGGATTTATTTAAATATACTGTAATGTGTTAATACTTGGGGACAATGAAGCAATGGTATACTGCAATTTTGACCTTTTTTAAAAATTCAGTTAATCAGTATAAGTTTATTAATACCTGAATGTCATTTTTAAGCACATTGAATAGCTAAAATATAATAATAGAAAACTCAGATATTAGTGCAGTTTAGCAGTAGTTCTTAAGTGATGCTAAAGGGATGGGTTACGATTTAAATTTTTCTTGAGCATTTCATTTGCTTGTAGTAGCGTAAAATTGCCTTTAATAAGCCAATGAGAAGGGTAGGTATGGAAAAGTATCATAGTATAGCACTACATTAAAGGAACTTTATGTAACCAGTGCCCTTAGTTTTAAAAAAGAGTAGATTCATGCCTCACGTGAAAGCCCTGAGGCTGCACTAGCACTATTACTACAACCAACTGCATTTAAGATTCTGATTTGATAACTGTCTTGTAAACTAAAACTAAATTATAATATAATTTTGTGCTTATGTTTATTTCTTAAATATGGGGCAGTGCACATTAATCAGCATGTGTTAGTACAGTTGTAAAAGTGCCAGAGTTTGCTATGTAGGCTCATTTTCATCTGTAGTCCCATTGCAAGACAAAAAACAGGACATGGGCACAAAACATTGTCCATCACATGACAAAGACATTAAAGATGTGTGAATACAAAACATAGTAATATTAGTAAAATTAGAACCTGCTAAAAGCACACACAGCACACAGATTAAAGACAAAAATCACAATCACTCAACAAGAGAGATATTTGCTATGTGATGAACAGACAGTTTTGTTTGCATATCTTTTTTTTGTAATAATTCTATGACTAATTTATTTTTTACCAGTAAAATCTATATTTCATTTGAACATGTCTAACTGGTATCTGAGAACACAGAGGTCAAGTTTATGAAATTTAAAAAACAAACTCTTATGTACAATTCATTTAAACAGAAATGCACTGAATCATGGTATGACACAATCAATAATAATATTTTGTTAGGGATCAGATTACAGTTGTCATACCGCTCAGCCCTACACTAAACAGAAAAAATGAACTCCCATTAGATTACATTTGTCCTGTTCCTCCTAATGCGCCCGCTGTGTCTGTGGTGTCCTCCAGCAGGTCCCCCCTAAGCACGTGTACCGGGTGCTGCAGTGCCAGGAGGAGGAGCTGACCCAGATGGTGTCCACCATGTCGGACGGCTGGAAGTTTGAGCAGGTCAGCGTGCGCGCCTGCAGAAAGCCCCGCACCGGACTGCTCTGGACTGTGGGTTGGACTCACGCTGCTGCTGCCCCTTCAGTAGTCTCCCTTTTGGCCTGACCCCTCAGCCCCCGACATCAGCCCCCATGTGATTTGTATACCTCCACCTAGAGCAGTGCACGATAGGGCTGCATCACGGAAAGAGATGAGTAATGCAGGGATAGAAGATTGGAGGAGGTTTAATGTGGCATGAATCCTTTTGGCAACTTGTGATTTATTTATGTTTATTTGCAACCAATATTTTAATTTGAAGGGAAAGGAAAGGCAAACTATATTGTCACTTAGGAACATATTCAGCAATAATAAAACATTCTCCTTATTTGCTGATAAATTTTAAACTCTGAAAACAAAACCTCTTTTGCTGGTCTTCTGGGGTATGATTTTAAGTAGCTATATTTAAACATGTAAACTTAAATTTGGTACTGTTTAAATTGGTCAAATTCAATGCACTGTACCTTATTTTTACCGTCTTACAAACGCAATGTGTAGATTTTAGTTGATTTTACTGAAATTTTATTGATCCAAAGCAAAACAGTATCACAGTAAAAATGAAATGCAATATCAACTAAACCCCTGACACAAATAAAATAAACTTGCATAACTTCATAACAAATTCAGTGCATTTACATTTTTAGAAACATTTGTAGATGTACACTGCAGGTGCCGTGAGCTTTAACCTTTGTAAATGTAACTTTTTGATGAAGTAGTTATACCCCGACCTCCACCTCACATCCTCCTGGTCTCAGGTCAGCGGTCCCATATAACATAGAACCAGAGCTTTTCTTTTACATTCAGACTCCCTCTCCCCCAGCATCCCCAACTCTCCCTCCCCAAACTGCCAACGCATGCACGCCACTTTTTGCTTCGCACAGCCCCCCTCTCCTCACCTTAAAGAAGCCATGTTATTTCCACCCCCCGTCACTGTCCCGAGCTGTGGCGTCCTCTTCTACTCGTGTGCAGCAGGGTGTCCTCTCTGTGGTCGCTCTGCATGCTGGCTTTGGTTTAGCTTCGTTTTAGTAGCTTTTTCTGCTAATCTTGGCTTCTTTCTTTTGCATTTTCGGTTGTTCTTTTAACTCATGTTTCTCCTCTCCTTTTTTAAATCTTTCTTACTTGTTTCTCTTTAGATGGTCAATATCGGTTCCTCATACAGCTATGGGACAGAAGACCAGGCAGAGTTCCTGTGTGTAGTGTCCAAGGAGCTGCACACACCAGGGTCAGGGCTGGGCACAGAGCAGAGCCACAAAACCAAGGTAAAATTTCATTTTAAACCAGCGTCAGTTGTCGGTTTGTATTTTTTGTTTTCATTTTTTATTGCTGTGAATGCTTGTGTCTTAACCGCAGACCACAGACCTGGCATTCAAATCCAAGCCAACAAGCAGAAAGAAAAAAATACCTAGTAGGCCAAAATGGGTAAAATAGTTAGATTAGGTTTATACTGCGGCATACATGCATTTCAAAATTCTCAAAGCTTTATATTAGACATTATTTGTGCACTACTCCTCAGTCACACATTGTTACATCAGATGCCCTGCAGACTGATGTGACAGCCAATAAAGGTGTACTATGTAACTTTTCTGATGAAGGGTGCTTGTCACAAAGGAGATGTTACTCTTCACAGCATATTGAAAATATTGTTCTGGAGCCAAGTTTAATGTCAGAACTGTGGAGAAGCAAGCTGGCACATTTTACAAATGCATGCCTTCAAGATACTTTTGAGTGATGTACTGCACACATCCATTATTGAATAAATGCTAGTTGGATAAGACATACTGTGGAATATTCCAGGCATAGCAATTAGGGATGGGCAATTGGCACCAGTATTGGTATCGGTCAATATTGATTCTCAGTATCAATATTTAATAGTGCTATTTTTTCATAATTTCTGAGTGCCCTTTTCTAAGGGACTAATGAGTCAAAATGGAAATAGAAAAGCATTATATGGCTGTATTTTACACAAACATATAACAAATTGTTTTATAGCCAACAATTTGGTATAATTTTTTACAAAAGTGAAAAGTTTATTTGTCATTGTTACTTAAACTTAAAGGTTGTATGGAGGATTTTTTTTGGTTTCAAATTGTCAATGATAGCATTATAGAGGTGCAGTAGCCTTGTAATTATGATGACCAAAAAAAAGAGAATAAAAATTCATCAACTCTGGACGTGGTGGGGCCAGCTAAACATTTGCCAATAGATAACGACACTGCCTCGTTATCTGTTAGCTGACAGGCTGTCAATCAATCTCCCTACGTTTCTAGCGTAACTGACTTGCCTGCGCGCCGCTGGTACGTGGTTTACGTACGCCTGTCACACAGTCCACAGACGCAAGCCGCACAGACGCTGTTTACTCCACCAACGCAACAGTTCTTAGCGGCTTTTTTTTACCTATATCTTCCTCGCAGTTAGCACAAAGTTTGTTGCAATGGCAGACAAGAATCCAGGAGCAGTTAGCCGCAAAAGAAAGTCAGTTTTTGAGATTGCTGAAAGAAGAAGACAAGGGGAAAAGCAGCGAAGCCAAACTAAGGTGATTCTTGAAGATTCATTCCAGCGATGGCGCGACTGAAGCAGACGCAGGGTCTAAAGACTGACGCACTGGTCGCCAAATTACTCCTGGACAGGTCACTTCTGCTTATTATGAAAACGTACTTTATTTCCAAGAGCTAGACAAACGTTTTTCAGGACACGAAAGCGATATCCTATGTCTGAAAACGTAATTTTCAATGCAAAGAAAGAGTCCGCTTGCTGCTGCGTGTTGTAGCTAGTTCATTCGCAGTGAATCTCCGCGCACCCCTCTCTGCACCCCTTTCCTGCTCCTCTCCCCGCTGCCCGATCCGCTCTTCCCCCCTGCTCCTCACTTCTCCGGGCACGGAATCTCCGCGCACCGCTCCCCTCTCCTCTCTCCTCTCTCTCTCCCTGCTCCGCTCTTCTCCCTGCTCCTCACTTCTCGTCCGCGCACGAAATGTCCGCGCACCCGCTCCCCCCGCTCCTCACTTCTCCGCCTTGCCTAACCAACACTGTAGTTAGTTGTTTACAAGTCATGTGCAGCGCACCGGCTGTAAACAAACCTGTTTCTGGCGTAACGAGGAGGCGGGAGGAGGCGTTTCTACGTAGGGAGCTGTAGGGGAGGGGGGGTGGTTTCACGCATGTGCAACATTTGAAAAAGGACAAACAGTCGCTGGATTTCTCGTTCCTTGGAAAATCCTCTATACAACCTTTAACATCATTTTTTGTATCAGCCACAGCTGTAAGACAAATATATATTATATCATTATCAGCTAAAAAAAATCCATATCTGACCAGCGCTCATGGCAATAGCATCTTTGTGGAGACAAGCAGGTGGCAGACCCTCTACTGAAAAAGTTTTACATACACCTATAAAGAATTACAACATATGTCCAAGAAAGATGGTTAGTGTAGGGGGTCTTGTGGGGAGACAGTGACAGTGTTTAATATTGATAAGTGACAAACTAATCTTCAGGTTAGCTGTTTAAATTGAGCTAATGCTTTAAATAAAAATGTAAATACAATTGTTATTCACTCAACAATGAAGCACTGTAGAAATAATAATCAGTGTAGTTCCGTAGACTTGGTGCTCAGATGACTGGCGTCAGATCAGAGAGCAGACTGGTAATGCCAGGTCTGAAGTGGGCTGTTGACGTGGGTGTGACTGTGCCCTCTGCTCTCTCTCCAAATGTCACTCTCCAATAACATTCCCACACGTCGATCAGACTCCTTCGTTTCCTCCTCTCATCTCACACACACCTTTGTCCACCAATCACCCATTCACATGCTCATCTCTGCTTGTTCTGTCTTGTTTTGCCGTGTGCGATTTTTGGCTCCGCCCCTTTGCTGGGACGGAAGGCGGCGGAGATGCAGGAGGAGGATGCGCCGAGGGAGGATGAGGAGGATGAGGAGGAAGAGGGAGGGAGGCAGACCACACCAAATGAGTGGCTTAGAGAATGAGGGGGATCATGTGTCTCGGTGAGGACCTGTAGAGACGTGTGCTGCACTAGATGTAGTTCTGACTGTTGTGTTTCTGTGTGGGGTCTGGGGGCTCTCCATGGCGCTGCATTGGGACGTGGTTTAAGAAATGTGGAATAAATAATAATGGTTACAATTTCCTGACTGACAAAATTTTAGTCACGCAATATAATATAAGTGTCTTTCTCAGAGACACATCAACAGTGCGCTTTGGCGTGGTTTGAACTGTCAGCCCTCCAGTCAACAATTGTACTCAAGTAAGAGTTACTTCAAAATAATATTCAAGCAAAATTACAAAGCAGTGGTCTAAGAAATCACTCAAGGGTGAAAACATTTGCGGAAACTATTCAAGTAAGAGTGACTGGAAGTGTAACTATCTGGACATCACATCTGATTTTATAGTGCATGCAATGAAGTTAATGTTAGACAGGAGAGTGTTTCACTACTTCCTGTAGCCTTCCGCAAAAATACTTCTGCGAAATTTTCAGATATGCTTCTCAGGAGGGCTACAGGAAGTGGCTGAAATGTGTAAAGCAGGTACACAAATACTTTTGTCCGACTAAATGAATCGCTTATGTAATACATGTAATGAAGTGACTGTAAATGTTAACAACATTAAATAATGAACAATATCTGGTATTTTCAAAGGATGGATGCAAAATTGAGAAACTAAATAATATCTGAAGGAGGGGTGCAAGAAACAGATGTCCAAATAATTTAAGTAACCAAAACCTTTACTCAAGGAAGAGTACTGTTAAATCAATAAAAAATATTACCTAAGTAGGAGTAAAAGTATGACACCTACATGCTGTATCTAAAATATAGTTAAAATATTAATCTAAAATCTATAATATCCTGCTCAGAAAACATAAAGCTGCAAATGTGAATTATTTGGGTCGTAGCTGAACTCACAATTTAAACCAATTTTTATGTTCTGCCAAAAGTCAACCTGTAGGACGTGTAGACTTCTCCGTTAGTAATGTTTAGTGATTCATGTTATAAAAGCCACTGTAGGTTATACTGGCCATGTATCATTCAGAACAGAATTTAATTATAATTTTGATTACATCACTTTTGCTATTGTTTGGAGTAATAATTCAACCACCGTTCAAATTCCCTGTATCCTTACAATGTTTTCAGCTCCAGTATATTGTCCTTATGTGCTCTTATTACAAGTGCAGTGTCATGGAACAGCCCTGACCTCTTAGTGCAGTTGTAGTTCTAAACTGTCCACTCTGGTCTGTCTATGTCCAACCACAACACAATTCAGAATCACATTACACACACACATACACACAGACAGACACAGAGACAGACACACAGAGGGACACTAGCACCGGTGTCTATGTCCAAGTCCATTGTGCATGTCCCGTCCTATCGCCATAACCATCTCCATTATCATTACCAAAGCCAGTCCATAGCTTACAATACAGCAGTTTACTTTAAATACTTATTCAATCTATACATTCATTCTAATTTTGACTATAACTTTCTTTTTTCTTTTCTGATGTTTGACAGCTTTTCCAGATCCACGGGTCGCGGATGTAGGACCCCACCCAGTTACTGTACATTTAAATAAATTTTTGGCTTAGTAATCCGAAGATAAGTCCATCATGTGAAGATTTGTTGCGGAGTTTGATAAAATAAAAAAAGTGACCATGCCATGAATCTTAGTAAACACAACCAAAGATTTTGAACAACGCTGGTCAAATGTAAGGAAAACTTGAGCGATATAAGGGACATTGGAGGAGCTGTTGCACAGTGTTTTTGTATACATATATTCTCTGAGAACAAGGAGGCCCTGTTTAGCACCTTCCATAATGTTGACCACACATCTTTATCTGTGTTTTTAACCTAGGTCCATCTTTATTTTGTTGTGCAATTTCCTTGATTCTTAAAAGAATTCTAGAGAAATTGTCTACTGATCGAACAAATGTAAGCTACCTCTGAATGCAGATGTGCAACCAATCAGATAGTAATGTCAACAATGTCCCCTATTCATATTTTTTGTGAAAATTGTTGCTAAAAGAAGTAATTTTGAAAAAGTAGTCCGTTGCTTCCCATAACATAAGCAGAGTAGCAGCGAGGTTACATCCTTCTATATACTGAGATTATCCAAAACACTTGTTATTTGATACCGCCTGCTAAGTCTAATATGTAGATAGCATAGGAGTGGTCCCAAATATATCTCATTTCAGATGTATTTGTTTGGCTTTTCCCTGTAACTCTGACCACTGCGGTTATTTGTGCCTGTGGGACTTCCCCGGTTTGTTCCTGACCCCTTGTAGATGGAGCTGCATCAACAGGAAAACACTGAAATTCTCCCAGGCAATAAGCCAATAATGTTAGACAATCAGATAGCTCCATTAGGGCTGCGTAATGTCATAACAACGGCGAAGGCAAGATATTTTATGCTAGGGTTTGCAATCACAAGTGTCAAAATGCAGATGCTTCGTCCTGGTTTAAAGTGCGTATGTCAGATTTTTATGTTTTTCTCATTTTCATTTAATTTGTTGGGATTTTAGCTACTCTAAATAGAAATGATAGTTCTACACAAATCAAGAAGGAATTTGTGAAGACAAGTTGAAAAATAAGTTGAAAGTTACAGGAAGTAGAGTTCAAACATACTGATGACATCACTCTTGGGAGAATTCTGTCCAAAAGTTCGGCACAGTTTTACACAACAGATAAAAAAAATAAATAAATCTGATACTGTAAGCATGATTTCAACAAAAGAATGCTGTTTTGTGTTTGCCAGATAATCATTTCTGTGTACATTAGAGGAGTTTTGTAAAGGTAATAGTTATGAAATTCCCTAGTGTGATATCACGATCTACAACGAGAGTACGTTTTTAAACTTAAAAAATGGCCAAATTGGGAAAAAAAAAATTTGAATGCTCAAATCTTAAATATAATGATCTTGGCTGTGATTTAGTAAAATGAGAAGTCTAACCTGTCATAGGCACTTTAAGCGAGTATGAGTTTTTAGTTTTTTTGCATCAAGTTAATGACCACACAAATAACCAACTTTATAATCCTAAAGACAATTATTAGATTAAACATCTGAGAATTTTCCATTTGGATTTGTAAAATAGTGCCTCACCTAGTGTTATAATACCCTTTCTCTCCCATCTTATTTCAAAACTTAAAACCTGAATGCAACCCATAGGCAGTTATACTTTTTATATTCTATGAATCATGTTTAGAACAAAAGTAGCCTCAGTGTATCGTCCGTGTATCTGAAAGTTTAAGTGTATATTTATATAGCAAAAGTTTTAAAAAACCCTGGTAGACGTTATTGAACTACTGTACAACGATCATGTTGTTATTTATGCTCAACTTCAACTACAGACAAGTTTAAAGTGGAGGCAAAAGACTGACCGACCAGTTAAGCTTTCGTTTTGTTTTGATCATTTGGTGCCTTGAGTTTAAACAGCACATCAAATCTACTGTAACATG
This sequence comes from Boleophthalmus pectinirostris, assembly GCF_026225935.1. Classification (NCBI taxonomy): domain Eukaryota; kingdom Metazoa; phylum Chordata; class Actinopteri; order Gobiiformes; family Gobiidae; genus Boleophthalmus; species Boleophthalmus pectinirostris. Next base: position 9,968,578 of record NW_026571047.1, on the reverse strand, counting down.
TGAACTTCACTAACCGTGTTATCCAGTAACGGTAACGGAGTACCACTTTATAAAAGCTGCACCTTAATTAGCCCTTAATAAAGCATCAACAGAGACCTAATTCAAAATATCTTATACATACATGTATGTCTTATTACAAAACCTGTCCTGCCCCAATACAGATATATTGTATAAGCAGCGCCCTATGCATCTAATTATAAAGCGTTTTATTGTCCAAGAATCAGGAAGTGTACTGTTAGCATGCTAGTTGTTGTTGTTAGCTTTACAGTGATGGCAAAAGGAATATGTTTGGGCTATTGCACACTGTTAAAATGAGGGGAAAAAAACTGTTACTGAGCCTGAATCATTCATAATAAACTACTTGTTCTTTATGGTTTAAAGTCTTTGTTCATGCTTTATTAAGGCTAATTAAAGTGTAGTTATTCTGAAGTGGTACCGGTAATTGTATATAACTTCCAGTGTGTTGTGGGTCACTGTAAACACGACAAGACACACTGAGGAATGATCAAGCTGTTTTATATCAGTCTTTTTGAGAACTATTTTTACATGTTTTGTTGTCTAATTTATTGTTTTTTTGAATGTTACTGATAAAATGGGTGTTATTGTAATTTAGTGAATATTTTTTCTACCTAAGGTTTTGACTGTAGCTTTGACCACTGTTTTGATGGTTTGTAGTTCACTAAATCAAACAGTTTTTTTTTTTTTTTGCATGTATTTTATTTTGTACATGACTTGAATGTTTTTATTTCAACACCAAGCTTGTTTTATGTGTTTAAAGGACACATATTATGCATTATTTGTGCTCTGGGAATGAACCATGAAAACAAAAAAATCAAAGCTAGCTTATAAACAGTGTAGCTGGCATGCAATACAAGCACAATGTTGTAGTGAACACAATTTGACAGTAAAAATGTAGTGAGTATTGCAGTGATTTACATATAGACTTAAACTGCATAGAATTTCTACCTGTTATGCTTCAATCCAGGGAAGTTTTAACTGGGTGAGTAGAGCAATTTAGCAAATAGAGCAAATAAATGGGATTAATGATCAAAATACAACTCCAGGTCTGTTTTTAAGGGAATGTTACACTATTAAATGTTGCATAGTATGTGTCTTTTAAGATAAGAGCATTCCCTGTTGCAAAAAATACTGTCCTAACTTTGAACGTTTCTGCTGGTCATTTGAACATACAACAAAATGTGACAGAGGAAATGTAAAATGTCAGATAAACCTTTGCAGACTTCATACACTACGTTTTGTTTTCATTCACCTGTACTCCATTAGGACCAAGACAAAAAACTACTACAATGTGACTGCTCATTTTATACATGATTGTCACCATTCTCAATAAAACGTGGTCCTATGGTTTCAAAATGGTGTCATGCTTTTTGTTATAGTTGCAGTCAAAATGTGAGCAAAATATGCAAAATAAAAATTTTAATATATACAGGATTACAAATGCTTTCACTTGTGGTATTGGTCTGTGGTAGTGTGGTAGTATTTATACAAGTATTTCTTTCAGCTTTCAACAAGGCAGCAGTAACATAGTCCTGGAATTGGAAATTTGAAAAAGATCAGGGTGAAACAACAGTGATTAGGTGAATATATTAGTATAGCTGTACATAGATTTAGAGACTTGGAGACAGACTATTTCTTCCTGGTTATTTTCATTATGTGTGGGATGATGGGTGCAAACAAAAACAATTCAAAAACAACCAAATCATGAACTCAAGGCTATAAAAAGTACTGCTTTTTCCAGACCCAGTGAAATAAACTGGCACTGTGCCAATACCGTCCAATACAAAGCCTGTATTGAAATACTGTCATGTACAGAGTGCTGTAATTCCTCATTCATCCGGGCGTGGTTCAATCTAAAGAAGGTTTCAGTGTGTCATCTGGACACCGTTTCTGCAAGCAAGACATTTCAGTCCAGTGGCTTCCCATCCAGAAGCCATTTTCAATTTGATGGTACTTGCTTGCTAGTAAACAAGGGCAGGCCATTTTCTCTCCAAAACTCCTCCCTTTGGGACTAGACATAGTTAACTTAAGAGTAGTATGGAGCCCAAAAGCGACCGCCCACCATCTGGATCCAGAAGAAAAAAAATTATTTTTTGCCACTAACTTACTACCCTTAACTCTTAATATTGTAATTTTTGAAAAGTTTATGAGAAAAAACAAAAAACAAAACCAGAGCTGGCGGTCACCGTTGAGCTCCATAAATTCATAGTGATCATCTTTATCTAAATTCTAATGTAGCACTGGTATTTTCACGTTAGCAGTGGATTGCATGAAATCAGTATACACAAAAATATAATGGCTTTTAATGTGAACTGTATGGAGTGTTTAAGTCACCCTGGTTCAAATATCTCCTGATAGTCCTGTCTTCTTCAGCACACTTGAGTCTTTGGTGGACGTTCTAGAGAAAAGTGCTTAGTGTGTTGTCCACAGTGACCAGGTGGAGGTACTCTGGCTGCTCGCTCTCAGAGCCCAGCCCCTGCTCCTCATGGGACCCTGCGCTGCTCTGACTCAGCAGGGGTTTCTTCCTCCTGATGGAGCCTGTGGAGCGCCTATCCAGACACTCCACGATCATGTGGGCCAGATCCTGCTGCAGTCGCTGGAAGTTCTCTCTGAGGAGGAGGAAGACAAGAGGCTGATGACTAGGCCTGTCATGGCAACACATTTTTTAAATAAATAATAATAACAACACATAATACTTGTATAACTCTTTTCAAGATACTCAAAGATGCTCTCTAAGGACAGGGGTGATGTGTCCAAGTTCAATATATTAAGTAAAAAAACTGGCGATAAACAATAATATTTAATATTAAAAAAATATTCCCACTAGAAATAAGAAAAAGTACTTACGATAAATACTGACCCCCAAAACTTAATGCTCCATCTATCATGTATTGAATGATAAATCAGTGTAGTAATTATTGTGGCAGGCTTAGTGATGACAAGAGGGTGAAGGTAATGCAGGGAACAGGAGGGATAAATGAACTCTAGGCTGGTGTCTTGTTGCGTGACTACAATTGATACTTTGCAGCTGATGTCACCAACATTGCCCGGGGATGTGACACTACTGAAGGCACTGCTCTGTCTGAAGCTCTGTTACTCAAGTTAAACTATAAAGTTAAACTGTGGAAAAAACCACACATACTTTGATACATCCTTTATGAAACTGCCCTTTGGTCTTTCCAATATGGAGTAAAGTGCTGGACTGTACCCAAGTAACCCAAGCTGTACTGGACTAGACATGCACACAGCTAATTTTGAAAATGTGTGTCTTAACATTATGAAAAATGGAAAAGATATTTAAATTATACACCCTCCTAAATCAGTTAAGCATGCGCCCAACAACCAGAAGGTAGCCCCATAGCAAAGCAAAAGTGAAGATGAGATCTCATTTATGTCACATTTACATTTCCTAGATATGAATGAGCACTAATCGAGACCAAAGTGGTTTTCTCATTCTTCTCAAATGTCTCTCCTGAGAAATAAGTCTCACAGTCAGCATTGCATGAGTTCTCTAAATTCTCTCACAGCTGTCTCTGTTCTTGATCTCAGCTAAGAGAAAAATGAAATATATTGTGCTGCTTTCAAATATGTCTCAATTTGATATCCTTACATGGAAGCACTATCTCAGTTATGTCTCTCACAGCTCACTATTTGAGGTCTCAGATTTGTCTCATAAAAGTCTCAGATTCATCTCATGTTATTCTCTTTAATTCTCCTTCAAAATAACCAAGACATAATTGAGATCAGGGGCATACAATTATGAGATCTCCTCTGTTTATCCCACCTTTCAAGTATTGCTCAACTGATTATCTCAACTCAACCTCCTTTGTCTTGGTGATGTCTTGTCTCTTTTTAGCTTATCTCTTGCTCCTAAGGGAGCCTTAGGAGAAAAAACAAATTATCACAGAATGATACGAATACGAGAAGCTCAAATTGATCTCAAGCGATGAGATTGAACAGCAGATTTTTAAAAAATAAAGTAGATAAATATTGGAATAAACTTAAGGTGAATTATGTAACATTCCGTGGATGGTCTGCTTGTTTCTAGGAGATGTTTTTGCTCGACCAGGTTTGGCATTATAAGTTTAATACCACACTGTGAAACATTCAAAGCATTCTACATGAAGACAAGGCAGCAGACCCACCACCATAAAAGTTACACAGTGTCCCTTTAACTGCTGCTTTTTACAAGTACAATCTCCAAAACAATTCTGCAGTAACATTCCTTCCCTGTTATACTGCATCATTAAATCTTCTCCTGCTCCTGCCATTACCAAGACTCCAAGGATCCTGACTGAGAGCAGAGATTTAAATATTTAATCAGCATTATGTAAGCGTCTGACTCACGCTGTGGGCGGAGTCGGGAGGTCATAGTTCTTTCCCTTTTCCCCGGTTAACCAGTACGTCGTCTCTGTTCCTTTACCCTTCAAAACACAACACAAGTCCAGTTCAGCTTTACATATACAGTATGTCCATGTTTATTGTTTTGTATTTTTACATAAAGGCAGCATGCTTACCTTCAGAAAAGTCTCCCCTCTGTGTTCAAACTCAAACTTACAGTCTGTCCTTTTGAGAATATCAATGGTAGGCTGACTGACGTGGATCTTCAGAGCTGGAAAATTACATATCTTTATTTAATTACAATGAATGGCCATGTCTATAATTACTCAGGATGTTTGCTCACTGCAGTGTAAATTAGACCTAAACAGATTACACAAACACAATATGGATGGGCTAAATATGTCTACAGATACATAGATTAGTATACTTACGATGCCCAGTCGACTCCATCCGGGACGCGGTGTTCACTGTGTCCCCAAATAAACAATATCTGGGCATCTTCACCCCGACCACACCGGCTGCGCACGGACCTACAGCAAGATAAGATAATAGGTTGACTTCTATAATCTGATTATTTAAATATTTGAGTCCTGTATTATGCAAAATTGACTCCCGCTGTGTTATAATGTTACCTCATCAAACACATACCTGGAGATGTGTTTTGTTTCATTCACACATTTGAGTAAACCTTTATTATTTGTGTCAGTCTACATCTCCAAAGCTCAAAATGCACTGTTCCACCTTGTGATGTCACATAGTGACACTGCTACTTTTTATCTTTAGTTCAGTAGAGATTGTTAATTCCAGGGCTGAATTATAATTATTGAAATGATTAAACCACAATGGAGCACTGTATGACCTCACAAAGCGGAACAGAGTGTTTTCTGTTTGAGAGAAGAATTCCTAAAGCGCAAATATGCAGGCTTTAAACAGAACGCGTTTCGACCAGCAAGATGGTCTTTGTCAGGGCAAAGTCTTTGCCATCTTGCTGGTCAAAACACGTTAGTGTCCCTTCATGCAATAAAGGACTTTTAATATATTAAGTCGGAGTGCCTTGGGGTTGTACCTTGCCCATTTTTGCATTTTCCAGTAAAGTTAACTTTTTGTTCAAAGACTACTGTTTTAGCCCTTGTAGAGCACCTGCACTGCTATTTTTTACTCTTTCATGACTCAGTGAAGCGCTCTACCTCTTTTTCTTTATCTGACCTAAATATGCAGGGTTTGTGTGTTAAACATGTGTGAATGAAAAAAAAGAAAAAAGAAAAAACACAACTCCAGGTAAGTTTGTGATGAGGAACCAGCATTAGAACATAGATCAGAATATAGTGTAATATGGGCCTTTGAAGTAAATAGTCAATATAGGTCCACAATATTATAATCTTAATCTACTTTTTTTTTTTAATTGTATTGCCTGAAATGTTCCACAGATTTATCTATCTTGCATTTATTCAATTACAGGTGTTTTTGATGTTAAAAAATGTCTTAAAAAATCAGTTCTTACTGTGAGTGGGCTAGCCTTTCCACAGATCTGACCTACATTTGACTTGTTGGCTTCAAATGTTTGTTTCCATGCAGATAAACATATTGCGGAACATTCCATGGAAAGAAACAGGTGTGGTGGACCGAAAGGTTTTTGTTTTGTTAATTCCTGACAGTTTTTTCATGATAGTAGGCCCAGTAATTGTAGAGATACTAACCACAAACCTTATCAGCCTGATCAACCTTCATGGAGCTCTATCCCCTCCATTTCAATTTCAAACTCAAACATACTATACATTTACTAAAGTATGCTCTCTTATATAGTAGTTCCATAAGAGTACCTGAGTGCACCCCTATGCGTATCCAGACTGGGATGCCGGGCATGTGTCGGAGCTGGAACGTCCCTATAAAGGTCACTATGTCCAGGGCCATGTGGCAGATATCTACTGCGTGTCTGTTCCCATTCCTCTTGGGTAACCCGGAGGCCACCATGTAGGCGTCTCCTATAGTCTCCACCTGAGCACAGACAGAAGGTCACAACTCAACCATATGCGCAGCTATAAAGATGTGGAATGGACATTGGAATGGTAATACTCTTGACATTACGGTTGAACAATTTGGGAAAATTATTGCAATTTTTACAGACAAGCATTTCTCTCCGCTTAAACACTGAGAGATATAGGACTACAGTCATACAATACTCCATACAACTGTACAACAACTCAGCCTTATGTAACAGATACCCCTCTGTCATGTCATTCACTATTTCAGCTTTGCACTGTTCCACTGGATGTGGCTCCGCTAAAAGACATATTTCTTTTTGTTGGAAGAAAGACTAAACCAACTGTGGGTCAGTGGGTGAGGCAGATGTGAGTGTGGTATCATTTATTATGAAATTAACCCTGTCACATATACTTTTCATCAGTTGATAAAATTTGGTGGGGATGAGAGGATGTGGCTTTTTGGAGGATGTTTAAACTCTCTGCTCATCAACCACAGCAGACCATCAGTAACTGTGTTCAGACTGTCAGTAGCATTATTGAGCTCATAAAATGTGCACACTATTTGGACATTCAGGAGAATTTTTTGTCCATTATTTTATTTTACTTTTTTTGGTCTCATTCTTTTTAGACACTTCTGCTCTACGTTTTGGTATCAACAATTTTGATAATTTTTATGATTTTAACCCTTTGAATGACATTTCTTATCATAAAAGGGCAACATTTTGTGTTTGTGCATTTTTCCGATATGATAAATGCAAAGCAGATCATTTTGTGCTTTTTTCTTACAGCCTGGTAAAGGTCAATAGATGGCACGAGCATTAGTTTTTGTGCATTGGTAGATTTTGTGTGTGTGAAATACTCATGTTTGTACTGTTAAGCACATAAAATATGCACTGACATTCATACATTTGTATGTTATGATATGTTGTTCATTATTATATTCAACTTTCTTTGGGCTCATTCTTTTCAGCTACTTCTGCTTTAACTATTGATATAAAATATTATTGTAGATTTAAATATTTCAACACTTTAAATGACAGTTTTGTTTTGAATAGACCCTGATTTTGGTTGAAAATTACACAAATCCAAAAAGTGAAAGCAGAAAGCAGATTATTTTTTAGCTCTTTTATTGCAGCCTGGGATGAGCTTAATCCCAGAACTTGGATGGAAGACTGCTGGGAAAAATCAGGTGCCACAGGGGGGTCACCAGTCACAAAAACTGCCACTGTGTCCTTATGAAAGGCACTTCACCCACATTGCCTGTTGAAAATTGAAAGTGGTGTGTGCGTGAGTGATTGTGTTGGTCGGACGGGCCAAATAGCATCTTTTTGAAAAGTAGGGCTGCAAGGACATGTAGATTTCATAATAGTTTTTAAGAATATGTGTAAATAAAAGTAGAGTTTGCTTTCCAATCATCAATAATCACGACCCTTGCAAAATCAAAGTAATTAAATAACACGAATCTATCACTTTATAACTCCCTTTAGAAGAATGTTTTTGTAATTCATGTTTTTAAATTATTAAATACAAATGCAACTACTTAAAATAATTACACCTACTTGAGCACTGGTTTGTTAATTGTGAAGTGTTTTTGCTTTGCTTACTATTTTCAAATGCCTGTTATTGAGTTGCACGCATGAGCAAACAGAAACACGTCTAAATAAGTTTTTAGACTTGAAAACTCAAGAAAAAACACACAATTGATTTAAACAGCACATTTTCAGAACCCTGTCATCAATACAAGCGTGATCAGGTTTAGATGTTTGACTTCAACCAAAAAAGATGAGCAGTGCCTCTAGTTAGCATTTTCAAATGAAGGGCAGGGACTTTGTGGGAGATTGATTGTTTTTAAAGAAATACGCAAACTTATGATCCACAAACATTGAACCTTATTGTTGTCATAGTAAACTTCCTCTCTACTGACAATAATTACGTCTTTAAGGTTGAATAATGGCACCACTTTAAGCTATTGTGCAAAAATTGTTAGAGAAGACACTGAACTTTGTGCCAGTTTTTGTTTCATAATTACGCTTTTTTCTGTTATAATGTGGTTTCCTCATCACAAACAGACCTGGAGTTGTGTTTTGTTTCATTCACTCATGTTTTACATACAAATGCTGCATATTTAAATGGAGTTCTTCTCTCAAATGGAAAATACTTTTCCACCTTGTGATGTCATACACTAATACGGGAAGTGCTCCACTGTGTTTTTAAAATACATGCACCTTCACTAGAATCATTTGGATAATTTCAGCCTGTTCTGATAAAAGGTATCTGTTTTAATAAAAGGGTAAAAGGTAGCTGTAAACTTAAAAACAACCACATCATGACATCACAAGGTAGAACAGAGCATTTTGAGCTTTGGAGATACAGACAGAGTAAGAATAAAGAGTTACTCAAACACATGTGAATGAAACAAAACACAATTCCAGGTATGTTTTACAGGAGGGAACATTCTAACATGGCTTAAAGCTCACAAGAGTCCATTTTGTGTAGTATAAAAAGCCAATTCCACCACAGAATTCTGCCCTGTCCTGCAGCTCCATTTTAAACTATAGTGATTACAAAATGTTGCATGTACCTTGTATACATCATGGAGGTCCACGATGCTGTCGAAGCTCTTGTAGATGTCGTTGAGCATGTCCACCACCTCCATGGGGGTGCTGTACTGGCACAGAGTGGTGAAGCCCACGATGTCACTGAAGTATATGGTGACCTCCTCATACAGCTCGGGCTCCACCATGCCACTCTCCTTCAGGCTCTTCACCACCGGTCTGCAGCAATACACAAACAACCTTAGTCTGTATTTCATTATTATATTAAAGATTCTGCAAAAAAATAAAGTATTAAATATAGTTTGAAAATTTGGTTGAAATATATAATTTTACTTCCTACTTTTAATCTAGAAAACATACTGTAAACAAAAGGCCAAATCACATTCCTTCCTATTGATTGTGCAATTTGAGAACTTTTAACCATTGAAGATATTTTGTCTGGAATTGTTTTTACATTTTTGTTAAAGGTCCTATATTACACAAAATTCATTCCTGTGATCTTTAAGCCATGTTATAATATTGAAGCAAACCTGGAGCTGTGTTTTTTATTTACACCAGTTTGAGCAATGCTGCATTATTAGTCTGTCTACATCTCCAAAGCTCAAAATGCTGTTACACCTTGCAATGTCATCAAGTGGTAGTTTTTGAATTAAGAGCTACCTTTTACTTTTTTCTAGTGGGACACAATGGAGCCCTTTCTGTATTACCACAGAACATGGCAAGGTGGAAAAGAGTGTTTTCCATTTGAGAGAAGTGAGCCTAAATTTGCAGAGGTTGTGTGTTATGTGTGTGTGAATGAAATAAAACACAACTTCAGACATGTTTTCATGAGGAAACAACATTACAACAGATCAGAAATAGTGCTACATACAGTATGCCCTTTAACAGCTTTGGTAATGGTGCTACTTCCTCATCACCCATGGTTAGTTAAGATTTGACAGATAACATGTTCATTTGTTTAAAGAAACACAGCGTAACCTTTTGGCTGGATACCACCTACATGACTCTGTGGAAATGGTCAGTTCAAGCGTTTTAGTGAAATGAACAGTACAACTTGTATAGGCACTTTAAATGAAGGTTTAATCAGTTCCTTTCATGCAAACTGTTCCTGTGTTTTGGGTGGAATTTTGTGTGTTAATGACGTATAGAGGAATTCCTTTTAATCTTAGCTCTACTTGCAGTAATTTCCATCTTCTCTTAACAAACCACCACTTGCAAAACTATGAAAAGCACAAAAATATATCAATTTTAATATTAATTTCACCATGTGTTTGTACCCTGGGAGAAGCATGAAGTTGAGGTTATCGGCCCGGTCCCTCTCATACTTGTACAGCGAGGTCCTCTCCTCCACCAGGTTCTCCAGGTTCTTTGAATACATTTGCAGGCGTCGAATCATGTTGTCTAAGTAGCTCTCATTGTCATGATTATGGATTTTGCTGAGAGAAGGAAGAGACAATACAGCACTCATGAGACTGATAAAATTGCATTGTACATAGGCTTGTAATGAATAGTAATCAAAGTTGGTGTAAAAATTGGGTTACGGTAACCCCCCTGTTCAAATCTCGTCTGAAATATATAGTATTATGTTGCACACTTAAAGAAGACATACTATGTAAAATCGACCTTTATGAGCACCCTCATCATTAGCTTACTTGGTTTGTATTTCGATGGATTCATGGATGTTTGAATAATCCTACATTGTTCTGCATTTGAGGCTTGAGTGCTCAAAAAAGTTCTGTTATCACCTACACCCATGTCCACCCACAGCTTCGGCTCATATGTAGGGTTCAAAAATCTCCCCAAAATGCAAGTACCATTGCTACTCATGAAAATGCAAGTAATAAGAGTCTTATTATCAGTTCTGCAGTTTTGAAAAGGAAATAGATTTGTTTCTAATATTAAGTTTTAGATAAATAAATATTGCAATTTACAATGAACAAAACGTATGTTAGAGCTTTGAACTGCATCCCCCAAAAATGTCTTGAAGCAAATTTTGCAGTTTGTTTTAGAATTTTAGAAATTTAAATAGACAAGGAGTTATCCTTATTTTCTTTTTTAATAAATTTACCATATAACAATGCATGTACAAAATGGTTCCCAGTTGTTTAGAAGTTTATATGACATTATTAAGAACATACTATAAAACAAGCGTCAGTTGCTATACTATACTACACGTTAAACCAGGGATGTCCAAACTATGGCCTGGGGGGCAATTTTCATTAAGTATTAATAACATTTTAATTAATGTAATTTGTATTAAGTAAGTAGAATTAAGTAAATCTACCATTATTATCTCAATAACAAACATTGCATTATAATAAACCTAAACATATGTTCCAAGCCTTATTAAGGGTACGGTGGATCTGTCAAAACTTTGTAAAAATGTAGCCATCTGAAGAATCCACTGTACTGACCACTTATCTCTGCCCGACCGCTTTGAATATGTTTGTGGCCCTCAGTGACAAAAGTTTATAGAGACCCTGCTGTAACTGTACTGTTTTATTATGGTTGCTTACACCAACAATTATTATTATGGTGGTAGCATTTCCAAAATAAAATAAAACATGTTGAAGTAATATAAAAATACATTGCATTGCAGGTTACCTAATACTCTTTTCCAGACAGTTCTCCACTTTCTTAAAGTCTGGCCTGCGTTCTGGGTCTTCATCCCAACAGCTTTTAATCAGCGTGAACACCTATAAGAAGTCGGTTACCATTTCTCACAACAGTTTGTTTGGAACACCAAAATAAGCCAATACTACACTGTACACTGCAATCAAACTTACCTCTAACTCACTCTCTGAGTCTGTGTTAAAGTTGAGATCAGGTCTGAAGACTGTCACCCCTGGACACTGCACTCGAGACAGCTTTTCTATAAGAGACAAAACAATACTAATGATTGTATGAGAGGTTATATTATATTTGTGAACATGTAGGTATGTATAAATATTCTTTACCTGCTCTGTCTGTACAGCTCTCAGTGAAGAAAGTGCACTTTCTATAGATGATCTCCTGCGCAATGATGCTGAAGCTGTACACGTCGCCTTTTTGAGATGTGCCCTGTTTCCTCAGATGCTCTGGTGCAGTCCATAAATCTGAACAGAAGTAAAACAACATGTAAATGATAAGATTATTTTAGTTGTTCATGTAAGAATGTCTGATTACTAATACTCAATTAAACAAGTTAGACTTAATATATGGTAAGATTTATTTTAACACAATCTGACCAAAAAGAGCTGGCTTGCTTGGAATAGGTGAGATTATTTGTGTGCTTAAAAAGTCTCTCCCACATAAAATTACAGTCACAAGTAAGCTAGCATTTGTCAACTGTCAAACATCTAAACAGCTTAAAATCCATTTTGTATCTTTTTGTGATATCTTAAAACATTTTGGGTATATCCACATCAAACAAAAAATGGCACAAGTCTTCTCTGTCAGTATAAATAACCGCAAGAGAAATATTTTTTTCTACAATAGCTTCAGAAAGTGGTACCATTATTCAACCCCAAAGACATGATTGTTGTCAGCTGAATTGACTTGAAGTCATAAAAATAACATGGCAAGTTTGTGAAACCAATTCCAAGCAAATAAAAATAATGATAAGGCTAAACATTTGTGGATTATACATTTTGACATTTCTTTCAAAAACAGTGAGTCTCCTTTAGAGTTATGTAAGCACTCCATTTAAAATTATGACCTCATAAAATTTTAGAACATAAACACAACCTATTCTATGAACATTATCTAATCAGGCCAATCCAAACTTCACCTCTGCCAGGGACCAGTAATGTGTTGCAGCCAAAGTCAGTGATCTTGACCACCATGCGGTTGTCCACTACACAGTTGGTGGACTTGAGACGCCCGTGGACCTGGAGTTCACTGGCATGGAGGTAGGACATGCCCTGAAAGAAGACAAAATGTGTGTGTGAGAGAGAGAGAGAGACATTGAAAGCACAGCTATAACTAAACTTGGTTATTGGTGCCCTCTTCTGGCAAAAATAATACACTACATGCATAAACATAATCTTTTCTTTTCATCAATTCCTGCTTTGACATTGAAAACGTCATTAAAACAAATATTGTTATTATTGAGTTGTGTTTTGTTTCATTCACACATGTTTGAGTAATCCTTTATTATTGGTCTGTCTACATCTCCAAAGCTCAAAATGCTCTGTTCCGCCTTGTGATGTCTTTTTTCATTTAGTTCAATGGAGATTGACAATTCAAGGACTGAAATTATCCAAATGATTCTAGTAAAGCTGTATGGAGGTTAAAAACACAGTGGAGCACTATTTGTATTACTACATATGTATGTATGACATCACAAGGTGGAACAGAGTGTTTTCCTTTTGAGAGCTAAACTAAATATGCAGGATTTGTAAACAAGGATTTTTAAACATGTGTGAATGAAACAAAACACAACTCCAGGGATGTTTTGATGAGGAAACAATATAATAACATAGATCAGAAAATATCGTAATGTGGGCCCTTTAAAGGTGCTGTTGCTTTGTTTGGAATGTTCCACTGTATAAAATATAAACATTTATCTCCATGGAGGCAAGAAGGCCAAGTTACTTGTCAGATCTGTGGACTCACTCACACTATTTTACAAAAATATTTTCTAGCAATAAAAAAACACCTGTAATGGAGTAAATGCAAAATTGGTAAGTTTAATACTATATAACGTAGGACATTTTAGGCAAAGCAATAACATATCTCCATGATGACAAGCAGGTAGTGAACCCCCCTTCAGAAAAGTTACGTAGTGAAGCTCTAAATAAATTTTAAAAAATTAAGTGCAATAGTAAAGAAGTTATACAAAAAACCCTATTCAGATCTTGCCAGTATATTCATATGGTTGCTCTTGAGAGAAAGTGTGTGTGTCAGTTGCATATGACCATTATATCCTCCATTATTCTCACACCCTTAACCAAACATTACATAAGATATGGCACTGGCTTGAATTATATAAGGTGCTCCCTATGGAAAGCTCCACATGAGGATGGCTAACCTTGGCAATGTCGTACATGACGGAGATCTTAAACTCCCAGTCCATGAAGGTCTCCTCTGGGTAGGACACTTTGTCATTGAGCACATACTACAAAAGGACAAGATGAAGAAAATGTCATGGTTTTCTTTTCATGAACAGAGTCAAGGGCATTCAGTTACCAATTTTAAAAAACAATCATTTTAATTTTAACTTGAATATTTTTTCTAGAATTTAACCAAAGCTTAAATATGCAAACTGAAGCATTGTTGATATAGATGACTTGTAAAAAGAAAGAAAAAAATCGCACATTCATTTTTTTTCTAATTTTGATTTAATACAGATGCTGTATTTATAATACAACCAGTTTCTCAGCAAATGGCATATTTTAGAGTCTGTTTAGAGAAAACAATTAAAAGGTAGATATTTTTGAGCTTTAAGCCATGTTATAGTGCTGTTACCTAGTCAAAAACAAACCTGGAATTATGTTTTATTTCATTCACACATGTTTGAGTAACCCTTTATTATTAGTCTGTTTACATCTGCAAAGCTCAAAATGCTCTGTTCCATCTTGTGATGTCATGCAGCGATTCCTGTAATACCATATGACATTACAAGGTGGAACAGAGTATTTGAGAGAAGAACTCTCAAATATGCAGTGTTTGTGTGTAAATGGAACTAAACACAACTCGAAGTATGTTTCTGATGAGGAAACAACATTATAAAATAGATAATGAAATAGTGTGATACAGACCCTCTAAGGAATATTAAAAAATAATCAGTTATTTTTTATTTGTCACTGTAGCCCTCATTCATACGTTTGAACAATATAAAAATATATATCTTGGTTAGTTGCAAGTTTGATAGTGTATTGTTTATGCGAAAATATGCCCAGATGACCTTGTTTTCCCACTTTTCCTTACATATGCAAGTTATAGGCAGCGTGTCGATGTCTAACTCAGATAAGATAAGTAACCTATAAGAATGTGTAGGGGCAGGGTAATGGTCTTTCTAGGAACTGGACTGTGTAGCCTGCCCTATGGGGATGTATTCAGTTCATGCCATTTGTACCTTGAGAGATCCGCGTTCTCCATACTCAAACACTCCAAACACGCCCTGGTCAAACTTCACCGTGCCATAAAACTTGGTCAGGTTGTAGTAGTCGATATGAAGCAGCTGGACAGAGGATCTGACATTAACTTCAATAGCATCAATAATATGATTCAGGAAGTCTGTGTTAGCCTATTATGTTACCGCGTTCAACTCTATCCTCTGGGTCTCATCAAAGTTCCCATCCAAGTGCTTCAACTCCTTCAGAATCACAATCTAAAACAAGATATACAAGGAAAAAAAGATATAAAAGTGCATTGATAATGGGAAAAGCTTTATAATGACCTCACTTTCATTAACCTTAATAGAGCGTGAACAAAAACTTAAAAGCCATATAGACATTTTTTTCCCATGTATTTGAGCAAAATCTGTCTTTGTCCAGTACGGATCCATTGCATTAACAGCTCTTGAGGTCAAAATTATCTGTTGTGTAGGGCTGTAAATCTTTAGTCATTTAGTCGATTAATCTGTATTAGTCAAATAATTATTTTATTTTGATTAAGAGAATAGGACAACAGCAGAGAGGAGAACTTAGTGAGTGAGTTAGCTGAAGATTTGGTATTTATATGTAAAAAGCAGATTAAACTCATGATTCACATTCTGCCTTTATATAATTACATTGTTTGCTAGTATTTTTTTTTTCGGCATAAATAGTTGTATTTGCATGAATTCCTCCTGCAGGTGTAGTCTTGTGAGTTCAGTTTGAGCCAGATACAGTCCAACTGCTGTGTACTGTCTGCATCTAAAGCATTACAAAGCGTCCAGTAATAAAGAAGTGCATGTGTCAGCATGCTAGTTGTTAGCTTTACTGTGATGTGTAGACACTGCTCTACCCTGTGGCAGTTGTAAAAAGCTCTTAAATTCTTGACGGTGTGAATAATAAGGATGCTCAGAATTCATAAAGTATGTAAGGAAAAATAACTATGGAACACTACAAACTACTCAAATGAACTAGTGCATGCTTTTAATGCAGTAAAAATCAGTTCCATCAGTCACCTTTAATCTAAATCACTCTTAATAAACTAAAATCTTTAACCCCTTAGTCTTTATTAGTCACTGCTCATGCTATTAAGGGTAATTGAGGTGTAGTTAGTCATTAGATATTATGCTGTCATACCTTTTTGTCATAAAGGGCTCTACGGATCTTGAAGTTCTTGTTTTTTCTCTCATTTTCAATCTATAAAAGAAAGGGAAGAATTGCTATGCTGTTACAGCATTTGTTAGAAATGTGCAGAGGTGGGTAGTATTCAGTTACAATCAGTACATACTTTTACTCCTATTTGAGTAATTATCTGAGTAATATTTTACAGTTTAGGTAATTCCCTGATTTGATTTGTGTTTCACTGCTCCTTCAAATATGATTTAGGTTTTTTAAATATATTTTGTGGTCTATTCTTTGTAAATACCAGATTTGAAATATTATTTGAAGTTTGTGTTTACATTAAATTGATCTACTTTTCACTTGTACTTGAGTGATAATCTTTTAAGTATATAATGTCACTCTTACTCTATGCACCTCTGGAAATGTGTAATGAATTATCTACCTTGAGCATTACAACATTATGTTCATTGCCCTCCAGCAAAGTGACAAGATCAGAGTTTATGTGGGACCAGGTCTTTCGCAGACGTCTTTCTTTCCTGTTCTGCCTGGATGAAAAGAAATACAAAACAATATTAAAGAATTTATGAACTGGGAAATTTAATTCACAATAACACTTCCTGTCTAACTAGTAGCAGTAAAAAGCTCTCCACTATCTTTTGTGACTGTGTAAAGATAAGATTTGTCATTTACCTGTAGAAAATGAAGGCAATTGTGGCTACAACTACCACAGTCACAGCCAGTACAGTCACTATGATGTCCTCAGTATCTGTCCCTGAAAACATTATAGGATTGTTAAAAGTATCAAAAATCAGATACCAACCGATACTAAAACCAGTATCAAAACTTCATTCATCAAAAACATCATTTAAGTCACAATTCCAGGACAGAAATGAACCTTTCCTGAATAGCTTTAGAATCATCTTGAGCTGTATCAGAACAAGTATAAGAGCACATAGACTAATCTTCGGATGAGAGACTACACAGATAAGGCCACAGGGTAAAATAAAATGAAATACTACAATTTAATGCTGAAATTTTATTGTCTAAATAAAAATGATCATCATAGTATAAGAATCAGTATTGAGTATCAAATCTAGTCCTTAGTATGGAAATCGAGTTTCAAATCGCGACAAAAAACTAAACCATTAGCAAAGCTGTATTTAACTTTTCATTTTAATAATGTGTGAAACTTAAATTAGAAATGAGATTGGTCTGTACCTCTGTCTGGACTTGACTTTGGGAGTCTCTTGCCCCAAATAAAGTTCGGGTCTGTATCCATTGCAGCAGTGTATAGTGTCTCTGTGTCGAAAGTGTATAAAGTTTTGTACTGCAAAACAAAGAGAAGCTTCTAATAAATACAGAGATTTCATGTTTAACTGACTCAAAATTAAGCAGGCTATATATTGTTAAAATGTAAAAATCATACTTTGTTTTCTGATGTGGTGTAAATAATGGAAAAAGTCACATCTCTGTCCCCATTCGAATCCAGAAGGTAGTTTCCAGCTGTTCCTGTAAAGTCCAAACATTTGACAATTAAAGCTACATTATGCCACTTTTCACCAGCTTGTCTGATTAAACTATTAATGTCTTGATGAGATCATTTCAGAGAATGGTATACATTTATCTTTGGTTTACTCCATTAGAGGCTTATCAAAAGTATTGAAAATCCGATATTAATCAATACTAAAATTAGCATCAAAACTGATATAAGCAGGTATCAATATTAGAAAAATAAAATTCACTGGACAGAAATTAAGCTTTCCTGTAAAGCTTTACAATGATCTAGAGCTGTATCAGAACAAGAGTAAACACATAGACTAGAAACAGATATAAACTGGACCACTATGAAACCTACCAGAATGACTGAGGAAAATAAACATAACACTGTTATTTAATGTTAAAAACCACTTTGTATTTATTGTCTAAATAAAGATTGTTTTTTCTTTGTATTATCATCATGGTTTTGAACTCGGTATTGAGTAATGCGTCTACTCCTCAGCAATGAAATTGAGTTTGAAATTTTAATATTGTGACAACAACACTACTTGATTACAGATATTTCTATATAAAAAATTAAATACTTATTTTGGTAGTCACCAAACAAAATTTCTAGGCAAAAAACTGAAGAAAATAAGCTTTCGGGCCCTCCACTTAAAAATATACATGATGCCCCTTTAATTTTAAGAAACAAGAAAACATTAACAGCTTAAAACTTACATTTTTGAGCTGCAATGTATGGTAACATTTGTCAGTTGCTTGTGTATATATTCACAATAGGTTTCATGTTTCAAAATATTGTTATTACACTTCAGGTTTTGTAACTTTTGCAAATTCACAAAACCACATAAACTTGTAATTGTAAAAGACCCACATCATCACAAACAAAAATAGCTGCTGTCTCTAACAACACTCTAATACTTAAATCAGTTCTACAGGGCCACTTTTAAAGTAACTACTAAAGTGGGGTTAAACACCTCCCACAACCACATTCCAAATAAAGTTGCAAAAATTGGCAGTACCTGCAGGACTAAATAAAAGAGTGAAAGAGGAAAGGCCCGGTCTGGAGGTACAAGAAACAGTGTGATTGGTCTTACAGGCATCCACACTTCAAACTCTACCCCTGCAGCCTGGTGTTTGTAATCAGAAAGACCTGATGACACCAAATGGCCTCTGAAGACAGCACAAACTTAGATTTAGGCATTTTTTGACCAGAAAACTGCAGACGTACGTAGTGTGCACTCAGATGTACAAAACATGACTAGGAGCAGTAGACAATGCTATTCAAATACCATATACAGTTTAGTAGTGGCCAAAGTGGATTTAATGCTCAGTTCCACTTTTTGATTAATAATAATAATAATAATAATAATAATAATAAATATATGTACCATTAAAAGAAGTGTTTCTGAAAAGACTGGGTTTAAGAATGGGATTCATCATCCTCAAATCAGGCTCTGGGGCAATCTTTCTTATGACTTCACCAATAAACAGCACTGCATCGTGGTAAGTAGCCATGTAGTCGTTCATCTATGATTTTGAAGGAGAGAATAAAAATACTGTTATTGTATTACTCATAATTTAAAGTGCAAGTGTGACATATGTAGAAGCAATTTCATAACTGTTACCTAGCAAATATAATGTTGACAATGGGCCAAAGCTTGTCAAATTTACACAGTCATTTTTGACAAATAGAAACATGACTGTGCCTAAATTGTCCCTGCAGTTTGGACAGAATTGTATACACTAATGACATAGATATACTGTTCTTCAGAAAACTTACAATTGACTAATGTAAGGTACGGGTACTATCCCACCAAATAAAGTAACCTATTCATTAAAAAATATGAAAACATATCATATGCACTTTAAATGATTGTATGTGTTTAAGTTTAAGTATTTTACCGTGTTCTCTGGGTCTGTGCTGATGTTGTAGCTCCTTATATTGGGCATTGTTAGAACAAGCACATTTTTCATCTGTGGACTTGATGTTTTGTTCCTGTAATACTCATCGCTGCAGGAATACAAAAAGGAAGAATCACTTTAGTTTACTGTTATGTAGTGAATTAAAGTGAATAGTTTTAATACTTTTATAAATATGTTGAGCAGATTTAATCAGTTATTTCCCTTATTATTATTAAAGGTATTATTATTAATTATTAATTGACTCTTGTGAGTATTTAGCCATGGTAGAGTGATGTTACCTTATCCTGCATTATTAGGATGGCTACATCTCCAAAGCCCAAAATGCATGCATCACTTCCTCTATTACCACATGACAGTTTGATGAATGAATTTCCTTCGGGATAATAAAGTATTTCTAATCTAATCTAATTTAATCTAATGACATCAAAGTAGAACAGAGTGTTTTCAATCTGAGGGAACAATCATCCTAAACATGCAGGATATATGTGTTAAACGTATAAAAATGAAACAAAACAAAACTTCAGCTATGTTTTGATGAGGCAACAACATTATAAAATAGATCAGGAAATAGAGTAATATGGACCCATTAAGTCTAAAATTTGCCTTAATTTATTCCTGGTTTTGTCACTGTGACTTTTTAAAAAAAAATATATTTTGACAGAATTTCAGTAGTACAATATATATATATATATATCTCACAAGTTCCAATATTGTGCAGCTATAAGCAAGATTTACAGGAGTCTGCGTAAGTGATGGTGCACTAACTTGTAAAGGTCAATGAGAAAGAAGAGGACATCGCTGTGATCTGCCTCTGGGATGCCTCTCTTGGCTTCCTCCACATCTGCTGGAGATCCACACATGATAAACACTGCAAACACAAACACAAGAAAACTATACATAATCATACTACAGTCAGCAATGGTAGAAAAGGCCATCAAGTCCAGTACAGAATCACCAAAATAGAAAGGCAGAAGACAATTCATCTTTCTTTTGGGAAAGACATAAACAAGCGCTCATGCACTACCCAATGGACTCTTTCAATATATTTCATTACTGCTTTAATTGTTGGAGATTAATGATTATATGATGTAACATCTGAAGGTAGTCTACAGTGAACTGTTTGGTTGAGTGTCAGTTGTTTCAGGCTGCAATGTAATAAAATAAAATAAAATGGTTATACCTTTCAGATCATTAAACCTGAAATATTGCTGTGATTAAAATGTAACATTATATTTGAAGTTTTAAATTGGATCAGTTAGTCATTCAAGTCTGGAGTGCTGCCGCTGCTTAGGAAGCTCATTGCTGGGTTTCAGATAACATCACAGCATTTTATAGGCCAATATTAATTAATACAGATGGGGGGGCAGCTAAAATGAGAATTGTTAAAATGCAAAATTGTTGTATTACAGTGAATAATACAGTGAGTTCTGTTAGAATTCTGCAGAATTCTAACACTATTTTTTTTTTTTCTCTCTTGTGGGGCTCGTGTGTGTAGCTGTGTGTCTGCAGCTGAGAGAGGCATACCTGTTCCCATTTCCACCATAGTCACCTTATAAAAGTCCAGCTCTCACTCCACTTCTCTGCCAGGTTATTCTGTATAACACATCAGTACTAAACCTCTGCCAGTTATTTTTGAAACTCTGCTACAGATTTGTCACTTTTTTGAATACTTGCTCAGGTCCCTGCTGCCTTTGGAAACAACCATTGTTTAATAAATGTTTGAACTTTTGAACTGAGCCTTCTCTGCGTTTGCTTTGGGATCTGCAATACTCACCCTTAACAAGTTCTTGAGTTTAGTTAATAATTGAAAATACCAGGTTCAACATTTTGGAATTCACCATCTATGGAATTTTTTGGATATTTCATGGTAAAATACAATGATATACTGTATGAGTACAATACAGTGGGTGTCAGATGAAATCACAGCATTTTATTGGCCAATTTGAATTAATACAGATGAAGGTAAAAATTTTAAACTATTAAAATAAATGTTGTAATACGATGAGTTCTTGGGTTTAGTTAATAATTGAAAATACCACGTTGACATTTATGAATTAACCTTTTGGATATTTCCTGGTAAAGTACAAAAAATAAAAAAAAAAAAAATGTTGACTCACGGTTGCTTTTCCTGTTGGCAATGGCAAGCTCATATTTGAGCTCCTCCGGTTTGCGTATAGCTTCCTTGGATATGTTTTTCACAAAATCTGTAGCGTCTGCATCCAGAGCGTTGATGTACCTGTCAAAACACAGACAAAGTGAAAAATAGCTAAGTGTTTACAATTTTTACTCTACAACAAAGAGAGAAACTTGAGTTCAAATGGTCAGTAAAGCTGTAGACGCCGTCTTCAATTAGTCCAAACAGATTTTAACGTGATGATGGTTGTTAGTTAAATTAGC
Organism: Boleophthalmus pectinirostris; assembly: GCF_026225935.1. NCBI lineage: Eukaryota > Metazoa > Chordata > Actinopteri > Gobiiformes > Gobiidae > Boleophthalmus > Boleophthalmus pectinirostris. The sequence continues at coordinate 9,946,663 of NW_026571047.1, read as the reverse complement.
ATGTAGCATCTTGAGTTGATTTGAAACCAGTCAGAAGTACCAAATAAGCAAAGTAAAGCTAAATTACAGACATAGGAATAGACACATGTATATTGTTTAATGTTGTTTTCTATGGTGTATCTGTTAATGTTATGGTCTATTCTAGCTAATATGCAGCATGGCAATAATATCTTAAGTCAACATTGGTTCATACTGACATGTAGGCTAACCCCAGCTAATTGTTAAAATGTTGAACAAAAACTGTTTGACTTAATATATGCCAGATTAGCCTAGGATGATCAGACCTCCCTATTTTCCCGGGACAGTCCCAGTTTTGAGCCGTGTCTCCCCTGTACCAGCAGATTTATTCAAAACCATTGATTTGTCCCAGTTTTAACAAGAAATGTCCCAGGTCTCCCTATTTTTGACCAATGTGACACCTGCCAACAGTAAAAAGAGGCGTAAATTGTCACTTGTTCAGGTAAAGAAAAGCTGCTTAAAAATGACCAAAACACAAAGAAAATGTGATTATACTGACTCATGTTAGTCATCAATGGGCGTGTGCATAACAATTTTCGCACTCGTTTTACCAACTAACCCAAACCAGGGATGTCCCAGTTTTTGATTTTGAAAATCTGGTCACCCTAGATCAGCCTACAATACCATCGAACTATACACAGTTTGGACTGCTGACTTTCAGATGTGGGTAGAGCAACCATAGATAGATGTGTTTGTGCACAAAAAGTACCTTTATCTGAAGCAGCAGTGCAAGAAACAAACTATATAATGCTTTTGTCACTTGTACTCACAGTGGGAAGAATAACCAAAACTTTCACTCTCAATTAAGTGTACTCTTATGTCCTGTTAATGTTACAATAAAAATACAGCTCAAGTAGGAGTAAAAGTATGCTGCTAGATAAGTACTCTGAAAAGTACAATTTCTTTAAAAAGTTACTCAAGTAAATGTAGCTGAGTACTGCTGGTTTTAGGTCAAACTGAGATTTTTAATCATGAAGAATATATATGGAGTGGAGGAAAAGAGTGTTTTTTGTACATATGACTAACCAAAAGCAGTCCTCAGTGTTGTTCAGTTTCTTATACACGTATGCTTTTTGCCATTTAGATTTGATCTTGTCCTGATAGTTCCAGAACTCAATGAAGAAGCTGGAGACCTTCTTGGCTGGTGGCAGTAGACGTTGGAGGTTTTTGGTGTTGTCACAGGACAGACCAAAACTGCCTGCGGAGAGGAAAGGAGTCTGGGTCTTCATACCCAACTCCAAACTTGGTAAAAGAAAAGACACAAATTATTATTATTATTTTTTTGTTGTTGTTGTTGAATGATAACAATATATTGATAATAATAATGGGCACTCACTTCACCATTGTAAAGGTAGCATAGGTGCAAGTGGGTCCTAGCACAGCACATCCCAGCTGCCCTGTGTTCTGTCAGTTTGCGGCTTTATGAATGATTGGTGATTATGATAAGAGAGAATAATTATGGAGGTTGAAAATGTCTTACCGTCAAATTTGTGAACTCAGCCACTCCTTCACATGCGCTACTGTGGCAGCCCTTTGTATTATAGTAATTTGTGTCAAATCCAGCAAAGTTGGCCTTGAGACTGAAGTTGAAACCTTGAGAGACAATGTTATGTGAAAGAAATTAAGTAACTATTGTTTTTTTAGACTTGAATACACTTCTTAAATCATGATTGCTTAAAATTCTATTGGAATTAATGGAACTATTGTGTAGAGATCGACTGTATGTTTTTTATGGCCGATACTGATGCTGATTGTTTCAAACCCAGAGCAACCAGTGGCCAATGAGCTCTGCCGATATTTCTGGGCGAATATGTAGGATGATTTTTCCAAAATTATGTAATCTAAATTTACTACAGACTCACCCACAAACCTATAAGAGAGCTGTGTAGTCACCTTTTTTACAGTTACTTCTTCACATTAAAGTGTTTTAAAAAGTTTGTTGTAATCTTTCTAGTAGGGAGGGAATTTGTGAAATATCAAAAGGATTGTGCACTTCTGGAAAAGTTTTTGATTTTTAGCAGGGTGTTAGGTATGGGCCTAAGGTTTTAAAAATCCATGAATACAAGTTAGGGTGCGCCCCCTAGTGGCTGGTGTACATAAAATCCAAAATGGCCCCCGCCGAAAAGAGAAAAGGTTGTATTCCACCTTCCTTTTGTCTTAAATTGTTGTATAATAACTTGACTTGATAAAAGGAATGTGATTTCAATAATATCTTCCTATTTTAAGGCCATTTTCATGTCATATTTATTGTAATGGTCACTTTTTGCTTGAAAAACTGACCATATCTCTGAAATGAAACAGCACATTGTATAAAGACCATTCAGGCCTCTAAACCCATATGATCATCTTAAAGAATAATATTGAACATGTTACCATCTGTCGGGGCCTTGTCCTTGATGTACTCAAGGAGCTTGGATGTTTCATCCTGGACAGTGGTTCCCACACTCACTAGTCCTCGGCCTCCTTACTTCTGGCTCGCGTACAGTTTCAGTACAGTCTCTCTCTCTCTCTCTCTCTCTCTCTCTCTCTCTCTCTCTCTCTCTCTCATCTCTCTCTCTCTCTCTCTCTCTCTCTATATATATATAAAAATATATATGTGTGTGTGTGTGTGTGTGTGTGTGTACACTGGCCACTAGGGGGCATACCCCAACTTGTATCCATGGATTTTTGAAAACCCTAGGCCCATAAATAACACCCTGCCAAAAATCTAAAATTTTTCCAGAAGTGCACGATTTTCATGAATTCCCCCGTGACTATCAGCCTGTATTAGAGATTTATGACCAGTAGACCAATACTGTAGGGATACTTTAACAATTTGAAAACTGAAAATATTGGCTCCTGTCAATCTCTACTATTGTGTACTAGCTGACAAAAACATTTCTAAATCATGTTTTAGCAAAATGGCTACAGTGTGCAGTTTTAGGTATGTAATCACAAAGAAAAAACTAGAATAGGCAGTATTGCACAATAAGATAAGCATTAATGTTGTTCGTTTTCTGCACAGTGCACCTTAAGCCGAGACAAAGGTGAGGTATGGCAAGAAAAAAAAATTAATTTAGGGAGACTGTAACTATTTGAAACTTATGCTGTTGTAGTTGATTTTGATGAATGTGAAAGTGTAGGTTTTTCAGCATTTAAAGTTTTCATATAAAAAATATGTGTAAAAAAACACATGACATATGAATCTCAATATGGAAAATTCATTCTGTTGTCATATTAGATGCAAAAAAAATGTTTTGGGTAGTCTGAAAAATTGCCTAAAAATTCAAATTCTGTTAAATTTTTGGAGTTACAATTAAACCACACTTGTAATTAGGTATCAAAAAATCCTTCTAGCTGTGTTTCGTCAAAATCTTGTGAAATACAAGACTGTAAAGTTTGGTGTATGAAGGTGCTACTGGGGTCATTCTTATGTCCCCCAAAGATGCAGTTTGAAAAAAAATAAAAGCCTTTGAAGTTAATGTGACTTATAACTCACTGACTGCAAGTTGGTAAAATTTTCAGCTTTTGGTCAGTGCAGAATGGGCAATTTTGTTGTTTCTTCATAAAAGCTTGTATACTAAGATTCCAAACTGACTAAGGGTTTTGCCTGTAGTTTCCCTCCTTAATACAATATAATGCAATTTCCTGTCTTTTTATTTTCATTTTGTTTTTTTACCATTTGCAGCGTTGATATTGGCGTCCTTCTTGATGGCCCTCTGGATTTCCTCTTGTACATACACAAGGCTCCATGGCACATCTTTGTCATTGAGGAGAATCACGTTGATCATTATTCCATCCAAACATTGCCTGATGCTGCTGGACCCTGCCACCAGAATCCACAACGCACACACGCTCAGCCAACCACCTCCTAAGCACATTACGAGTATGTATTCTAAAACCAATATTATCCACAGGCTGAAGAAATATTATCAAAGGTATGTCCCTTATAGCTGTAGTCTCAATGTCCAGTAAAGTCACAATAGATACTCCATTGTTGAGGTTACATGTTGTTCTTTTAGAAGGAGGTGCTATAGGAGAAATCCCGCTGCTGTCTAGTTGCTTCACGTTGTACTAAGTGACAACCCACTTGTTAATGTACAACTTTTAAAGCCACAGTGGCAGGCCGTATAACCTTCTGACTGCTGGTATCTCAAGTCTAGAACAACAAAAACAGGCTAAAGGCAAGCATGCTCTCAATGAAACTGAAGTATTTACACAAAACTGTTTAAAAGTACAGATAGTTTTATTATTTCACCTTTTTTCTTTTCATATTGCTCCAACATAATATTTACTCTGTCTTATCCAAAGTATGCACATTTAACACACAAACCCTTCATATTTAGGCTGTGTTCTTCTCGCATCTAGAAAACACTCTATGGAATGGACTGGAATGGAGTGACCAATCTCTACCCAGGAAAAGGTAAAATATAGCTGTTAAATTGAAAACGACCGCTACATGACATCACAATGTGAACCTGCACATGTATGAGTGAAACAAAACACAACTCCAGGTATGTTTTCGATGAGATAACAACATTCTAAAATGACTTAAAGCTTGCAAGCACTAAGTAACTTGTTTTGTGGTGGGTCCTCCACAAAAAAGTTCCACAGTCCCACAACACTGATCTTCAGGTAAGACAAGCAGATGGTGACTGTGCTTAATATGCATGCTTATAAGGTATTTTCTAGCTACAAAGACAGCTGTGATTGAATAAATGCAATATAGATACGTTTAACGACATACTATGAAACATTTCAAAGCAAAGTCATCTCCATAGACACAAGATGAAGGACTCCTCAAAAAGCGGCATAGTGAAACTTTTATTTGGCATTATAGCTGATTAATAGTGTACATTGTGAGGAAAACAAAACAGGTAATAAATTGATTTCAGTGTTATGTTGATTTCATGTTTTCATGAATTCAATGTTGATTTCATGTTAAAATGACTACAAACTGCCTACAATTTAATAATATATACTCTAAATTAGCTCATTAATTATTTACCCATGTCTTCTATTTTATGCATAAAATGAGAAAGGTGTCTGAATATATAGTAACATTTAATATTTTCAGACTGAAGTAGACTGACTTTGATTTATGGGTAGATTTCTATGTCAAAGAAGTCCATTCTTTAAGAGTGTATTAAATCAATATGAGAGATAAGAAGGATAGGCTGAACTAATCTTTCTATGCAGCTGGCGTAGTTTGAAAATATCTCTGTAAATAATAGTGTTGTCACAAAAATTTCGAAAACTGAGGAATACACTTGATACTCAATACCAATTTTGATACCACAGTGATAATAAAAAAAAAACACACACAATAGAATGTGATTTTCAGCATTAAATCATAGTTCTTTCTTTTATTTTACCATACTGCGTGGTCTAATATCTACGTATGTGATCCCTCATTTGTCCAGGTAGATCCCATTGTGGTCCATGGGCGTATACGAGTCTATGTCATCTTACACTTGCACTGATACAGCTCAAGCTCATTCTAAAGCTATTCATGAAAGGTTAATTTCTGTCCTGTGAATGTGACTTTTTTAATATTGACTCCTACTGAAATTAGTATCTTGTTTTGATACTTAAGTTTTGGTGTTGATTAGTATTTGATTTACAATCCTAGAAGACAATATGTACTATGAGTTCATCACCAGGAACACTGAGAACTTTGTAGCAGGTATTAATCTTGATATAGCGCCACATTTTTACCATTTTAAGTCTTCCCAGCTGTTTTCACTTGTACTGTATGAGGGTTAATTTTACTAGCCTCCTTCTTAGTAGTACTTAATCTTAAATGCTGGTCTTTGTTTTTCAATAAAGCTAATAAACTTTACATTTATGAATGACAGATGACGCATGATACAGTACACAGAAGAGCAAAGGTTACACAAGCCGTAAAAGGCTATCATAGACAATAAATCTGATAGTTCACAGTCTGTCCTCACACTTTCAACATAGGGCTAGTAACAAGCCAGGAAGACTTCCATTTAGTTCAATCTTTTCCACCAGGTTAAACAGATAAACTCCATCACCACATTATCAGCTCATTACAAAGATCAATAACCCAATGCTATCTCCAACAGGTCTCTATCTAGAATACACTTAAAGGGACCACATTTCCCATAATGCACTTAACAAGCGTCATTTAGTGATATTACTATGATAGCTTTACAATACAAAATGTTGCTCTGATTTATAATTTACACAATGATTTTTCGTGGAAATTTGGAGAGAGGGTCGCTGTATTCTACCTACTGTCATTGCACATGTACAGTATGTTTGACAGGGCATCTGGCATTAAAATCTGGTAAATCATTGTGTAACTGGCTGCAAAAAATTGCTACAAGTGAATAATTTAATAATAAGAATAATAATTTAAGAACTCAACCTAAATATGCAGGATTTGTGAGGAAACAACATTATAACATAGTGTAAGATGGGCCCTTTAATTAAATCAAACCTTCAATAAAATAATATAAGATAAAATAAGAATAAGTAAGCCACATTAAGCCAATAGGATGCTATTGTATGTCTGGTCCACGTAGAGAGATCAAAGTCTCAGCCTTTCTGCTTCATTGTGTCCATGTTCTTATTTGTTTTCAACACCAGTTAGATTGATTCTCAATTACATTTTACCATGGCAACATTCAAATTGCTGTAAGATTGTATTATTGTTGTTTGATGGCATGGTAACTTTATTATTAGATCTGAATAATACTACCTTTTTATACGTACAAATACCAGCAATTGAATAAATTGTGATTAATTTCAGTTCTATCCAGATTGTAATTTTTTAGCACTTTTAAAGGCCCACACTATTTTCTGATCTTTGTTATAATGTTGTTTCCTCATCAAAAACATGCTGATTCCTCTGTTCCACCTTTTGATGTCATGTGGTAATAAAGGAAGTGCTCCACTGTGTTTGTAAACTCTGGACACCTTCACTAGAATCATTTACTGTCGATGATTTCAGCACTGGAATTCCCAAACTCTACTAACAAAAGGTGAAAGGTAGTTGTGAACTTGAAAACTACCTCTTTGTGACATCACAAGGTGGAATGTAGAGGATTACTTAAACATGTAGGAAAGAAACAAAACACAAATCCATATATGTTTTTGACAAGATAACATTATAAGATGGGTAATAGCTCATTTTGCATATTATAGGGTCTTTAAGGAATCAGCATTCTTTAATTAGACTAATACACAATCTATTTATTATATGTAATAGATTAGATAATAGACTTTAAAAAAAAATCACCTGCTTTAAGGAAATGGTGAATATACTGACATCATGTGCTCAGGAATGGAATTAGTTAACAGATTACTGATATTACAGGTAGGCAAGCCTAAAGGTTAAAAACACATACATTTCCCCAGATTACTACAAAATAAGACATGACCCAATTTTACAAACTCACACGAAATTACTTTAAAAAATATTTTAGATGCGAATTTGATCTAACCTTTGATACTTGATTCCTATTCCTATTTCTTCTGAACCCAGATCACATCTATCTTCTTGGCCTACATTCCACTCCACCAGGAAAACGCTTAAAGTAACAGATGACGCATTGGCCCAGTCGTTTGAATACCATAGCAAGGTTTATTGAAATTTTAATGACATCTGAAAAAAATAAAGGTACTTGCAGACACTTTCAGATAAGACATATTTTCAGTGACAGTGTGCTACATTAAACTTATGGACTTAAATTTAAAAAAATGCATAGAGATGATGCTGCGCTTAAAGACAATACAATACACACAGGTGGACATGACTTTTAAACAGATTATGAAAGAAAATAGTAAATAGTGGAACTGTGCGAGTAGCAAAGGGACGGCTAGTTTCATAAGAGTGATTAGAATGTGCAGTGCAGTTAGCTTTAGATTATTTTTAGATTACCAAACTATAGGTATAAGGGTAATTTTGTCTTTTCACAATTTGTCACTAATAACCTGTGATTAAGATATGGCATCCAGAATACAAAGTAATTTTAGATCTCAGATTTGACTGAAAACAATAAAATGTATCTGACAGGTAAATTTAAGACAAGAACTGTTCCACAGCATGGCACTAAATGTGTAACTATGGAGACAAGCATGCCCAATTACAGATCAGAAGAGTAGAGAGTCAGGTCTGCTCAGTGCTCGCAGTAAGAATACATGTTTTTTGGAGAAAAAACACTTGAAGACAAGAACAAGATGTATAAGTTTAATGCAATACTGTGGGACATTCAAGGCAAAGCAGTTTCCATGGAGAATGTTAGGTGCATGCCATCGCTCACCAGAAAAGTTACATAGTGCACCTTTAATGTATCCATAACACAAAATTACCCTTATATTAGAATTGCTGTAGTCAACTCTCAAAAACCTGATGTTCCCATAGTTACAAGTGAAACATAAATAGGTCAATAAATAAATAGTTTGCTCAATCTTCCAACGTAAATTTTGAAACAATTTTCAAACTAATAAAATCCAAATAATTTCCCCTCCTTCTCCTTCTCTCATATTTTTAATGTGTGAAGCTGGTTGTTTCAATTCATCACTCTATTCCTGACCCTCCCTTTTTGCCCCTTCTGTCCAAATCTATCAACTACTCACCATCTGTACCATTGAATATAGGACCTTCATAGGAGCTGGCTACAATAACACTGGAATTCATATACTTGCCTACAGGACAAACTACTTGAATGCTACAACAAAAATAAGATGTGAATGAGCAGAGATGCTTTAAGAGCCATAATTAGTGCAGTTGTGCGGTAGTCCTTTTCCTTGGCATGAATTTTACAGTCTTGACCTCACATATACTCAAATTTAGTACCTCTTTTTGTCAGTGTAAACATGTTATGGCTAGTGGTTTCTGACATCATTGTTATCAAATGACATTATTTACATTGACAAATGCAAGACTACCAACAGGCAAGCATTGATTTATGATATTATATGGCTACCACTTTGTTTTGTTATGTGATTTGGCAGTGAACAAGTAAAGCCATGATAAGTCTTCATTGTCCTCACAGCAAAACAAAATTGGCTCCAAATGCATTTCTGCAAGTCAAATGAAGATGCTAGCACCAAGCTCTGCTCTTCAGCTGTTCAAAAATGTTAAACTTAAAAAATAAATACTATGAAATGTACCTCCCAGAAACACTTTTGCAAATACATTCAGAAAGACTTCCTCCCACCCCTTACTTTCCTAAACCATCTACAGCCCATCACAACTCCAGTCTGGTCCCTGTTTCCGATTCTGTAAAAGAGAAAAGCCTAAAGTAAAGCCTGCATGGAGGCATGGACAGCCGCTCTAGGAGCTGATGATCTGACCCGACCAGGTCTCGTGCTTGGTGCCTGGGTTCAGGTGTGTGATCACCACCTCCACAGCCTGGATCTTCTGGTTCTTGGGAGGGATGGGGCACACTTTGTATGTAACCTCATCTCCTTCCATAGGCACATACTCTCCCTCAATGCTGAAGAATAAAAAGAAAAAACATGACATTCTTATATATCTTATATAAGTAGTTGTAGTGGTAGGTTATAGGTAAAATAGAAATAAATGACTGTAAAAATTTGACTGGCTAAGGACAGAGCCAGTCCCACCTACCAATGTGGCAGGCTCAGGTCAAAATGTCTTGTCATGCTATGAGGCCAGTATTGTGATAAAAGAGAGTGGACCAGAATAGCACATTTTAAAGTATGACATATTGCTAAACCATCTCCCCATTGTAGCTCCGAAAATGTAAACATGATAAATATTAAACCCCAAAATATACAGTCTTATCTGTCCATTAAATCCATAGTAATTACTGTTACAGGCCTAGTTGGGACATGCACTGTGTGACAAGTGGACTCACTCAGAGATGTGGACAAAGATGTCCTCTCCACCATGTGACGGCCGTATGAACCCGTGACCCTGAGACCTGGAGAAGTTTTTACACACACCTTTGTACACTGGTCCTGATCTGGCTCGTACCGTCCTGCACAGAATAAACACAAACATACAAGGTTTGTAAAACATTAGTGATACTTATATATATTATATTATATATTATATTATACTTTGTTTATGTTATTTGCCTTTAAATAATGCTCTTGAGTACCTTTGCTTTGGCATTTCATGTTTTAAAACTTAAAATTATACAATGTATTGAAGGCACAATCTGTGGTCCCTTGTCAGAATTTGGTGTTTGCATGCCATCTACTGGCAACAGTGGGAATTACCATGAAAAGAAAGCCATTAACCAACATGTCTTTGCATAATGTAATGTAATGTAGTTGTAATGAACATGATTTGACTGAACAAGAACAATCCAGGAGACCTGTAGTGCTATGGGGGGATGATTTCTAAGGCACAGAGCAAGATGACTTCAACAACATGATTAATGTAATTAAAAACTGTGAGTGAAGCAAAATACAACAGTTATGTTTATAATGCGGGCACATTATAAGTTCAGTCATAAGGCATTTGAATAACATGTTGTAGTGTATTCTAAATATGACACAACAAGTTCTTACGCTGAGTAGGTGCGAGTGCGCTTGGTGGGCAGGGGGCTGGGTAGTTCTCCAGGCTGCGGTGGTTTCCTCTCTCTCTCCCACACTCGGCTGCCCTCTCTTAGGAAGGGGAAGGACAGGGGCAGGCGGGTGCGGGGAGAGGACAGGGGGGAGGACAGGGGCTCTGCTTGGGAAGCGTCTGGCTCTGACATCTTTTTTGGTACGGGCAAAAAGAAGGCAGAGGACACAGTCTTCTTGATGAATGTAAACACAAGGTTACACCTTTGCCATGGCTGCTGTCCAGTGGGGGATTTGATGAACAATGAGTCCAAAAGGCTGGGAAAAGAATCTGTAAAAGAAAAGTTTGAATAGTGATTTGCACAATTGTCACATCAAGTAACACCACAGGATATATTTGGCTGTCCAACTAGTGTACCATCTGCACTAAAAAAGAACTTAACCAGATTAAAAACATAACAAAAGACATGACTAAAGATCTACAAAGGAGGTCTGTACTACCCCAAAGGAACACAAAATGAATAAACTTGACTTGATTCCTCACAAATGTTTTGTACAAGTGGCATCTGCATCTCAGTTTGCAAACCACTATCCAGACCATGTATATAATCAACTAACTTTAAAGGAACTGTATGTAAGATTTTGATTTTATATTCCATTAACATGACCTAACTGCATCCCCAGATATGAGGTGTTGATGATTATGTTAAAATATAGCTTGTACTGGTAACAATTGTAATGCTAATATTTTCCTAATGCTTAATCAACATATCTGTTATTACTTTGTCTAGAATGTTCTAGAGTTAAACAGAGACGAGGGAGACAAGCAGGTTACAGCACTATGCTACATTACAGTTCAGATTTGTGGAGAGTCGCTCCTGTTCACAGAGAAAATCAATGAATTTTTGAGCAATAGAAACATCCCTTAGTGAATAAATGCTAGATGGATATGTTTAATGTCATACCATGGAATAGTCCGGGCAAAGCAATGACAACTCCAAGAAGACAAGTAAGTAGCTGTCAGTATGGGCTCCATTGTTATTGTAATACCATTTTAAAACTGTAGGAGCACAGCAGGCTACATACAGTTCCTTTAACATTCAAGAGGAGTCTGAAATCTGAACTCCTAAACAAAACACAAGAATCCCATGGCTTTCAGTACATGTTTGTTGAGGCCTAAGCTACAGGGTGAGCAAGTTTTCTACATAATGAGACCAGATGCTTGCTTCGCTGGCAGCTCATATTGCGTTTTTCTGTGATTAAAGCCTTGCTTTCTCACCGGGAGACTCATTACACTATCTTTACAGTTGTTCGGCCCTCGGAGCTGTCACTTGAGGATAAATACGGACTTTCACGCTATGACACTGACCCGATCATCATAACTTACTAAAGGATCAGGGTGGACTCATCTATAAAGCCACTATAAAGAGCTACAATACTGCCAGGGTGACCTCACTACAGCTGTGGTAATGACTGTTGGGTTTGTTTATGTTTTGACCTTGGCAAAATGTAAAATGTAAATCTCCTCCTTTACCTGTCAAAATGTATCAAACACAAAAAGAACCAGGACCAAAACAAACAAAGCTAATTATGGTCATTATTTTTGTAGAAATAAAAATGAGACATTTCGAATTTTCATTTTATGTTTTGCCAATCTCAGATAAAAGCATAATTGTAACGTTTTTAGTTCTTTGTGGTATGGAGACTGGCTTATGTTAAAGGTGTACTATGTAATATTATTGCTTTGGAATGTTCCAAATATTGCATTAAACTGACCTATGTCTGTAGAGAAGAGCAACTAACACCACCAGGCCAAGTTCCAGGTCAGATCTATGGTGATGTCTCCACACTCACAGTAAGACTGCACGATTAACAAGTAATTTTTGACCAGTAAAACCACCTCTTATCAGCTGAATGCAAGATGGCTATGTTTAATGCTACTCTGTGGAACATTCAAGGTGAAGTTATAATATATAAGTTATTATAATTTGTGGAGGCAAGCACATAGAGGATCCTCCACCGGAAACGTTACATAATACATCTTTAAATAATTTAGCTTAATCTATAGGCCTATTGTTCAGTCTTACTATTAATATTGAACATTGCCTATCCACCCTTGAAACATTTTCGTAGCTGTCCCAGTCTGGTCTAGAGAGTCACTTTGTCCAAGAGTTTTAAATCAAATCGTAGACACAAGGATGACGCAACCTTGACAGAGGAGAGACCGGACAGCCAAAAGGACAATAAAGGCTGATTTTGTTAACCTTTTATTAGCTTCGAAATCAGAAAGGTTAAAAGCTTTGGAAAACATAATACCAATAACACTTTGCACCACTGACCTCCTAAAATTATAACAGCTGGGTAATATGACCTTTCTTATATTGATCAGTGGTGGACGTACAGGAGCAATTACCAAAGCAAACAAATACTACAAATACAAATAGCAGATTTTTTCAAGTCATACTTTTTATTTAACTTAAGTATTAATGTACCATTTTAAAATGTAGTATTTTGAACAGATTTTAAGTACATTTTGAAGTTACTGTAGTATTGTAGTTATTTGTAGTTATTTTGATAAAGAAATGTGCTGACATTTGTTCAACAGAAACAACTTAATTTTTCCTAGCTGTTTTTATTTGCATATTTTTGTTTGCTCCAACTTCAAACGTGTTAAAAATAAATCAGCAGGTCACAGGCAATAATAAAAAATACTTTTACTTTTCAGTCCAGTTAAAAAATGTAGTGGAGTAGAAAATACAGACACATGCTCTCAAATGTAGTGAATTAAAAGTAAAAATTATCCACTTATAAGTATCCACTTACCTAAAATGTATTCTCAAGTACAGTACTTTACTACTTTTACTTTGCTACGTTCCACCACTGATATTGATCAATAATGATTTTTTATTAAATTTGAATTAGTCTTATTAAAAGATCACAAAATAATTTTAATAACTGCTGTTTAAAGCAAAACAGAAAAAACTCTCCAAAGTCTGAACTCTGCTCTAAACCATATGCTTTTACTGAGTGGCTGTAGGGATGTGCCAATACCGATTCTGGCAATAAATATTGCTAACGATCCAAGAAATGTTCCTGGACTGGGTATCGGTCCTTTGATATCGGTTAAACCGATATCCTGATTGGACCTTTAAATTGATGTAATGAGACTATTTACTGGCTTGACCCAGAACATCTCATAATATTTGAGCATTTCTTCATATAATGCAGTGCAAGAGTTTCTAGCAGGATAAATAACACTTACATAACACAATTGGATTAATTTTGCATTAAGTTAATAGTGTTTTGAGAGAGCAAAAAGTAGAAAAAAAAGTGATATCAGTATTGGAACGGAAAAAAACTGGATCACTGCTGTATATCTCTACATTATAATAATAATAATAATTTGTGTGTGTTTGTGTGTGTGTGTGTGTGCGTGCGTGTGTGTGTCCTCTGTAAATGTCAACAATGATGTGTTCAGCTGGATGTTTGAACAAGCCTTGTGTGTGTGTCAGTAAGACAAAAATACACAATACATCTTTACCTGTTTGATACACTGGAGTTGGAGTGAATTTGGAAAAGACCAAAGAGACCATATAACTCTAATCCATTCTACTTGTGTCTATGAGCAAGACATTTAGATCTCTTATGCATGATGTTTATGTTGTGTTCACAGAGTTAGTCCTAGTCTCTGCTAAACAAGAATGCCACAATACACTGTTCGAGAGAAGCAGCCCACTTCATATCTTTGGCATGTAGTTCTTCTCATCACTGAAGAATGCATATGCTATTAGTTGTTCCTTGTATTCTTTGAAATGGGGCGGTGCCAGTCAACATACTGCAATAAAGGCACTATAAATAAATACCTTATATAACCCCACTTCTGAGAAAACCTTGGAATCAGCAAAACCTTAAGTAGGCTGAGCACAGATGCTTACTGGGCCCAGACAATGCCGTGTGACCGTAAATGCCTTTTAAAGTGTGATATTTCAGAGTTTTAATGGAAATGGGGTCAAGATAGAAGTTTCTGTCTAATCTATTCTGAAACACTGGTTATGTTTATATACATACGTTATCTAATTTCTAGAGTTAGCAGATTATTGAAATGTCATCTCAACAGTTACATGAGAGTAGTCTGATTTCTCTCTGATTGTTCATACCAGAGAATTATGCAAAAAGGCAAATTAGCATGCCAAAGACAAGAATGAAAAAGAAAATAAGGAGATAACTAGAGTAAATCCAGTTGGTTTAAATGCAGACTCTCTCTGATCTGAATGGTCACTACTTAATCCCCAGAACCTCTAGCCAGTCATTAATCAGTGCTAGTGCAACCTCTGCAGCTCAGTGAGTGAATTCTGGATATTTTGAGCTTTCACATGAGGCATGGCCTATTCATATATTGAGAAAAATCTGTGTATCCTCTATATAGAGGTTTAAGTACAGTAAATACAGTGATTGCAATGACTTTTTAAATCAGTAAGAGCACAAGCTACATACAGTACCCTTAAAGATTCAAAGAGTTCTTTTAAAATCTACTTTGTCCACCAAAATAAAATTAAAATCCACTTACTGACACAAATCATGTCACCGGGTGTTTTTGCTGATCAGATTTCTTTGTGTAAACGCACACCAAACATCTGCTCTTACTACTGAATTATCTGCTTTGTTATCTGATTTTACTGGCCATCTAAATGTGCCCAATGATTGTTTTATCTTCATCTTCTGAAAAATAATGCCACCCATCTCCACAGCGGTGCCACAGCCCAGTGGCATGAGACTGGCACGAGTGACCGGTGACAGGGCATTAATACGCCGCCTCACTCACTCAGCCCACAGACGGTCTAAGCTTATTCATTAGCCCACTTAGACTGACAAGAGCCCCGCTGTAATGGACTTGTGTAATGAGTCCGCACTGTCAAATGATGCTGATGAAACGATTAATCAGGCCAGACTCGTGTCACGCTGCGTTAAAATGTGGCGAGAAAGAGAGAGAGCGCAGGAGACGAGGAAATTCTTTGCAAAGATTAGACAAAAGGCCAAAAGCACCTCCCAGTGAAAGAAAGAAAGCAGGACATTGTGGCTGCATCAGCATGTCAAGCACGTCAGCGCACAAAACACGCCGTACCATCACTACTTACAACTTCAACTAAAAACATTTTGGGTCAGAACGACGTAATTTGGCCAGCTACGAAAGTAAGATATATTTTACGAAGCACTGTCGTCTTTCGGGAACGTTCTACACACAGCAAGTGCGAACAAGGATGCTCTCCAAATGAAAGATCCAAGCGTGTCAACTAACCACGCTAAGCCAACACTAAAGACTGTAGTGGCACGTTACGATCGGGTGATGTTAAAATATCTGGATGGAGGCTATTGTCGGAGGGGAGCGAGGTTAAACGATTAAAAGGCAAGCGTGCGTAATATCCGACAACAAATCGTGCGTAATTCAATAAACAAGCCACTTACCACGAAAGCTCCGAGCGGATGTCAGTCACTCGCAGGACGCACGGGTATACGGCGTGATATAAAGGCAATTATGTAATAAAATCCCGTGGAAGCACCAAGGACATGTGTTGAATGAGTGAGCGGGTCTTGGCGTGGATGGATGCGGCGGGATGGGGATGGAGCGAGCAGCAAATGAGGAGCGAGGCAGCGGCGGTGGGGCGGGGGTTAGCGCTAAAAACAACGGGAGGCATCATCAAAACGCACTACCACACAACAGGCTTTGTTCTGCTTTGTACGTTTGGAAAAGACACCACTCAAGAACCTATGGATTATGGATAATTTATTAAATGTGCATGGAAGATGTGAAGAGAACAGTCAGCTCCTTTATTTTGTTACTGCTTTTTGTTTTGTTTTGTGAGAATTAGACTTTGTAAATGGCGGAGGCATACAGTACTGTATTTCCAGATTTTAAAACATTAACAGTATCCCCTTTTTCAAAGTTTAATCTCTGCTTGTGGCATGTAATTAAACATGCAGTGACAGCATCTCTGAGCCAAGATATTTTAGACTCACCAAGTACACAGCATTTTCTGAAAATTACAGTTTGTGGTTTGTGTTGTGCCCTGGTGTAATGAAAAACCTGGCTACACCAAACTAAAGTCGCTTTCTTAGTTGCATTTAGAGTAGAGTTGTATCTTAGATGTTATAGTTTTATGAGTTACAATGCAAAAAGGACACCACCTCATACAAGTTGAAGTAAATAAAGGAGAGATTTATTTTTATTGTACAATCCATAGGCATTTCTGCAACACAGAAAGATCATGTGGGAGAAAACACAATTACTTCACTGTACATGGGCCCAGAAATTTACAGTTAGAAGCAGCTGACAAACAGTAATGCAGATATATATTTATAAAGGAGCCACCGTATACATTGTCTTTGTCATCTGAATTAGCACGATGTTATTATCCCTTTGTCTATTATAATTTGATGTTATAGTGAGATGGATTTACAAGGAAGAGTGCTGATAATTTGGAAAATCCTCACACAAATTCTGCTTGAACAAAAATGAACATGCAGAATCAATCAGTAATCATAAATAAATACAAAACAGGAAGATCCATATGGTGTGCTTGACCTTAAAACCAGGGCAGAGGCAATGAGGAGGTCGGCTAATTGTGGGTTAGAGTGATGAAGGGTTGGGGGTTCCCAAAATAGACTTTGGAGTGTGTTGCGTGCCAAAAATAAACACTGCACTGAATGAATGCAATCTGATTCTGACATATGACAAAACTACAGTAGCGAATTTGCTACTGAAATGCGCAATGCAAAGTTACTTAAAACAAAACGGCTGACAAAGCACTACAAGTGAAGTGTCCTCTTTGCTATGTGGACATATTTAGACAGCTGCTCACATCAGCTGTGTTATGTCACTATACAGGTCAAGGATGTGTCTATAGTGAGCTCTTTTGTTTCCACTCTGACTTAAACTGTGGTCCAGCAGCTGACTAGTGGTTACCCTCCATTCTTGACATTAGCTAGGCACTTAGTCTGAAGTCATTAAACTGCTAACATTTATATATTCTCTCTAAAACTGTCATACTTCAGTCTAGTGTGTTAATGCAGATATGGACAACTCATTTACAGCTTGTACAATCTTCCTCTGCCCACAACTTGCGCGACCCTGTTACCCCTGGTACTTCTCCACACTGCTCAGTGCTGCAGCTCCTTCATCCTGTTAAGAGCTGAGCCCGCCTTGAACCATTCGATCTGTGTCTCGTTGAAGGTGTGGTTGAGTTCAATTATGTCCACTGAGCCGTCGCTGTGCTTCACCTCTGCAGTGAGGGGCTGGAGAGGGGAAAGCCAAAAAACATTCATTCATTTGAGCTTTTGTGGAACACCTTTTGTATTCTTTTCCCAGTTACTGAAAAAGTCACTGGAAAAGTGACACCTCTCAAGAGGTTGTAATGAGACTACCCTTTAGAAAGAGCTTTAAAAGCTGTGTTCTCACCTTTCCTGGAGCAAATGTTTTAAGTCCTTTGATTGAGATTTTGTCATCTGGGTGAATCTTGTCATAGTCTGATGGGTTGCTAAAGGTAAGTGGCAAAAGTCCCTGCTTCTTCAGGTTAGTTTCTAAGAAACAAGATGATTGTTTAATGTTGAACAATGCAGCAGTACAAAACAGGACATTGTGTTGATAAATACCATGAATGCGAGCAAAGCTCTTGACAATAATTGCTCTTCCTCCCAAATGTCTTGGCTCAAGTGCTGCGTGTTCTCTGCTAGATCCCTCACCGTAGTTGTCATCTCCAACAGCAACCCATGAAACACCATTGGCCTGCAGAAAAACCCCCAACATGTTTTATGTTTGTTTTGTTTTTTTTTTAAATAGAGGAAAGATCTCAGCCCATAAAGGTCTTAATACATTAATAAATCAATAAAACCAAAGTTCAGTGTAATTAACTGGCACGTCCCATAATGTTTTATAACACAAATCGTGTTCTAGCAGATCTTTGTCCTCCTTGCATACCTTATAGTGACGGGCCACATCTGGCACTCCTCCGTATTCTCCCGTCAAATGGTTCTTGATCTTGTTGACAGCGTCATTCTCGCTATTCACTGCTCCGATCAGCATGTTGTTTGAGATGTTGTCCAAATGACCACGGAACTTCAGCCATGGTCCTGCCGCACTGATGTGGTCGGTGGTGCACTTACCTTTCACCTGGACAACAAGACCATGAACAAGACATCAAACAAACCACATTTTATATAGAGTTGGCCATATTGAGAAAGTCAGCTTGATGTAGACTAACCTTTATCAACACTTGCATATCTTCCAGGTCTTTTCCACTCCACTTGTCGAAGGGCTCCAGTAGTTGTAGTCGATTGCTTGTTGGACTGACATCTACCTTGAGGCCACTGCCGTCTCCTGGGGGGTGCTGGTAGGTGTCCTGGCCTGGGTCGAAGTCTTTAGCGGGCAGCTCATCTCCGTACGGGGGCTTCAGCTTGAACTTCTCACCACTGGGGGCTGTGAGATAATCGGTCTCTGGGTTGAAGTCTAGTGTACCGGCAATGGCAAGGGCTGTGACAATCTGAGGATAAAAATAAAGAATATAATTCAACATCAATTAAGTCAGAATTTGTGATTGAGCTAACTTTGCCTTTATACCTCAGGGGATGTAACAAAAGCATGTGTAGCTGGGTTGGCATCATTTCTGGCTGTGAAATTTCTGTTGAATGAAGTCACAATTGTGTTCTTCTCTCCTTTCTTAACGTCTCGTCTGAAATCATGAATTAATCCAGTTAAAACTTAAACTTGACATATCTTTTTAAAAAATTGTATTCAACATGAAACAAATTCTGTACCTATCCCACTGTCCAATGCAAGGGCCACATGCGTTGGCCAAAACAATACCTCCAACATCATGAAAGATCTTTGACTGCCAATAAAAAACAAAGATTTAAGTATCCTCCATTGCCTTGAAGTTGGCCAAAAATGCATTCTCTTACATATCCATCTCTCTCAATAGTGGCACGAATCTGCTCAGAGCCAGGGGTCACTGTGAACTGGGCCTTGCACTTTAGGCCCTTGTCCAAAGCCTGCTTGGCCAATGAAGCAGAACGACCCATGTCCTCGTAGCTGGAGTTGGTACAGCTGCCAATTAGCCCTACAAACAACAACAAAATGTAATACTATATACAAAAATACAATGTTAGTTGCCATAGATAGAGAAGTGAAATGTCTTACCAACTTTGACCTCTAGTGGCCAGTCTTTTTCCTTGGCTGTGGCACCAATAGACGCAACAGGGTGGGCATAGTCGGGGGTGAATGGTCCATTGATGTGGGGCTTCAGCTAAAATGCAATATAGAACAGTAAAGGTTATAGGTTGTATGCAAAAGGTCTTTAAGTAATTTCAAAATGTTTAACCACCTCATCCAAATTGAGCTCAATGATCTGATCATATTCACAGCCTTCGTCCGGCACCAGCAAGTCTGCATTTTCATCAGCAAGAGCAGCAATTTCTAAAGACAATAAGGAAATGTTAAAATATTTCAATATTTATTGAAATTAATAGAAAAAATTAAATCAAAATCGGTTTATACATACGCCCACGTCCAGTCTTTTCCAAATACTTCCTCATTCTGTGGTTGTAGGGAAACACTGATGTGGTAGCTCCAATCTCTGCTCCCATGTTGCAAATAGTAGCCATTCCTGTATTATAATGTAAACATGTTAAGTAAATTTGTAAGAAAGACTTGTACTCTTATATACTCTTGTATATTTTCTAACCAGTGCAAGAAATTGAGTCAACTCCTGGTCCAGTGTACTCTACAATGGCTCCAGTGCCTCCTTTGACAGTCAAAATGCCTGCCACTTTTAAGATGATATCCTTTGGAGAGGTCCATCCAGAGAGGGATCCTGTCAGCTTCACTCCAATAACCTGTACAAATATAATGTTATCAAGTTCTGAGGATAAAGCAACATGTAAATCTGATGATCTTACCTTAGGACACTTGAGCTCCCAGGGGATTCCAGCCATGACATCTACAGCATCAGCACCTCCGACTCCGATGCAAATGGCACCAAGCCCACCACCGTTAGGTGTGTGGGAATCTGTGCCAATTAACATGACTCCTGGGTAGGCATAGTTCTCTAGTATGATCTAAGGGGGCAAATTGAAGTTATAGGATTTTTTTTTGCTATTTAATTTCCCGTAACATTATTGTTGAATTGAATGAGCTACATACCTGATGGATAATTCCAGAACCTGGTTTCCAAAAGCCAACACCATATTTAGCACCAGCACTAGACAGGAAGTTGTACACTTCTTGGTTAATGTCCTGTAATCAAAACACATTAGATTAAATTGAGATTCACAACAGCAACATTGTATCCACTAATGTCAGTGTTTACCTTTGCTCTGGCAAGATCCTTCTCTCCTCCGATCTGGGCCTCTATCAAGTGATCACAGTGAATGGTGGAGGGCACAGCCACCTTTGGAAGGCCACTGCTGATGAACTGTAGCATGGCCATCTGAGCTGTAGCGTCCTGCATGGCCACACGGTCTGGGCGCAGACGGAGGTAGGTGCGCCCGCGGTCAATTTCCTGGTTGTGGGCGTCATCGAGATGGCCGTATACAATCTTCTCTGACAAAGTGAGGGGCCGGTTTAGTCTGAAAATATATGTAAATATATATATTTTTTTAATGTTGGACTTTTGTGTGTTAAAATGAAAAGTATGCCAAAGGTCAGACAGGGAAGCCTAGATCAAACAGGAGAGATAAGGGAGTGTTGGGGACTATAAGCCTAACTGTAATATGGGACAGAGTAATACCGTATTGAGAACCACTGACCTTTTCTTCACAATGTCCACATTGGAGCGGAGTTTACCGTAGTTGATGTAGGACGTGGGTTCAAAGCGGCTCATGGACACTTGAGCCTTGGCTCTGTAAGCAGCTGACACATGCAGGCGGCGGGCACCATGGCCCAAAGCCAGCTGAAAACAACAACATTGTCAACAATGAATGAAAAACAATCACAGGTGAAAAATACATGTAGTGGAGAATAAGCGGCGTTAACTCATGTTGATCGAGCCGGAAATCGTTTTATAATACTAGTCTGTCCCATGATATTTTTATGGGTGAAAAGGGACAACGTGTCACCTCATTTAACCTTCAGAAAAATGGTCTTTAATCCAGCTATAATGATAAAAAATCATAAACAAATACATGAAATATATCTCAACTGTCATCAGCCGCGTTAATTTCACTATTTCAGACGGATGAATATGTTTATTGATAATGCCAACTTGGCTCGGCTGACTGTGGGTTGAATGATCAAGTAATACAGGAGTGTAGAACACGTTTAAACCTTTGATAAGTTGCAGATTGAGAGAAAATATATTACTTGAAATTACTGTCTAAGAACGTTTGGTTTGGCCGTGAACCGCTACTCGCGTCAGTGACCACTACGAGCACTAACCTTGTGTTAACCTTGCAACTTAGCATCTAATAGTACATGCCTAGCTGGAGAAACTGTGGTACAAAGCTGTAACGGATAGAACGGTAGCTAACGGCTATCTAACAGGGGAAATATCCGCGTATAAATGCATTTAAGATAACCTCGTAGCGCAATGGTTGTGCTCAGGACACGATGACCTGAGCAAGGAGCCGCGGAGAAATTTTAAAGCTCATCCTACCTCGGCCTAGGTCAAATTATAAAATAACGTCAAGACGTTTACATTACAATACACTAACAATTTCGATATTTATACAAGACATCCTTATAGAACGCAGCAAAAAGCTAAAAAGTATATTTTTGTTGCTTACCTGGAGCCGGGTGACAGTGAGACAGTAGGTTGCCATTTTGTTCACTGACAAAGATGTGACCGTCAGTTGTGACGTCACACTTATATAAAGGCCAATGCCACAGGTCCTGCAAGAACTATAAAATGTATTTTAAATGTTTTATTATTTTGGACGCTTCAAAACGATTGCACACCACAGGAGGTTATGTTAATAAGTAGTAACCAAATTAACCAATAGTATATCACTATATACGCCATATAATGGGTGATAATATACATTATCATAGAATGCAAACATTAAAGAACATGATAGGATAATAATAATAATAATAATAATAATAATAATAATAATAATAATAATAATAATAATAATAATAATAATAATAATAATAATATAATAATAATAATTATTATTATTATTATTATTATTATTATTATTACTGATTGGAACACCTACAGCAAACAGGGACATTTTTGTTTCTTTATGCACAGATTATATGTTGTTTATTGTTTTCAGATCATTTAGAAATGTTTGCAAATGATCTATTCAGAGAAAGTGGGATAAAAATGGGAAATCAGTTAGTTTGAAATGATTTACACACACCATGCGCTAGGTGGCGATACTGCTGGTCCCCTACACAGTTTGGAGGTTAAAGGGTAAAGTGGAGCCGCTGAAGAGCGCTTGCTTAACGTTAGCTCATTATGGCTAAACATCATCCAGATTTAATTTTTTGCAGAAAACAGGCAGGCGTCGGTGAGTTTTTTATATTGTACAAAGTATACACTATACAGGATACGTATTTATTTAACGTTTCAACTGCAATTTTAGGCATCGTTAAATAAGAAACGACAGCGTGGGCTTCACTATGCTAACAGTAGTCAGCCAAAACTTGCATCTTGGATTTAAAAAAAAAAACATACATATGATGATGTGTTTGATATGCTATAAGCTCTTGTTAATATTTGTCTAATGTTTGACATTAAAGCTGGCAGTTAGTTTTAATTTTATTTGACTAACATGATCTATTTCTTTTTCAGCTATTGGTCGACTGTGTGAGAAATGTAAGTACAACTCTGTCTCTTTTATAGCGGCTTTCATCCATCATCATCATCATCATCATCATCATCATCATCATCATTATTATCATCATTTTGCACATCTTATTATCAATGTATGTTGAAGGGCTGTGTGTTGAATTAATGTTTACCAGCAGTAAAGGAGACTAAAACAAGTCCAACCAAACTTGGTTTTACTAGTGATGAAGCAGGAATATGTTATAAAACCAAATGTTATATCAAATGACTGTTTTTAATCAACACATTTGGTTATAAAGTTGCCCACAGTTAGTCTTTATTTGCAAGAATAGAAATTGGAAAACATGTTTTGTCTGTGTTGATAATTGTATTTGATTTTTTCAGGTGATGGAAAGTGTGTCATCTGTGATTCTTATGTGAGGCCATGCACACTTGTCCGCATCTGTGATGAGTGCAATTATGGCTCCTACCAGGGTCGCTGTGTCATATGTGGAGGGCCTGGAGTCTCAGATGCCTACTACTGCAAAGAGTGCACCATCCAGGAGAAAGATGTGAGTCTGCACTTTAATATGATGAGATCACTATACAAAAT
The DNA here is from genome assembly GCF_026225935.1 of Boleophthalmus pectinirostris. Taxonomy (NCBI): domain Eukaryota; kingdom Metazoa; phylum Chordata; class Actinopteri; order Gobiiformes; family Gobiidae; genus Boleophthalmus; species Boleophthalmus pectinirostris. The sequence goes on along the minus strand of NW_026571047.1, from coordinate 9,922,777 downwards.
GTGCATTCACTCTCTAAGGTTTGTACAGAACAGGGCTGTGTATGTCTGAAACTCATTTCTGTGTTTTTTATGTAGAGCGGCGCACTGTATTGGCCATTGTTTGGTCCTTTTTTATTTATCATTTTGGGTACAGGTTGGCCATGCAGAGTTTATCAGCAATCTGCTGCTCTGGATTCTAAAGAAATCAACTATTGTACATGTGTGAAATATGAACCTTTTACAAATCCTACTAGGTGTGTAAACTGGTGTCTTCTCTTTCTGCAGAGAGACGGCTGTCCAAAGATTGTGAATTTGGGCAGCTCCAAAACAGACCTGTTTTATGAAAGAAAGAAGTATGGCTTCAAGAAGAGGTGAAGACTCCTGCAACGAAGCCTTGTTTTAATTTTTCAGCTTTTGCAACACCCACCTTTTTTTGCTAATAAAACATTTATACATTTGTCATTTCTGATGTTGACTACTTTTTGAAACCTTTCATGTTAAGTCCTCATCTGTACGATTTATAAGTAGTTTACCCAGCCCTGTGGTATTTTCACCTTCTATATGCAGATAAAAGACCAGAGACAACAGGTGAGCCTGAACAAAGGCCAAGTGAGAGAAGGGAGGAACAGATTTCACATCTGCCATCTACTGTTAAGAGGGGGTGATAAAATCAACCAAACCTACAAATGCTAGCTTTTCAAGAATCACTCAACTCTCAAACACATTTAAACAACTTTATTACATACCATTATACAATAGAGAAAAGTTTTTACTCTTCAAACTATTTTACAAAAAATAAAGACAGAGGTTAAAAAAACACATTTTACAGTTAACAAATTGACCTGTTTATAAAGGCAAGATAATAAGCAGAAAGATGTAAATGTGTAAAACATCTAAGGAAGCAATTTTTGTCTAATTATAATGTCACCAACTATGCCTTAACTTAAGAGGACTACCTGGACATTCTGACAGTACATTTATTCCTTTACAAGTTATTGTACTCATTTATGGAAGCTCACAAACAACTTTCCCTTTAGACAGGATGCATTTTCAAAGCAGATGGTGCAATACACAAACCTATAATCTAGCAGACAGGAAACTGCATTGAAATGGCTTTGACAGAGAAGACACTTGGAAAATACTGTGGGTACACACTGCCACACAGCAGTCTGCGAGTACATAGATCTTCCGCAACTGTGTCATATTTGATAAAAATAGTTTGTCATTTGACGTGGAGTTATGCAAGTTGAATATAATACATGTTTTGAATGGCATTTTTTGTCTTATTTTGATTCATTTTGGAATTGTAGGGAACATACATGTCTGATGCTGTAATAGAGATCATGAATGGATGAACACGTTAATTCCAGTTACTTGAAAATGGCATACAAAACATGACTCATGTTCTGAATTGATACAGAATAATAAAAATAAAAGCATACTATTAGCTTATTTACATGTCATGCTTTAGACAGACAAGGACAGACATTGCATGGCACCAGAGCAACCGTGAACATATGTACAGCTCTGTGCCATTTATCATGCGCAACTGTTAATTATTCATTGTGAACATGGTACACCGTAGCGTAGCCTTGTCACGAAATTCCCCTGAAGAAGTTAACTGGAATTGTCACAGTCAAACATTTAGTGGGCAAAATACCCAAGTTATCATAATCTACAATATCGTAACTAGAAATAGAAATTACTTTTTGAAAAAAAAAAAAACAAAAAAAAAACACATTGAAGACAACAATAAACTAGTGATCTAAAAATCAATAATCAACCCCATATTTAACCCAAACCAACTATGATCTCATTAGGCCAAAGACTTACAAAACATGATGCGTACACAATGTTAATATGTGTACTGAAGAAGCACTTCTCAGAACTTAAATGAATAGATAATGCATGAAAAATAAACATTCTTCTCTTCTTACTCCTCTTCAAAGACCAATATGATTTATTTAAACATCTGAAAAATAAATCGACTTGTGGTCTAAAGGTCATCCGTCACAGCACTTGAAAGAGAAAAGAAGATCAATCAATGACGTTAATGCATTCGATTTTCTTTCGCTATATAAATACATATTATGTTATTGTTTTATGTCTTGTGTAGCACTTTTCTAAACTGTACAGAGATGAACAGTGATGTAGGTGCAGCTGAATGAATGGCTGCTTCGGATGAAAAACTATATAATGGTTAAAAATATATATTTTTTTTAAAAGGCAAAAAGTTGTCATAAGCTTATCTGCCTCTTCTTTGTAAAAAGGATGTAGGTAGTTGTATTTATATCAGCAATCTTCTGGGTCACCTGATTATTTGTTTTCGATTTTTCGTTTCTGTGTGTTCTTAAAGACTTCTTTTTAAACCATGATGGATATAAAAGAAAAAAAGGTTTAAAAAGTTACCAGGACTACTGATCACAATGTGTGAATCACCATGGGAACCAGGTCTAAACCGGAAAGGAACAGTTTACATGTTCTGTGTATTATGCCGTTGTTGTTTTTTGTTAGTGCCTTACAGTGTTCCAAATTTAGCTTCGTATCGTCCCACAATATTCTTGAAGCGGCCACACTCCTTCCTCAGCTCAGCCACCTCGGTCCGCAGGGCAGTGTTCTCCCTCTCTAAGAAGGCTGCTCGCACTGTGATCTGGTTCTCCTTCAATCGCCGAGCGTCTCGTGAGCGTTTGGCCGCCATGTTGTTCTTCTTCCTCCTCTGCCAGTACTTCTCATCCTGCAGACAGAGAGGCACTGTTAAGACTCACACCACTAAAGATGGCAGGGCATCTGAGGCAACTGGACACTAAAATTATCACATGACACCCTTGCCACCTTTCAACTACCTCATCTACTGTATGTACTCATTCTAAAAATAAATATAATTAAGTATCTAGGTCTTTAATAATATCTTACATTAAATGGTTGTAATCGTGCGGAGTACAAAAATTACATCCTGTTAGTGTGTAAACAAAACCAGTCTCCTCTTGAGTGGGAAAAAGAAATCCATCTCATGAGATGCAAACTGCTGAGTCACTTTGACTCTGCAGTCCACTTCCTGCCACAAAGACCCTCTTTATCTGATAGATGGAGTTTTCTTGCTTCAAACAGCCAATAAAAAGACATTCCAGTGGCACAATTAGCTTTGTAAACATTTTTAAGGGTACAGGATTCACTTAACCTGTGGTACATGAACCAAAATGACTATTGCGTGCCAAGCAGACAGTGTACTATGTCAATTATTTAGCAGACGATAATTGTACTGCAGATGGAAATGAGCTTCCTAAGACAGAGTCTCATACTAGCATTTCTGCCCCCGGGCATTGTGTAACTGTACATTGTCCTGATAAATGAAGGAATGTGTCAAAGCGATTACTGACAAGGTGTAAACAAGTGCCTTCAGCTCCATTAGACTTTAGAGAAAAGACTATTGTGAGTCATCAGTGTGGGATTCATTTGTCTTTTGTTTTGCTCATAGTGGCCCCACCTTTTGCCACCTCTGAGCAGTCTTAAACTCTCCTCTCATTAAACTTAACAAGACACCAAACCAAACAAAATTTGTTAATCAAATGCAGTTAGACTGAAAACATTCACACACCTTCTGTTCCTCTGGAACAAACACCTTCTTGGCCTTCTTTATCATGGGCTGTGGCTTGAGCTCCTCCTCACTGAACTTGTGCTTGCGTGGGTCAAACAGCTCTCCTCCTGGGACACTGGACAAGACCAGGTCTGTGGGGTCGGGCTCATAGTTTACATTCACCTCAATCTCTTCTGGGTTGACTGGTTCAGGGGTTATTCTGTCTTTTTCAGTGGTCACTTCTGTGAACAAATGACTGCATGTCAGGCACAAAATATGGAGAATATAATTATCAAAACATCATGACTAGGAACCACACTATGCCTTGTTATATCATCATAAATTGTAGAGTTTGCAAAGTGCTGTGGTGAAGGTCAAATCAGGTAACAGGGGCTGGGTTGGCACACTCACCTGCAGTTATGTCACAGGTGACATCTGAGTCTGACTTGGTAATGATCACTACCTCCTCGGAGCACTGCTCGAGCTGTTGAATGGGGAGCAGGGGGACCTCTGGTGTTTCGGTAACCTCTGATTTCAGCCTCTTGTCTGCCTTTGAGGGGCTGGACTCCTGGGACATATCGTCACTGTCGGGTGAGGTAGGAATTCCATTCTCCATGAGGAATTCCTCCAAGTCCATGTACTCCAAGTGGAAGTTCTCGCCATCATACGGGATGGTCTTGTCCCAAATAGCAGGAGTAAGAGCTGCAGTCGGACCAATGCTGCT
>NW_026571047.1:9774035-9918000 GCF_026225935.1 Boleophthalmus pectinirostris | reverse complement strand
TAACTGCGCGTATGTCTTTGAGGAGGCAACAACACTCACAAGAGTAAATTTTGTGTAATATTGGACCTTTAACTGTAGTGGGAGGTCTGATTTAAGAGAGATGCTGTTACCTTGACTGTAGTGTAATCTTCCAGGATACGACATTTAAAGCATTGCATTTATTCAATTAAATTTGGTTTTATTGCTGTAAAATACCTTAAAAACAGGTTTTTAAATTGTGAGCAGGTTCGCCTCTCCACAAATCTGACCAGTAACTTGGCCTTGGAGCATCATATGCTTGTCTCTGTGGTGATAGCTATGTCTCCTGTCTGTGAAACATTCCAGGAAAAGCAATAACATCTCCATGGAGACAAGCAGATGGCGAACACTCCCCCTGAAAAGTTAGTGTAGCTTTAACTACACATTTTCCAGAATAACTGTATTTGGAATTGAGTAAATTTTTGGTCAGATAACTGTATTTACAAATGTCCAATACTATTTCCATCTCTGTATAACCCTACCTTGTTTTGACTGCAGGAGTCTTTGGATGGGCTCTCCTCCCTGAAGCAGCTGATGCTGGATCGTAACCGCATAGAGGAGATCAAGCCTGGGGCCTTCTCTCAGCTGGGTTTCCTCAACCTGCTCTCCCTCACACACAACCAGCTGGTCTACATGCCCAACATGGCCTTTCAGGTTCACTGCACAAAGCACTGTAGTAATGATCGAATCAAATCAGAGAGAAAAAGTTTTGTTTACCTAAGTAATTCTTTTAATAAATGAAATTAAATGAAAGCTCAGAGAATTCACACTCTGAGCTGAAGAGGCTGCACTAGCACTGACTAATGATTTGCTGCAGGTGCTGGGGTTTAGGTACTGACCTTTCAGATCAGATCGAATCCTTTTAAGTTTAAACCAGCCTGATTTCAGCATCGGAACTGGCAACCCAAATGAGACTCTCATGTGAATCTGCTTGCTGATCGGATGATCATGTTGAAAAATGACAACATAAACAGCAAAGAATAATGTCCAATGTTTTAAAACAGCAAACTAATATACTAACTGTTGTGGCTATAGGGTCTGCAAAACATCAAGCTGCTGCGTCTGAGTCATAACTCACTGAACTACTTGGACATAGAGGCATTGGCTGGACTCGTCACCCTCACACGCCTCACTTTGGACCACAACGAGCTGCAGTTCTTCCCCAGTGAGACCATGACCCGGTACGTCATCATGGAGTCTCTCGTTCTATAAAGCCATATGAACTTCTGAAGCAATGAAGTACCCGATTAGCATTTGACTGATCTCACCATAGTTTTGACCAAGATTTGAGGGGGCTTTTTTCTTACTTTTAACAAAAATCACCTCCTTCACAGCTTTCAAACCATCCTTTCTGATATATGGCTTTAAAATAACAGGCTGACAGCGACCCTGAATTTGGGAGCTTTTGTGAGTGTGAAATTTTCTTCTGTACAGTGGTTGTTTAGTTTCTCCAGTGTAATGATCTTTGAATTCTTCTTCAGTGCAATGGATTGAACACACAACATTACTTTCATAAATTTCTTTTACATTGTTAATGATAGTTCATAGGTATATTGAGTTTTTCAGACACATATGGGATACATACCCAATCGCTCCTTGGTCCTGTTTTCCTTCTTTCCAGTTTTTTAATTCACAAACTGTTGTAGCTCTCAAGCCAATCAAAAACAGATTGAGTTCTACACTTTGGGTTGCCAGATCCTACAACTAAGACCAGCATACAATAATTGTTGAATCATGATCTGAGCCGCTTTTACAACCACAGAAATGCGTGTTCCAGCAAGTACCCTTAAAATAAAAATAAAATAGTGTATATTCAACCTTACTCTCTGTATTTGATGATACGGAGCAGGACACACAAGAGTGAGCTTATTTCCTGTTCTTTTTTTGTCATGTCAGTTATGTCTTATTATGGACGCCCTGCATGTATGTTGTGTGCCCACTTTTAAAATAAATGAAATGAATGAATGAAGAAATAAATGTATTCTGTTGGTCTTTTTGTCCAGACTTCCGGAGGTGACCCGTCTGGAGATGAGCCACAACCCCATGACGTACCTGGGGGAGGAGGCCATCTCCATGCCCAAGCTCACCCACCTCTTCTTGGACCACATGTCTCTGCAGGACATGTCCAACAGCGCCGTGTCCAAGTGTCCCAGCCTCGTGCACCTGGACCTGAGCCACAACCAGCTGCGCGTCATCCAGCCCTTTGCCCCCGGGACCCCCAGCCTGGCTCGGGTCAACCTGGCAGGGAACCCCATATACTGTAACTGCTACCTGCGACCTCTGCGGTACCTCATATTTACTAAATAAAGCAAGTGACAGTTAACAGGGCACAACTATGAATTTATCCAATAGAGAAAATAAATATTAAATGCTAATGCAAGAATCACATGCCTTTCAGAACCTTTGTAGAGGTTTAAATTTTGCCTGAGATCCAGAATAAACACTTATTCAGTACTTTACATTTTCAGATGGGCATGACTGATGTGTGGACAAGCCAGTCAGGGACAAATATGGTCAGTTCATATCAAAACAAATATGGCTGCTTATGAGGAAAAACGAAAGAGGAAAAAAAAAGGAACTGAAAAATCTCACAGATTTCTGCAGAATCAGTGAACTGTTAACTGTTAATCAGACGTGACAAAAATTACTGTGTTTATAAATGATATATGACTGAAAAAAAATAAAAATAGCTTGGTCAAACTCGAGATGTAACAGTGGGGCATCGGGACCAGAATGAAATCCATCTGTATAAAAAAATACAAGGAGATGTTATTGCTTGTTATTGTCTGAAATGTTATGGCACTGAAGATGTACCTTTACCTTTGGTTCAGTTTGATAGAAGAACTCAGCCTAAATATGCAAGTGTGTGTTAAACATGTGTAAGTCAAACAAAACACAACTCCAGGTATGTTTATGATGAGGAAACAATGTTATAACATAGGTTCCATGTTGCGGTATTTTCTGATCTTTAAATATATGCACATAATACATACCATTGAACTTGCAAATACTACTGGCTGCAATTTGTAACCCATAATGCCACTGTTCTTTTTTGAATACATTCTGATTTCACGTTAGGGAGTGGGCCATCAGCAGTAAGGTGAAGCTCCTTGGCACATGTGGGGGTCCAGCTCACCTGTCTGGAGAGAACATAGATGCGGTCTACCCCTCAGAGCTGCGCTGTCAGAGCCACGACGCCATGCTGAGGGCGGAGTACGAGGAGGCCACCAGAAACACCCCCCCTCCCACCACAGAGCCAGAGAACAAGCTCAAGTGTCCAGTCAACTGTGTGTGCCAAGTAGGGACTTTACTCATTTGTGCTGCCATTTTGTACAATGAGTTCTATTTGGTAAAAAAGGCTAATGTCATCAACATTTTCTGAGGGTGTGACGCTAATTGTAGGGTCTGCTCTGTCTAAGGCTTTATGTGCTTTATTTTAACACAATCTGTCAAAGTTAAAGTGAACTTTATTGTCAATTCCACCATGTAAAGACATTACACAGGGCAATCGAAACTGCGATTTGCCCAAAACTCCAAATGAGCAGTTAAAAACTAATCTAACCATAAAGTCTGATTAGTCTGACAATAAAGAACTGACTTAGCTGGAACTACAACAGGTGAGCTGATTTGTGCTGTTAAACAAGTAAAAATACAGTCACAACAAAAGTTTTTCAGTTCTCACAGCTTTGATGAAAACAGGACCATCAACACTTGTATTGAGCTCCTGAAAATGTGTGAATGTGAAAATTAATTTAATTTTTGTGTTTTTTCTTGCGTTTTCAGACTATCTAAAACGTAAACTTAAAAACTAGTATTTGAGCAAAATAAAGATATTTCTGAAGTTAAAATGTATCAAGTGACTATCCATGGGTTTGAGAACACTGAAAAATTAGGACCGTTGCCATAGCAAGTAACAATTTAAAACCAAATAGTAAATGGTACACACGAAAGTCTTCAAGAATTTGACTATAAAAGGAAGTTTATTTAGTGGAGAAGCTTATATGTTGAGAGAGCAGGTCCAAAAACCTTTTAATGATAGCATCTCCCCTAAATTTCTATTTAATTTAATCAAGTCTTTTATCATCATCCAGGCAGAGACGCACCACTCTTCATGTGAAAACCAGGGACTCACCAAAATCCCCAAAGGTTTTGATCCCACCACACAACTCCTGGATCTCAGGGGGAACCACTTCCACTACCTCCCTAGTGGCAGCTTCCCTGGAGTGGGCCAGGTGGTTTCTCTGCACCTGCAGCGCTGCAAATTGGTGGACGTCGAGGAGGGGGCGTTCAGCGGCATGAAGGGGCTCGTCTACCTGTACCTGTCAGAGAATGACCTCACATCGATCAATCCAGAAGCATTCAAAGGTCTGTAGGATTGTCTGTAAAAGGCAGAGTATAGAGCGAGTGCTTGCAGTCACAAATAAATGTAGAAGTACACCATGACATATAACCCGAAACAGAATTAGTTCATAAGCTATGTTGTTAGATTAGATTTTAAAATATTAGGCATCCTTAACAATGTAAAGATCCTTGAAGGCAGTTCCACAATTAGGATGCACCCAAATCAAATGAGGATTCACCAAGTTTGGGAAACCACCAAGAGACCAGTGTGGTACCACATGATTTTAGGTGCCATATGCATGGATGTGATTGGCCAAGGACAAAAAAAGCAGGAAAAAATATAGACCCATAGTGTGGTGCGGCAATGACATGGTGCGGTTACAGTGCAGCCATTACACACAATGACCTCGTTTTGACACTTTTACTGAAAAGTGTTAATATGCACACATTTAGTGGCAACTCAGAATTTTCATCATTGGAAATTGGAAGGAAGTAAAGAAGGAAGGAAAGAAAGAAAGGTGTTGCTGTGTGCAAAATTGCACTTGCTGTGACAAAATGCAGTCCATTTCCAAACCAGTTTAAGATATAATAAAGGAAATGATAATACAAATTATGACAATGCTTACAGTTTTTAATCAATATACACAAACTACAGTACACATGGACTTGGTCTTCCACCAGTATACTGACATTGTTATTATGCAGCATGTACTATAAAGCCAAGATAAACTTGAATTTTTATTATTATAGTTATCATCATGGATGTTGCTGTTGTTATTGTGTAGCCTACACCGCTGTAATTATGTATACTACTCTGTTTTTATGTAGCCTACACAACATTCTGTAATAAGCAATGTAACAAGAGTGGGAGTGTGGCTGTTCGTAGATATCCTCACAGGTGTGGTTTGGCTAATCATCTCTACCAACTCTACTAGTGAAACAGCATGCAACTAACCACCATAACTGAACTGTTATTATGACTGTGTACACTTAACATTCTGCGATACCAGCTCTTCTACAAACACTCTGACCACTCTCACCGTCCCGACGTGGAACACTGAGTCTAAAACATGCCTATTACTATATTTTTGGGACTATAAGCAGCACCGCATTATAAAGCACCCTCTCCCAAAAAAAACAATAAATATAACAAAACAAAAACAGATTTGCATGATTTACGAGGGTGGCATTATTATGGCTGAAAAATCCAGAAAAATCACAAGCATGCAAATGGCCCCTAAAAGTTAAAAAAAACAAAACAAATACCAATTGTTGGAAATGTTAAGAATGTGTTCATAGAATATATTGTTATACGCATTTACATCTATATTTCATGTATCTTAATTGTCAGGTTTGCCTCAGCTGACCTACCTTCACCTAGAGAAGAACCGCTTCACTGTCTTCCCTAAAGGAGCCTTCAAGTTGGTTCCCAGCCTGTTGGCACTTCACCTGGAGAACAACTCCATCAGCAGACTGGAGCCAGGCCTCCTCACTGGGGCGGAGAACCTCCGATCTCTGTACCTGACAGGGAACAGCATCGAGCACATAGCCCCTCGAGCTCTGGAGCAAGCGGCTGATCTGGACACCTTTCACCTGGGGGGGAACAAGCTGAAGGAGGTGCCCACAGAAGCCCTGAGGGGAGTGGGGAGCCTCAGGGACCTTCGGCTCACTGGAAACCCCATTCTGTGGGTGGGGCCTAATGCCTTCAAGCCTGTGGAGAGGTCACTGAAGGAGCTGTATCTGAATAAGATGGGGCTTGAGAGGGTGAGTGGTGGTAAAGTAATTATATAGCACCCGCCACTAAACTAGCATCCTTGGCAACACATAAAGTGAATAAGGAATTAAAATGGTTACAGTCCTAAATTTTAAAGTGAACATTTTGATCAATAAAATGTTTTACCATGTGGAATATTGCACAGTATGGCATTAAATCTTAACCTTGCACAGCAAGATAGATTCTTGCAATATTTGTGAGTTCACAAATTTGGGTGTAGAACTAAATTCATAGGGCTACACATTAATGAAATCTATCTCAATGAAGAGAAAAAAGGCGATACAACCAGGTCAACTTACAGGTCACATCTATAGAAAGGTGCCCCTGTTCACAGCAAGAATTCATGTTTTTCTAGGTGTTATTTTAGTAGTTAAAAAAAAACAAACTATATGGCCTAATAGTTCTTTACAAGACACATAGTATTGAAAGTACGAATTTGGCGAGTTTTTTGCAGGCGCAAGTCCAGTCCTACCCTCTGTGAACCTGGTGTGTTACAGATGTCCCCAGACTCTCTGGCAGGGATGGGTCCAGGCCTAAGGAGTCTCTTTCTAGAGGGGAACCTTCTGGAGGAGGTGCCTGACCTTCGACCCTTCAGGTCTCTGGAGGTCATCAACCTGGCTGACAACCCTCTGATGTGTGACTGCCCCCTGCTGCCTCTACGCCTGTAAGACTTTTTCCATCAAATTGTAAACCAATTAAAGCCACTGGACAGATTCACATCAATGTTTGTATAACCCATATGAGCAACATTTTAAGGAAATTATGCTTAAGTAGAAATGTGGATACTTTTTCCCACTGTAAGTGGGTCTATAACTGACAAAAGCTTAATGTCGACAATATGAAATGGTCTGAACGTTTGCTTCTTGCACCGCTCCTTCAAATATGAATACATTTTTCAAATGTTTGTTCTATTCTTTCAATATAACAGAATTTTGTGCATAATTTAGTAGTATTATTTAGTAGTATTTGAGCAGTAGTTTCCCTAAGTTATTTCTTGGATCAGTAATTTGTACTTTCATTTGATTAATAATGGTCTAAAGTCAGTCTACTTCTAAAAAGTCACATGTCACGTAAAGCAATAACTCCTCAATTCTTCCAAACATTCCAATATTATCTTTAAATCTTTTTTCCATTTTCTCCTTTACAGCTGGATTGAAAAGGTTAACCTTAAAGTGCGTGCCACCTGTGCCAATCCCCCAGAGGTCAAAGGTCGCAGAGTCAAAGACGTCCACATGTTCAGAGCCTGTCCTGGGGGAGAGAGCCTTCCCTCTCCTCCAACAGTCACCCCACAGGTCCCCAGGGCACCAAAAGTAACCAAACCCAAGCCACTGCACCTCAACCGAAAGAGACAGGTGAAGATGCTCAAAGCCAAACCCAAGACAAACCAGAAGACTAAGAACTCGAAAAGCAACAAGAGACGCAGCATGGCTTAAACTACTACTACTACTTATTAGCTGACTTTATACACTAGTGTTTTTTCATAAAAGCATTTCTGTAGGATTTTTATTATGGACTTTTTAAAAATGTATTTACTTTTGCACCATTATAAAAGTACAAATTTTTAACATCTTGTGCAAAGCAGATGTATTAGATATTAACTAACTACTCAGATATTTTCTGCTATTTATTTGTTTTGTGCATTTAGAAAAAGTTTTACATTGGGTATTGCATCAGGGGCATTAATTTTTCCAATATTATCTTCATACTGGTATCTGATATCGAGGAAGATTCCGTAAAATGAGTTTGCTTGGATATCAGCTTCCAAAAATCAGTTCAGCTAATATTCTAGTTGGACATATAAATCAATGTAATAACACTTTTTACTGGTTGTATTTGATCCAGAAAGTCCCATCTTTCCATTTATATTTACACAAAGTTTTTCTGTAGTTATTTGAGATAAATAACAGATACATAACATATTTGGATCAACTGGTTCAAGGAAATTAATGTTTCTGCACTGTTATTGGATATCAGTAGATCGTTAAAGCTATAGTACTGAAATCGGTATTGGAAGTGAAACAGCTGGATTAGTGCATCCCTAATTATGTATATATTTTCAGAAGCAAAATATTGCACTTCAAAATGTTTTATTGTGGCAAGGCTTATTACACAAAACATAATTTATTAACATATTTTTACATAAATGTTTAACTATTTTTTTCTGTTTTACCATCCAATACCATTTTAGTTGCTGCAATTAGGCATTTGCTTCATTTTCTAACAATTGAAAGTTATAGGCAAGTACTGTGCTTATAATAAATCATCAATGTGGTTGTATGGTTTTGAGAGAAGACATTTTCAGTTGTTGACCTCGCATGTTAGAATTGCATTCATATTTGAGATATTTTAAAGTGGCACATAACTGTATATGGCATTTTAATAGCAGTATCTAATGTTCATAGTCATTTTTGGCAACTTTAGTGTAAACTAGATGAATTTGCAACTTTCTGGTCAAAAACAGTTTGACTTGTGGATCAGTTAGACCAATCACACAGTTTCTTCTAACCCCAGGCTCCGCCCCCCCAGTTGTGGGTTTAGTTTAGACGTTTACTCTCACTTTAAATAGTTGTAAGTTTTCATTAGGTACCTATTTTCACAGATAGCATTCAGTTTCCAAATTAGTAAGCAGCTTAATTTTATAAGTTACATTTAAAAAAAAAAGAAAACATGTCTTTTTACATCTGTACAAAATAAACCATTATAAAAAAGTGTTGTACGGAAATGAATGAGGTAACTATCAGCTATGTCAAACGTGCCAGTCCCGGTAATATTAACAGCTCCTCATAGAGTCGTATTAGCTGCATTTTCATCTTCCTGGTTTAAGCTTACGTGTTCGTCACTAGAGTCTTCACCGTTGCTGTTGCTATCGTATGACTCGTAGCTATCTCCTGCCATTCCTTCCATGATTTGGTCTTCCTCTTCTTCATGGTGCTCCCCAGATTCTTCTACTGTTGCCTCGGAAACCTCCATGGAAGCTCCAGAAACTACCATAGTGTCCCCGGTCACCTCCACGTTGCACCCAGACACAGTGGCTGTCATGACACTGATCCCAGGGTTTTCCTCTATTTTGATTTGGCTTAAAGAAACCTGTGTTGGGTCTATAGGGGTCTCCATTTCCACCTCCTCCACTTTGACGTGAACCGGGCCAACTGGAGAGAAAGTCATTGTCATGTAATCATTTTGCGTCCAGTTGCCAAAACATTAAATTCAACAATTTAAAGGGTGTATACACAATGCTGTATGATGTTTAGACATACTTTGTGGCTGGTCTTCTGGCTCCACTTTGGGCTGGATGAGTGGAGCTTTAAGAGGAGAGTCCAGCTCATATGAGCCGTGCGCTTCCTCCATTTCCGGGTCGTGCACCACATCTTCAAAGTTTACTTGAGAAGATGGTCTCTTCCCAAAACGTTTTTCTATACACACATTGAAGGAAAAAGATGAATTAGAATGTTTATAATTTTGCAAACAGTATCTAACCACAAGCAGTATTATCACAACATACTCTTTTTTGCTCCAAATACGTGTTGTTTGCACTTTTTGATTCTTGACTGTTCTGTCAGGTCTGCAAAGAAACAACAATACATACAACAGTACAAAATATGTTAAATGTTCTTTCATATGATCTTTGTAACCTAAAAGGTAGCTGCAAAGGTGTATGGACTTCAGTCTCTTCCTGGTTTACCATGGTATAACATACACCAATATAACTGAGCATTTTGAGCTCAGATGTGGGAGATTGCCTGAACATACAGGATAACTCAAATGCATTTATGGTTATGACAACATAAAAGTACAATATATTTTACCTTTTCAGCAACTAATGAACAGCTTTACATCTTCTGACCTGATTAGTGTACAGGGAGCAGTAGAAATAAAAGGATAAAGGATAAGCTATGGTCCCCCTATTGCTGTTTTTCAGATGGCATCATGACATTCTAGAATCTCAAAGCCACCAACAACTGAAGAGGATATTAGATAAGATTGCTAGCAAGATGAATTCTCACGATTTTTATGTGTTCACAAACTCTTGACAATCCATCTTGTTCAGCTGCAGCTGAAGCGTTTGTTTGTGGCAGGTTCCAACGACTGACCAATCAGAGCAGCATTGGGTGGAAACCAGCACCGAACAAAACAAACATGGCAACTCTAACAGGAGTACTTCAGCCTGTTTTTGTGAAAATACCAACTACATTGTTTTTGAAAAACATGCAGATGAAAGTCCTTTGTGCATTTGTGGAGGGGGAAGACACTTGATTTTAGGGCTTGTTCCATTGTTGTGCCTCTTTGACCAGTATGATCAGTGTGAAGATTTTTTTTGACTGTTTTGATCATTGGTTCCAATAGCTTTCAGTGTGAACCATTCAAGATTGACGTGTAGGACTCAACTCAGAGGGCTACAAATATGAATCTGGTGAGAGCCAGGTCAGAAATTAGATGCATCTTGAACATTTTAAACTTGTTGCATTGAATACACTGGCTACTTTACCTAGGCCGGGGGGCGGTTGCAGCTGTAAGCCCACCAGCTCGCACCAGCCGATGGGGTAGATGTCTGGAGACTGGCAGTCCACCCACTGGTCAAACTCATCGTCCCAGCCGTCGAAGTGGATGAGCAGGAGCCGGCCCACACAGCGCCTCACTGTGGCCACACACACCAGGCTGGGCTGCATCAGGTCAGCTGCCTCCAGCTTCATGTTGGGGGAAAAGCTGTGACCCGGGTACTCCTGAACAGAGGCACAATAAAAGCGTCAATTTCCTTGTTTTTGAGCAGTATGTACCAATACCAGTATTAAGGGTGTACAGAAGGTTGTGGCCTTTGAAAATTGTAATTTCATTATATGCATTTTGTCTTGACCTCATCTAAAACAAAAAACTATCTTACATAGTTGAATAGATGTGCAGGTGCAGCTTTGGCTTTCTTCTCCTTCAGATAATCAGGCCAACTGAAAGTCTCAGATTCATACCCTGACACACAACATATTGGAGGGTCATCATTAAGATACATGGGCTTTTTCTAGAGACAGTAACATCTCAAAAGAAATGGAAAGAAGGCCTTTACCATCAGGCACTTTGAGGGTTATGTCATTCTTTTCACAGAAGCCGATGGGCAGGATGGCATGAGACGAGGCATGGTAACAGAACCAGTCAGATCCATCGGCGAGAATGCTGCCATCTATACCCACCATCAGGTAGCCATCCAACAGTACCTGAGAAGATTGTTAATGGTAATTTGAATCCTAATCAGATTACTCTGTCTGAGACTGAGAAAAAATAAATGCTAAGATCACAAAGATTTTAGGACAAAGGATTTATCAATGATATGTTGAAATTGTAAATAATTAACATAAAAATTAAAAATTACCTTTTGTACCGTGGCAACACAAATGCTCCCCAAATTGAGTGGGTCAATAGCCTCAAGTTTCATCCCCTCTTCAAAGAATGTTCCTTCCATATAGACATATCTCAGCTGAGGGTGACAAACTGGGATAAGTCAAGCTGTGACTATTGAATATTACAAAAGTAGATTTTTTTCTTACCTTTTTAAAGAGGTGTAAATTACTCTCCCAGCAGGTACCCTTTAAAGGGTTCACTTCTACACTAGTCGCTAAAAGAACAATAATATATAAACATTTTTAAAACAACAACATGACGAAATGGATAACTATAGATAGCTTTACAAACCTGGAGTTTTGATAGGATGGCCCACCATTTTGGACCAGCCAATAGGGTGAAGAATAGGACTGGACATGTGACACCAAAACTCTGCCTTTGTGTTTTCAGGGGCATCCTTTTGGTCAGCGTACACAAGTTGGAGCCGTCCTCCGTAAGTAGCATTAACAATGGCTACACGGGTACGGCTGATATATTTAGGGTCCACCACTTCTACACGCATGCCAAATTTGAATGGGCACTTCATGCTCTCAGAAAGCTGCAGAGTAAATGTAAACTTAAATGTAAACTAATCCACAAGAGGATAACAGAAGCCTGCACTATGAAGCTGGATTAGAGGGTTAGTCAGGTAATTTCAGGGTTAACCCTGGTTAATTATTTTATATCAGTGTACATGGATTTTATAAAGAGGAATCATCATCACCACAACTGAATTCTCTCCCCTCTCTACCCACCAGGCTGACAGGAAGCTAGGAATCTGCGTCTCCCCAAAGACCACTTGGACTTTTCCATTTATTATTTATTTATATGCTTGGCAGTGAGAAACACAGTTTCGATTCTCATATGTTTTGTATGAAGAATTGACAATAAACTTTTAATTTAAATTTGAATACCGCTTATGCAGGTTATGCATATTATATATTTACGATTTATGAGTGACAGTTCTGAGCAGCCCTTCTCTTCTCCATTGTTCTAATTAGTCTGCTCCCACTGACCCTTCCCCTCTTCTGTTCCTCACCTAGGATGGGTAAGAGAATCTGATCTAGGAGTTCAGCCAGCTTTGTAGTACAGGCCTGAGAAGACTCAAATCGTCCATGTGTCATAATTTGTTTACCTTTAAATAAAAGTCTACAGGTATTGTGTTGGCTCCCACCAACTTCTGCATTAGATACTCTTTCCAGTCCACGATTGTAGTTTTGACATCTGTAAATAACAGTCAAACATACAACATGAAGCAGCATTCTTCTCCTCCAGCAACAGCAACACATGCCATACATTAAGAGCCCCCCTCTCTTGTAGTACATATTAAGGGGATGAGTGAATACTACTGTGTTCAGAAGTGGAGCTCACCTTGAGGAGGCACCAGGAGCTTGGTGGTCATTGCGCACCACCCGATTGGATGCAATTCTCCTGATACAAGGCTACTCCAAAAATCATATGTGCTGTCATGCTCGAAGCCCTCATACCTCAAAAGAACTCTGTACCCTGGACAAGACACAAAAAACATTCAGAAATGATGTCCACTACTGGTTTTAGCTGGGAATCCTCTGCAGATTACAGTGATTTGTGTGATGCATGTCCACACATTTAGTTTCAACAAGAAAAATTCAAACCTGCAATTTGAATTACTGTGGCAATCCAGTAGACTTTACTCGGCAGAACAGCATTAGTATTTAGGACCTCCACTTTTGTCCCCACTGAGACATCGTCCCAGTGATCCCACATGGGAGCCTGTCATGAAGATGTCGGAAGACAATTAAAAATGATAAAGACATGTACTTGGCCATAAAACTGCACTTACATGTTGGAAGCAGGAGACTGATGCACCCAAAGAGGTTTCTTTATTCAAATAATAGCCCCAGTCAAACCCTGTAATAAGACAGTTTTATAGTATATACACAAGCACAAAATCAGTAAATTAAAAGGTTAGTGTGTGAATGTAATGACTACCTGAGGGGGGTATGGGTGGATGTGGCTTCTTCTTTTTTAGTACTACCGTTTTCTTAGAGGGAGGCCGACCCTTAAAAAGAAAAGAAAAATGTATAACTTAACTAAACACAGGATTTAGCCTGATCCCTAAATCCATAAAACAACTTAATTCAATGCTATCCAGATTTTGTCATACCATAAGCAGTTTTATGTAACTTTTTGGTTGGGGATGCTTGTTTCTATGGAAATGTCATTGTTCTGCCTGGAATGTTCCAGAGTATGACATTAAACCTTACATTTATTAAATTACTGGCAGTTTTATAGATCAAAAATACCCAGAAAAACAGGCATTCCGACTATGAGTGATGCTGCCTCTCGAAGGATCTGACCTGTAACTTGGTCTGATTTGGTCTCCATGGAGATAGAAAGGTTTAATACCATACTATGAAACAGTCCAGACAAAGCAATAACATCTCCACGGAGAAAACATTAGATGGGCCCTCCACGAGAAAGGTTACACAATGCACCTTTAGACTAAAAGTCCAGTTCTAGCAAGTTCAAGTCACCTAAAAGCAGTTCAGTTCTGAGTACTCTCTCTCCCCCGTTGGGAAAGAAAGATATGGACAAAAACCGAATCCGGTTCAATATGCTCGAAATATCTAAGTAACAATGTGTGAACTGTGCAATAACAATAATAGTCTTCTAGGCACGCCCGTACAAAGGGTTACAGCAGCGCTCCAGATATGAACAGAGTGGTGGGGCTGCAGTCTGACAGAATTTAATTTTATCTCGTTGAAAACTGTCGGGTAACAATAATATCCTAGCAGTCCGCGCCTCCTCTCTTACCCTCCGCTTCACCGTGCCCACTGCCCCTGCGGCGGGGGTGTCGCTGGCTCTGAACCGAGACGGCACCGCGGTGGCCTTCAGCAGTGTGGACCGGGGCTGGTTCGGGACACGGGTCTGTTGGATGTAGTCGTCCGCCTCGAAATGCTCCTGGCACACAAACGTGGTTCGGAGGATGTGCTTCGGTGTGTTTACGTCTATGTCCAGCACAAACAGCCACTGCGTGAGGACGTGAGGCCGGCAGAGCGGGAGACGGTGCAACACGAGGTCCTTTCCCTGTTCTGAGCTGCGACATGTTTTCACGCAGCATTTAATAACCATTGTACAAGTGGATACAAGTAACACGAGTGGGATCTTTCAAGGGAGCGCGCTCTTCTTTTACTCCACCGCTGGATTGCTCAAACTCATTTTCCGGGGAAAGTCTGCCATCTGCTGTTGCACGGAGCTGCAGGGCAACCGCACTGCAAATCTGCTCGTTATTGGGGCAGTATTCATAAATGGAGAAATTGGCCGATTGTGTCTTTCGTGTCATCGAGTCAAGTGAACCAGTTGTTTTGATTGAATTCTAAAGATTTATATGAACCAGGTGCCATGCCACACCTCATTTAAGTCAGTTCATTGATGCACAGTGCATGTCTTTAGTCGACCATGAATTTCTTCAGGTGACTACAACCTTACTTGTAACTTCGCATTTTAATTGCTCCATTGTAAAATGACTCAGTTTTGAGTGTAAATATTTGCCAAGTTACTCTCCATTAAAAAAGAAAAGGGAACAACAAAATTTTACCTGCAGTTGAGCCAAGACCGAAGACCTCTTTGAGTTTGAAGAGTAGGACCGAGCACAAGATACACTGCAGAATCGCTTGCTTTTGGAGTAAAAGGTGCTTGCATCACCAATGGTTTCACACATTTCACATGTAACTATGAAAAACAATGATACATAATTTTCAAACCCTACCATTTTATATTAATAATAACTTCGTAGTAGTTTGACCTAAAGCATACCTAACCGTCCTTCTTGTTTGACCTTCTCTCTGGTGGTGTTTGGCTTTGGTTGTGTGATTGCATTTGTCGACTGAAAACAAGAAAAATCCAGAAATTATTTTCTAAAATCCATTTATCCCTATTAATACTTGACAAATAGAATCCCAAACAGGAGGTATTCATTCACCCATTGCTTAGGGGTGCCAATATTACATGAACATAGTGTTACTACCACAATATTAAAATTACAAACTCAGTCTCAATACTAAGAAATATACTTGATACTCAATGATTCAGATACCACAATGATAATTAAAACCTCTCTATTGGAATTGAATGTGACTTTCAACATTAAATCACAGTACTTTATATTACCATTAAGCCTTATATTTGTATAACCCTTCAGTCATCCAAGTAGGTTCCATAGTGGTTCAGGACGTATATTAGTCTATCTGGTCTTATATTTGATCTGATACAGATCAAGATCATTCTAAAGCTATTCAGGAAAGGTTCATTTCTGTCCTGTGAATGGGACTGTTTTAGGATCGATACCTGCTCAAAAGCATATCGTGTTTCAGTACTAATTTTAGTATTGATTAGTAACTAATTTTGACAACCCTAAAGACTACAATCTAAAATGATCACCACAAATCCATTACAGATCCCTGACTATCTAATTGTGTGTGTTTTGGTGCATATACTCACAGGCACAGGCAAATGCACAGGCCCCTTTGGCACAACAGTGCGGTACTGAATAGATGGCAGACATTTAGGGCAGCCTCTCCCAAAACAGAGTGAGCAGAAGGGGCGATTGAATACAGTCGGGACAGCTCCTAGCCTGAGCTTATGGGTTCCAGCGATGAAGTAGTCCCAGCCAAAGTGCTCATGGCAGAGGCGGGAGGTGGAGGAGGCTGTCCAGTTGGCGCGGGTACGCTGGACCTGTCTCTCCCATTTGGTGAACTCCTCTTGGTCCTTTGGGAATTTAAACAGAGTCACGCCATCTTCGGCAGTTTTACCACAGCCAAATGCCACACAATGGTAGGGCATCCTGTCGTAAAGTCTGATATTTTGTGAACTCTGCAAAGCGATGAAAGACACACTTAGGAAATAAGACAGGATGAACAATAGATCTGATAGCCTACATGAAGCATTATATCTTATATCTATGATTGTAGGTGCACAAAGTAACATTTCTGATGTCACCACCTGTTTTGTCTCCATGTTTGCCTAGAGAATGCATGTTTTTCAAAAGATACTGTATAGTCTAAATATCTTCAGTTAAATTAATGCAAAATAGATGGGGGGGGGGGGGGGGGGGGGGGGGGGGCAATACATGAATACAGAAAGGGGATGGAATCTAACCAGTAAAGTTACATAGTGCATCTTTAACAATAAATAAAATGCAACGAAATTTGGGAGTTTACAACAACACATTTCACGATGCTAGTCAAATACACATATTACGCAAGCAAAGACAAAACTGCAAAACGTAAACAATACTTTTATCTAAACAAATAAGTGTGTTCGTGGCTTTCCTAGCCTCTGAAACCCCCTCAGATGCACATTGAAAACAGTAAGCGACAGGTAGACGCATATTTTCAACAAACCTTGTCGATAAGTACCGTAAAAAACAGTGAATACAAAACTTTTAAATTGCGCGTATGGTGGTGGGAGTGGGAAGCTCACGCCGTTCTGTTTGGGCTCACGTATATGACGTCACGTCACAGCGAGCAGTGGGATTGTGGGATGTGAAGTTTTAAATTTTTTCCTGTTAAATTCAATCCGTAATTCATCTAACCAATAAGTAGGCTTTATTATTAATGAATTAATTCATACTTAATTTAATACACAATCAAGTTCCTACGACTTCTTATGAAATTTTCTTCTCATCATAATATTTATTTTGCTCTAGGCACACATTTTTCAACTTCAAATCCCATCCAACTCATGTATATATATTTTCTATTCTTAATGTCGTTGGATTTACTCGTAAGTATTGTCTTAAATCAAATGTCTGATTTTGTGTAGCTTATGGTATGGCAATATGTTGCATTAGGCTATGTTTGTTATAATTTTTAATAATAATAACAATGTTGTCCAGCAGTTTGTAATATGCAGGCCAACTTGCAAAATTTCTAAATCTACAGGCTACAAGAACTTATTGATTTAATGCAATTCATAAGAAATAAGAAAAGGCAGCATTCTTCAGTTCATCAACCAGTGCGCCCGCTTCTTACTTTGCAGCTCTGCTACAAGATGGAGTCGAGCTCTAATGATTACAGCCCGTGTTTTATGATATACAGGCTTGAGTTCAAAAGAATTCAACAAACACATCATATTTCAGAATGAGAAAAGTCATGCTCACTCTGTAATACTTATAATACAGACCAAATGTTATCTGAAAACGCCTTATTGTTGAAATGCCATCTTTGCAAACCTCAATAAAACCAGAAATCAGTATCATGTTTTATTACCATTCACAAGTTAGGAATGTGTTTTGGCAATATTGCACAACATAAATCAAAGAGTAATAACAATAAAATATAAACTATTATCAAACAAAATGCATACATAAAAAGGTGTCAGAGTAAAACTTTGCTTGAATATTGGCCACAGCACAGAACAACTAAATGACAAAACAGACGGAGTGTTGTTGAAGTAAGCTCTGTGCTGTGTTTAGGGCTATAGTCGACTAACGGCATGTCTTGCTTGTGATTAGTGGATTAAAAAGGGGGCATAGAAAAAGCTCTCAATACTATTAATCTCTTTCTATGTATCTGAACTAAACTGCACTCACAAGACTGTTCATGCAAAAATTATTTGTGCCGAGAAAGTACTAGGAACAGCGTATTTAAGACTTGAAAATCATGAGTTTAATCTATTTTTACAGACAGACCCTGCCACCAGCAGAAGTTCTCTGGTAACTCTGTGGTGGGAGGGTGTATCCAAGACGGACAGGAACTGGAGTACAGGACACTGATTGCAAATTTTGTGGAGTGGTCCCAGGCTAACCATCTGTTCCTGAACGTGACAAGACCAAGGAACTGATGATTGACCTCAGGAGGAAGAGGACACCAATGGAGCCGTAACCATCCAGAGCCATTACGTGGAAATAGTGGACTGCTACAAGTACCTTGGTGTCCATGTGAACAACAGGTTGGACTAGAGGGACAACTGTAATACTCTATACTTTCGGAGAAAGCTCAGGTCTTTCAAAGTGTGCCGCAAGATAGTGAAGATCTTCTACCAGTCTGTGGTGGCCAGCACCCTGTACTTCGCTGTGGTCTGTTGGGGGAGCAGTATCAGTAAAAGGGACATTGGGAGGATTGACAAACTGATCCGTTAAGCTGGTAACGGCTGTGAGCTGGAGACATTTGTCACAGTGAGGGACAGGAGGACACTGGACAAACTGCTCTCCATCATAGACACTCCTGCTCACCCACTGCACCAGACTATAGAGGGACAGAGGAGCTCTTTCTCCAACAGGCTCCTACAACTCTGCTCAAACAGTGAGAAATACAGGACTACATTCACCATATTCTACAACTGTACAACAACTCACCATTATGTAAACAGATAACCCTGTCCTGTCAATCATCATATTATCATTTCTCCTTGCAACCTCTTGTGTATCTGTGATATATTAGTATTACTATATTTCTTTCTTTTTTTTTGGTACGTGTACATTTAAATAATTTCACCTTATTTGGCACCAATGCCTTGCTATTTTTGCTACTGATTTTGAACATGACATTGACATGTTTTATGTCCAAATAATTTTTCTTGTGGTTCAATAAAGTTTGTCTAAGTCCAAAAGATAAAAATGTTGGTTGACTAAGACACCATTGGCCAATTCATCGACAAGCTAGTTAAAGCCTATTCAGCCATATGTGCTGCATGTGTTTTACAATGGGCCATGATTCTACTGACAGCACAGGAGATGCTATTGTTCTCCCACATCTGGACCAAAAAATCTGAACTCCTCCACACAAGGTCCAACCAGGCATAACTATTTTAAATTAAAAAAAATATTTATGTGTATTAAGGGTTTTATGGGTCTTTAATTGTGACTTAATTTTGTAGGACAATAAAGTTTAAAGTTTTACAGTAATCAAGAAGCAATTTGTGAAGGAAACAAATATTGAAAATTGATGACATTACACTGAGAGAATTCTATCAAAAATGTTGACACAATTAATTTAACACAAGAAACACGTTTCAGACACTAAACGTCATTTCATTCAAATAAAGTTTGTTTTCTTATATCGCTATTTCTTTTATAATGATTTCTGTGTACATTAGAGGAGTTTTGGCTCAGTGTACCACATGATTGCTAGGTAACAGGTAGTAAAATTTAAAACCTAAAATAATGCCACATTGGGAAAACGTTCATTTTAGATTCAGATAGTCATAGTGTGTTTTAAAGGTTTTAAAACTATTATTAATTTTATTTAATAATATTTATCCTATATTACACTAAATTAACTCTTGTGATCTTAAAGCCATGTTATAAAGCTGTTACCTCCTCAAAAACATATCTTAATCGTTTATTATGGATTATTATGCCATCTACATATCCATAGACCAAGATACTCTGTTCCACCTTGTGCTGTCATTAAGCGGTAACAGCTACCTTTCACCTTTTGTTTAGCAGAAATTGGCAGTTATAGGTTTGAATTATATCCAAATGATTCTGGTAAAAGTGTACGAAGTTTAAAAATCTTATATTACACAAATTTGTCTTTTGTGACTTTTAATGATTCATGATTATTTATGTTTTGATTTGTTTTTATTATGATTTTAATGTATTTCTTATTCTGTAAAGCACTTTGAATTACTTTGTGTACGAATTGTGCTATACAAATAAACTTGCCTTGCCTTGCCTTAAGCCTTGTTATAATGTTGTTACCTCTTCAAAAAACATAACTGCAGTTGTGATTTGTTTCTTTAACACTTGTTTGAGTAACGTTACATTATTTGACTGTCTACATCTCCAAAGCTCAAAATGCTCTGTTCCATGTTGTGATGTCATGCAGTGGTAGTTTTCAAGTTAACAGCTCCCTTTTACTGTTTGTTCAGTAGATATTGCCAATTCCAAGTCTGAAATTATCCAAATACTTCCCATATTACCATGTGACATCACAAGGTGGAACAGAGTGTTTTCAGTATAATAGAAGAACACAACCTAGATATGCAGTAAATGTGTATGAAAGAAGCAAAACACAACTCCAGGCATGTTTTTGATGAAAAAATAGAGTAATATGAGCCCTTTAATTATTGCAATGTCTTATTTTATTGTTTTAAATATGTATTGTGAATTTTATTTGGTGTTTGAATATAACTGGTGGAGATGAATAGGGAACCTTTAATTTTCATGGGAACTACTGTGCGAGAATGATTCAAATGTGCTGTATAAGTGATCTGATCTCTTCTGGACCTCCTATAGTCCTGCGGGTTGCCCAGATCTTGAATACCTCTCCATCTCTTGAATCTCCTCCATGCTCTGGAGACAGTACCACAAGAAAGAGCAAACTTCCAGAATGAACCTCCTTACCACCTCAGGCCACTGGCAGTGATACTGAGCCCACTTTACAAAAAGAGGGTTAATTTATTATGTATGTTTGTACCTTAGAAACAAATATTTGCTATCTTTGCTATACTTTAATTATTATGAATTTTATAACCATTTGTTTTTTTGCTATGTGTTATTATAAATGTGTACTGTGTCCAAGGAATTTTCAGTGTGGGTCAATGAAGTTTGTTTAAGTCTGTTTAACTGAAATGGTGCTACTTTCTGATTTTGTTGAGAGGATTCTTGGTGTGTAGTAAAAGTAAGCATTTTAAGACTTCTTGCAACTAAAACTTTTCTTTCTTCAGTTTGACTTCATACAGTTCTTTTTTATTTCCTTTTGTGACATTTTCCATGAAATATCTGGTCATAGGCTTGCATATTCATGTCTTTTCATGTCTGCTTATGTAAATATGGATGATCTTCATCCATCCAATTGCTGCTGGACACCCTGTCAGGGGCAGTGGGCTACTGTACCCACACCAACTCAGAGGTACTCCCATTTAATCACTTTATAGAATAACTGACTTACATACTTACACTGTTATATTCACTACTTTAATAATAATAATGTCTTACACGTAATGCCCTTTATAGCTTTAGAGCTCTAAAGACACCATGCACACACAAAATAGAACACAGATCGAGACTCCAGTCAGTCAGACAAACAGAAAAGTTTTTTCACCATAGATTATATGGATTTTACCTGTCCTGGGAGGGCAGGTAAAACTAAGTCCTGCTACTCGCTGACATGACATGCAAAGCATATAGGAACCCCACAGTCAACAAGTTTGGACTGGTGTTTGGAACTACAATCAATTAACAACTTAAATTTTTGCTCACTACTGCTCCAGTATGAGCCATTATCATCCCACTCTGTTATATATTGGTAAAGTTAAGCAATTGCCTTTGTGTACAAGGTCTTCAACTTGTAGATTTAGTCTTTTTGTCACATTTAGTTTGGGTATTTATGCACATTTGATAGGCCTAAAGTTTGTCTAAACAGAGACATTTAACAGATCAACCTTAGCCTACAGTTAAGAGACTTATTTATGTCGGCCTAGGTCTAGATTGTAATTTTTGGAAATGTCACTTAAATTTAAGGGGGAAGTATATTAATTAAAATCAATTAAATACAAAAATCTGTAGGCTATAAAACAATATCCTTAGGTACAGAACCTATAAGGAAACCAATGTCTCAACGGGACACTTGGGAACAGAAAGAGTCTAGCTGCTATTAGGCCTGCTGGTCATCATCTTTTGTAGCACAAAAATCACGTGTCATGCATCCTAAATTTACTGAGGGAGTTTTACAATAAAATTGAGTAACCCACAAAGCTTCTTTTATTAGTCTAGATGTTACTCAGAGACAATGTTTGATAACTCCATTTTAATGAGTAGAAAAGTTCAATAACTTTTTCACTAGTCTAACGTGTCATGACAGCTTTAAATGAGCTTTGTGGGTTCTTTTGCTCAGTAGTGTTCTGTATCTAATCGTTGTAGTAATATTGAAAATAAAAGGATAGAAAAAGTGCTATATCCGAGAGTCAGTGAGTGGGCTTCATAGGAGCTGCATCCCTTCTTGCTCCACCGCTGCGCCCAGCAGCAGCAGCACCATCACTTCGCAGCCCGCAAACAAGCCGCTCCTGCCCGACATTATCTACATCCACTCCGCTGGAAAGCAGCCTCTAATGACGGATGCAATCATGGACGACGGACCGAGGCGCGGTGCTTTTAATCCCGAGCAGGCAGTTGAAGTTTAGAGGGAAGGCTCTTCGCGTGTCTCCCTCTTTACTTTCGCCGACCCCCTCCTCCTCCGCTGGCAGAAATTTATAAAGAACAAAAAATCCGACGAGGGAGGGGAGGAGGGGGGCTGATATACGCCGAGGCTGAAATCGAGAGGCGAACCCAGGGAAGAGGAGTCATTTGTACACGGGACTTTCCCCCTCTGAGTCCCCCAAAAGGAGGGGGAAAAGTCGCAATATTGGAAACGAAAAGGAATGCGCTTCTAAGGGCGTGAAAACGCCTGCAATTGTGGATACTTTATATATTTTTATTTCGAAAAAATATGGCCGAGAACGTTCTGGACTCTGGCCCGCCTTCAGCCAAGAGGCCTAAACTCTCTTCTCCGGCACTTTCCGCCTCCGCTAGCGATGGAAATGGTAAGTATTCTTCACCCAGATGACTTATTGGGCTAGTGTTTGGTTACTTTAATCATTATACTCGGCCCATGTTGGTCTAAGATAGGAAAATAAGCGGGATTGCTGTACTGTTTTTGTCGTAGCTAGCTGTGGTTAGCGTGCTACAGGGAGTGTGTCGGACGTGATGAAGAGCTAGCTTTGAAGCTAACAGCCATTTTAGCCGGGGTTAGCGATTTAGCTAACTCTACTACGGCTACCGAGGAGTAGCTATGCGGTCCTCGTCTGACGGACCCATGTCTAAACGGCTAATAAAAAGCGCAGTGGCACTGCAACGCACAATAAAGTGTCTTGTTTCTGTTGTCGTGTCAAATCCAATGCCAGTGGTTGACATACCATTGCACTATTTGTAGATTTGGGGCCCTAATGATCAAAACAGTCTGTTGTTTTGCTTCATCATAACTCGTTCCCTGATAGTACTAACGAAAGCAGCAGTTGCACGGTGCTAGCCTTGCTGGATTGCCAAATTTAGGCCTTTTCGTCCCCTTGATTGTTAAGCTTAAATTGCTATTGTTGGTATGTTTTTGTGCACGGCGTGTGGCAGCAACTGGAATAGTGGCCTGTGAAGCAGTGTGTGGTCAAAGGACAGTCTTATCACTCAAATATAACAGTATCAAGTGACCGTCCATTGGCTGAATATGAAAGAAGATTGTCACAGAAAAGTCTGTTAATATCCGAAGAGCAGTATGTCAGGTCATCTGCGTATCTTATGCTTGTAGTAGCATCCATTGTGGGCACACATCTGTACGCTTCACCTTCGCAGTATGATGGTCACTATGATGGTCTGTAGGCAAAAGGTTGTGTTTAGGCTTTCCTGTTCAGGGTTCACAATTCCTTCTGAATGTTCTGAGGTTAAAGCATTTGCATGTCTGGGAAATATTAGTTTGTGAGGAGGTTAATATCGTCTTTATTGTTGTGTCTGTGCACCGACTATGGCGTGTGTAGTAGCAGGTGTGTTTGTAGTGGTTTGGATGTCCATGTTGTCATCCATTCCTTATAGTTGCTTAATATGTCTGTCTGAAGCCATTACTTACTGGCTCAAATCATGGTTACCTCTATCAGTTAACTTTTGTTTACAAATCAGCATGAAATGCATGCAGTAACTTTTATCTATGTCTGGACCGTCTTGAGCCTCACTAATATTTGCTATATGTTTGATATTTGAGTGAACTGATCAGACACTAATTGGGTTTAAGTAGTAAATTAAATTTTCATCATGAGTTGTCAACAAAGTAGTGGATTAAACCAGAGTAATATAGCTGTAACTCACGCACTGCTTACTATCCTGCTTTGGCCTAATCATGAACCATTCTCTCTGCTTCATTCTAGATTTTGGCTCGTTGTTTGACTTGGAGCACGACCTTCCTGACGAGCTCATCAGTTCAAATGAACCGAGCCTGGTCAACGGTGGGGATGTCAACCAGTTGCACACCACCCTGGGAGGAGGCCCAGCCGGCATGGGTGGTCCTGGGGCTGGAATGGGCCTGGGACTGGGCTCCGCAGGGGTCCAGGGCACTGGTCAGGATGCTGTGGCCAAGCACAAACAACTGTCGGAGCTGTTACGGTCCGGGGGCCCCCCTCCACCCCAACCAGGCCATCCTATGAGCACTCCTGGGGGTCCAGCCGCCATGAGCCAACACCTAGCAAACATGAAGGCCTCTCCAGGCCCAGGCGCTCCGCAGATGATGGGCCAGGGGCAGCAGCACCTGTCTCCTCAGCAGCACCTGTCGCCTCAGCAACAGGCGTCACTGATGCAGCAGCAGAACGCAGGGATGATGGCCGGCATGAACCGGGGCATGATGGGAGCCCAGCAAAAGGCCAACAATGGACAGCAGCCGGGCATGATGGCAAACCAGGTGAATGGATCTCCCCGCATGGGATTTGTTAACCAGGGGATGGGCAACAACAGCAACCTGTTAGCAGAGACACTACAGGGACCTGCAGGCCAAGCAGGCATGAGAGGCCAGCAACCAGGAGCCCTGAACAAGGTAAGTGTGCTCTACAGTAGTCTACTGTCATCTCAGTCAAACCATCATGTACCAATGTGCCAATAGAATTTATTATTTTCAGTTAATTTAATGTCTATACTTTGATATAGTACTTGTTGAGAGACTCGTGTTGTCTTTTGGCTTCTATAAGTAAGTAAGCATATGTTTCAGTATAAACTAGTTTAATTTTAAACACAAATGTCTGTTGGTGCACATAAATATCTTAAAATCCCTTCTCATAAATTGCATATTGTCATTTTGTTGACATGACTTGGCACAGCCAAGGTGCAGACAGGATAAACTAGTGCTACCGCTCGGTGAATTCCTCAAAGAAGAAATCATAAACTACATTTTACATGAAAACTTTGATATCCGAGGCACAATTACGTGTAATTATGTGTTAATTAGCATCATCTCACATGGGGTTGGGCAATATAATGATAAAAATGAATAATGACCTGATCATGTAACGTGCTATGTTAGTGAAAATGTTGTTATATTGAGATTCAGTGCTTTTCTTAAATCCAGTGTGAATTAATTCTCAAAAGCAACTGCTGACTTGCGTTACTAGTATTTTTAGATATTAACTGCAAGCACTTTCAAATCATGATTTACGCTTTACAAAATCATGACATGCTTTTTGGCATAATGCCCAGGGGCATAATACCCACTATCATTAAGACATATGTTAGATTTTGTTTCAAACCTCCAAAATATCACTGCAAAAGCAAAAACTTGTGTGTGTGTGTGTGCGTGTGTGTGTGCGTGCGTGTGTGTAGTATATATATATATATATATATATATATATATGTAAATAAAATATATACATTTTAAAAGCAAATAATGCAGTTTGACCTGTTTTTCACTGTGTACAGATGGGGATGATGGCCTCCAGTGGGACCTTTGTTGGTTCTTATCAAGGACAGGGGAACCAAGGCATGGGAGGTGCAGGGCTGGGCCCTCAGATACAGAACAAAGGTCCCATGGCAAACAGTCTGGCCCAGTTTGGTGTGGATAAGAAGAACTCCCCAATGCAAGGAATGGCAGCTATGGTATGTGATTGATCAGACTTTTTGACCGTTTTAATCAGTCCTCCTCCTCTGGCTCTAATCTAGTGGCCTTTTTTGGCCTCATTTGTAGGGCTCTCCGCAGACGCAGGCAGGGCTGGGGGGTACCCCTGGTGCACCAGTAGGAGGACCCGCAGGGATGGTGCCTGGTGCACAGGGTGGTCTGGTGGGTTCTGGGGCCCACGTTTCTGCTGCTTCTACTGCTGCCGTAGCGCCACCCACAGCTGACCCAGAGAAACGCAAACTTATTCAGCAACAATTGGTGTTGCTGCTACACGCACACAAGTGCCAGCGCCGAGAACAGGCCAATGGAGAAGTCCGGCAATGCAACCTGCCCCACTGTCGCACTATGAAGAACGTCCTCAATCACATGACCCACTGCCAGGCTGGCAAATCTTGTCAAGGTGAGAAGAAAACAGAAACTATAAACAAATCATATACCAACCATAAAACCACTGACTGCTTAACTACTGTGGTAATGTCTTGTTATATTTGCAGTGTGGCTGTTGATTCTCTTTGAAAAACTTTGTATTAAGTAAATGTCACTGAAAATGCATATGTTTACCTTACTGTCTAGTCTAACAAGTTAACTTACTACTGCCTCTGTCTTTGTTAAACAACACTTCATATACTTTTTCCTGCACTTTTCACCTTTCCAGTGGCTCACTGTGCATCCTCGAGGCAGATCATCTCCCACTGGAAGAACTGTACCCGACACGACTGTCCTGTGTGTCTGCCACTCAAGAATGCTGGGGACAAGAGGAACCCGCAGTGTGAGTGTCTGTATCTGACCAAGCCAAACTATATTTCACTCTTCCTTTTCTTCATTCTCATCATTGATCAGTAAAGACTTTTTAAAATCTCATTTATTTACCTGCTGTTCTTTTGCTCACAGCTCTCCTGGCAGGGGCTGCTGCAGGTTTGGGTAGCTCTCTTGGTGCAGTTCCCGGTGGCCAGCCCAGTGCGCCCAACCTCAACCCTACGAGCCAAATTGACCCCAGCTCTATTGAAAGAGCCTATCAAGCCCTGGGTTTGCCCTACCAAGGAAACCAGATCCAGGCTCAAACGTCCCAGACCAACATGCCCAGTCAAGGTCTGTCAGGCCAGGCTGGCATGAGGCCACTCAACCCCATGGGTAAGTTTGGTTGTGTGCATGGTTTAATTGTTTAACTTCTGGTATACATTAATAGATTTGTAAAATTGGAGTGGTTGAAATGTTGACCAACATAGGTTGGTGGTTTTGTGGTCTTGTGCAACACAACAGCTTGCTCTTATGAACGTGCTACTACTGTGATGGTTGCAAGGCAGTAGGTGCTCCCATGTTTCAGAACGAACAGTGCACCTAATTGTTGGGCACCCTCAAAAACATTGTATGTAAAATATATCATTTCTTTTGGAATGTAATTTTTTTATTTTTTTATTTTAGGTCCAAATCCTATGGGAGTCAATGGCGGTGTGGGAACTGCTGCTCAGAACCAGCAAGCAAGTTTGCTACAAGACACTATGATGCATCTAAACGTGAACAACCAAGGGTAAGGGCAAATATTTTTTTTGTTGCACATCATTGGACTGTAAAATCATTCAACCAGTGCGTGTTTTGTTTTGACCAGTCTTCTAAACGATGCAAGTGGGGTTGGCTCTATGCCCACAGCAGCTCCTCCCTCTGCCACTGGCATGAGAAAAAGCTGGCATGAGGACATCACACAAGACCTAAGAAACCACTTGGTCCACAAACTGTGAGTACTCCTGTTATGTGTAACATTGATCTAATATACTTGCATTAGCCCTAAATGCTATTGTGTTTTTTTTACCGTCTACAGTGTGCAAGCAATCTTCCCAACACCAGATCCTGCAGCACTGAAGGACCGGCGAATGGACAACCTTGTGGCTTATGCTCGGAAAGTAGAGGGAGACATGTATGAGTCAGCTAACACAAGAGTAAGTTATCCTGCGTGTCTAAATCTAAAAGCTCCATAGTTTACCTGTGACCCCTCTGCAGCACAGACTTGGATCTGGATGACTTACAGAATGTTTATTTGACAGGCTGAGTACTATCACCTGCTTGCTGAAAAGATCTACAAGATCCAGAAGGAGCTAGAGGAGAAGAGGAGGACCCGGCTCCAAAAGCAGGGCTTGGGTCTTGGACCAGGTGGTATGGGACAGCCCCCCACAGGACTACCTCCAAGTGAGCAGATGCTACTGAAATTCTTCAAACTTTTAAGTTTTAATGTCAAATGTGTAAATGCCATTTTTCCAATTTGTCTATTCTGATACAGATGGTCCTCTTCCTGATCCATCTATGGTGCGAGCAGCCGGACCTAATCAGTTAAACAGGATGCAAGGACCAGGTAAGAAATGCCTAAGTTTGAGCTAAAGCCTGAGTTAGTTGGATGCATTTGTATTAAAGTCTTTCTTCTTTTCAAGGTATGAATCAGTTCAATCAAATGGGCATGCCAACTATGGGGCAGAGGTCCACCCCTCCTCTATCTATGAGTGCACCAGGAAACCAGGTTGGCATTTCTCAGATTACTATCATTTAATAGCTAAAGGATGTCACTGCAGTGCTCATGCTCTTTGTCTTTCTAGTTGGGAATGGTAGGGCCCAGGATGGGGCAACCCAATGTAAACCAACTACAAAACCAATACATGTCGCAGGGGCAGTTTCCCAGCTCAGGTGCAGGTGTGGGTGCAGTCCAACCAGGGATGGCTCAGCCAGGTGCACCGGGAGGCATGGGACAGGTATGGATGGCCACCAGTGTTTTACCTCTTCTGATTGAGTTCACAGTAGTCTGATATAAACTAACATAGCAAATTAACATTCCCCTTTTCTTCCCTCCAGACGCAGATGGGCACTCCTCCTTCTCTTCCAGTAGCCAGTCCTCTCGCACAGCCAGGCTCAGTCGGTGGCCCCAGTGGTGCCTCCACAGTGGGGCCCTTGGGTCCCCAGAGCGTTGGCAGTGGAGGTCCAAACTCAGCTGTTGGACCCCCTGCTTCTTCAATGACTCCTAATGCGAACCAGCAACCAAATGCCATCTCGCATTTGGGAGCCATGCGAGGCAGCTCTCCCTCTCCTGCTCACAGTCGGTCCCCCACACCTCACCAGACGCCTCCCAGAATACCTGGATCCCAGACCCCTCAACCCCACACCCCCGGAGCAGCCCAACTGCCTCCCCCAGCTGCGCCCCAGCCAAACCAGCTTGGCCAGGGCCCAGGCTCAAATAAGCCTCTTCAGCAGCACATGGGGGCAGCAGGCTCCACCACTCCGTCACATCCAGGACTAGCCTCCACAGCACATGCTCAGCTTCCACGCACTCCAGTCAGTGTCTCATATGCTTCTACACTTTTCAACAAGTGAATTTAGTGGTGTTGGTAGTATGTGTGGATGTACTAATGTTTTGTGTCTCTATTATTAGCTGTCCCAGAAGGGCTCCTTTCCACCAGACAGCCAAGCTCATACTCCAGCCTCTGTCAGTAGTTTGGATACTTCTTCGCAGCAGCCACAGTCAGACACCTCCACCACAAACCTGGACTCCAAGATGGAGATCAAGCAGCAGGATGAAGAGGAGGAGAGCGACGCCGGCAGCTGCTCCAAAGGAGGCAAGCTCAGTAACCTTAAGACTGAGGAGAAACCTGTGAAATGTGAGCTGAAGAAGGAGGACTGCTCTGACGAAGGGGGCAAAGGAGCCCCCATGGACACATCCTCTTTGTCCACAACGTCAGGTGTCAAGACAGAGGACAGAAAGCCAGATATCAAGAAGGAGGTAAAGGACGAAGAGGGTTCTACAGAAACCACTCCACAGGCACCAGCAAAGAAAAAGAGTAAGTGCACATTGTATTTGTTTTAATCTGAATTAGGTTTGACTTGTATAATGACCTTTTATATTCTGCTCTTTTTAGTCTTTAAGCCTGAGGAGCTGCGTCAGGCTCTGATGCCTACACTGGAGTCACTGTATCGACAAGACCCAGAGTCTCTGCCCTTTCGGATGCCTGTCGACCCCCAACTGCTGTGTATACCTGTATGTGCTTCTACCATCAATTATCAAAGTTCACACTTTGAAGTATTTAGGCTTGTTGCATTCAAATAATACATCTACTTATGATATTGCAGGATTATTTTGACATTGTGAAGAATCCTATGGACCTGTCAACAATAAAAAGGAAACTTGATACAGGTTGGCACTTGTTGAAATGAGTATCCTCCATTATTGGAGTGGCTTGTGACAGTTTATGATTGGGATCTTTTCTTTCGTCTTCAGGTCAATACCAGGATCCATGGCAGTATGTGGACGATGTCTGGCTGATGTTCAACAATGCCTGGCTGTACAACCGCAAAACATCTAGAGTTTACAAGTACTGCTCCAAGCTCGCTGAGGTCTTTGAGCAGGAGATTGACCCAGTCATGCAGTCCCTGGGTTACTGCTGTGGGAGGAAGGTGAGATGTGCAAATAGATTAAAAGCCACATTAGCATGAATTCAATTCTTTTAATATAAATAATTTTATATTTGCCAGTGGTTGATAATAAAGTATTAATGGTACTATAGACAACTTTTCACTCATCTATTTTTCTTCCATCAGCTGGAGTTCTCTCCTCAGACCTTGTGCTGCTATGGGAAGCAGCTGTGCACTATTCCCAGAGATGCTGCTTACTTTAGCTACCAGAACAGGTATGGAAGGGGTTAAACAACCAAGGTTTGGAATTATTGTAAAATTCCTATTGTACATACTAGGGGGTAGTTATTTTGAAGTAGTAATATTAATTAATTTGTTAATAATCATTAATGAAACTAAAGTTAAAATATTGAATGATTGACCTGAGCAGTCGCCAACACTTTAATGTTCATAACTGTTGGATGTTTCTATATTGTCTTGTGCTAGAGCCTCCCCTGCTTCCTTTCACCATGCTGTAGTGTTCCCATAGTTTTGGCTATTGTTCTGTTTGCTGTGATGGTGTATGTCATCCTTTCATATCCAATTTGCTAATCTGTGCTCTGCCTCGGCTCTCTGCTGTGTGTTGTCTTGGATGTTCGTCTTGTTTCTGGTCCATGTCTCTTGTCTTGTCCTTGCTTCCAATGGCTGTGATGTCAACATTGGCTTGCTTGTGCCTTGACCAACCATGCACCTCCAAACCCATTCCCCATCCCACCACCCTCACCCCTCAAATCCATGCCTGGCTGTTGTGATGACGACTTCCCGCTGTCCTGCGCTCCTTCCTGCTTGCGCCGCTTCTGGCTTCCTGCCTTGCCCGTGCCCTGTCCCGCTTGGCGACTGCCCTCCCATGCACTGTCTGTGATTGACTGGGCTGTGGGAATGGTGTAGTTCACCAAAATTTGGGCTTCTTGCTGACAGGTACCACTTCTGTGAGAAGTGTTTCAACGAGATCCAGGGAGAGACGGTTTCCCTGGGAGACGATCCCACGCAACCTCAGACGTGAGTATCAGAAACCTTTTTATTTTTTATATTTAGACATTCACTATTTATGCACTTCTTTACAGCAAAGGGGTAACCATTAATGGTAATAGTTTGTACTTTGTGCCTTTTTATTTATTGGCGCTATAACATTGTCTGACTGAAAAAAATAAATGACATCTAAACATTTGAAGAACAGTCCAGCCACCCTTTCAATTACAACGCTGATGGAACATGAAGTAGAATTAACTACAATATTCTCTTTTTGTCAGAGTAAAAATTTTACAATCACAAGTGAAGCTGTTTTTATAAAGTTTTGAAATCATTTATTGGATTTGTTTTTAGAATGACATTTTTCTCCTTTTTAGATCTATCAACAAGGATCAGTTTGAGAAAAAGAAGAATGACACACTGGATCCTGAACTGTAAGTTTTTCATTTCCACTGGCCAATCGACATCAAGTGAAATGCATCTTCTTACTTAATTATGTCTTTTAATTCTTTAGGTTTGTTGAATGTATGGATTGTGGAAGGAGGATGCACCAGATTTGTGTTTTGCATAATGACACAATATGGCCATCTGGGTGAGCATTCTTTTTTTGGACTTTTTATTTGTTTGCCTTACAATTATTTACTTTTTTGTCTTCTTGTCTGTACATGTAAACAGTTTTGTATGTGACGGCTGCTTGAAAAAGACAAATAAGACAAGGAAAGAAAATAAATACTCTGCCAAAAGTAAGTATCACTCACATCTTAATACATACTCTAGCTAGATGATGTTATTACTGTCATAAAACTAAACAAAATTGCCACTGATGAACAGGGTTGCCCCAGACAAAGCTGGGCTGCTACTTGGAGACGCGGGTAAATGACTATCTGAAACGACAGAGTCACCCAGAGGCTGGAGAAGTCTTCATTCGTGTTGTCCATGTCTCTGATAAAGTTGTGGAGGTCAAACCAGGAATGAAGTCAAGGTAGGCAATAATTTGAAGAAAATAAGTATTTTAATTTTGTATTCTCTTGTTCATACCCATATATTTGGCTCTAGATTTGTGGACAGTGGGGAGATGTCAGAGTCATTTCCCTATAGAACAAAAGCCCTTTTTGCATTTGAAGATATTGATGGGGCAGATGTCTGTTTCTTTGGAATGCATGTACAAGAATATGGATCAGACTGCCCTCAGCCTAACCAGAGGTACAGTGTTGTTGTTTTTTTGTTTTTTTTACAGACGAAAATGAGCCTGCACAGCTAACTCTGCCACATTTACATGCTGTACTAACACATGTTGATCAATGTGCACTGTTCCATAGTTAATAAATAAACAAACATAAGATGGCTATTTGTAAATGTTTTCTGTTATTATACTCAAACGGAATATTTTCTCTGTCATTCACATAGGAGGGTCTATATCTCTTACCTGGACAGTGTGCACTTTTTCCGACCTCGAAGCCTACGAACTGCAGTTTACCATGAAATTCTCCTTGGATATTTGGAATATGTGAAACGATTGGGGTGAGTGAGATTTCCTTTTAAAGCAAAGGCCAAAGATTGTTGGGGTTTAGGTTTATTTATTTATTTTTTTGTATTTGCAGCTATACAACTGGCCACATTTGGGCTTGCCCTCCAAGTGAAGGGGATGACTATATTTTCCACTGTCATCCTGCTGATCAAAAGATTCCCAAACCCAAGCGTCTTCAGGAGTGGTATAAAAAGATGCTGGACAAGGCAGTAGCAGAGCGAATAGTGCATGACTACAAGGTAGGCAAAAGCAAAACTATTTAACGGATGGGTTTTATCAAATGTACCTTTAAAGGCTCATCATTTGTATTTTATTGATTTTACTCAAAGGACATCTTCAAGCAAGCCACTGAGGATCGTCTGACCAGTGCTAAAGAGTTGCCCTACTTTGAGGGCGACTTTTGGCCTAATGTGCTTGAAGAGAGCATTAAAGAGTTGGAGCAAGAGGAAGAGGAACGAAAAAGGGAGGAAAACAGCACTTCAAATGAAAGCATTGATGTGAGTGTCTTGTGCTTACATACAAACTGCCAGAACTTTACCTTAACTTTAAATAACTTAAATTTTATTGTTATTCTGTAGGACACAAAGGGTGACAGTAAAAATGCAAAGAAGAAGAACAATAAGAAGACGAGTAAGAACAAGAGCAGCTTGAGCCGAGCCAATAAGAAGAAACCTGGGATGCCCAATGTCTCCAATGATCTGTCACAGAAACTCTATGCCACTATGGAGAAACACAAAGAGGTATTTTAAGACTGTGTGAATATAACTATGGATCACTGTACAACTGGAAAATTGTGTTTTCCCTTCGATATTCTGTGTTTTTACTTAATCTTGATTTGTTTGTAGGTGTTTTTTGTGATCCGGCTCATTGCCGGCCCAATGGCAAACGCCTTGCCCCCAATTTCAGACCCTGATCCTCTGATGGCATGTGACCTGATGGATGGCCGTGATGCTTTTCTCACTTTGGCACGGGACAAACACCTTGAATTCAGCTCTCTCAGAAGGTCCAAATGGAGTACTATGTGTATGTTGGTGGAGCTGCATAACCAAAGTCAAGACCGCTTTGTATACACCTGCAATGAATGCAAGCATCATGTGGAGACCCGCTTCCACTGCACTGTCTGCGAGGTCAGTTTTTCTCTGTTTTTGTATAAACTATTTCCGTGCCATGTCAGCTTAATTTATAAAGTTATATTTGACTATTCTTAGGACTACGACCTCTGCATCACATGTTACAACGCTAAGGGCCATGACCACAAGATGGAGAAGCTAGGCCTTGGCTTGGATGATGAAAGCAGTAACCAGGCGGCTGCCACTACCCAGAGCCCTGGGGACTCCCGTCGCCTCAGTATCCAGCGCTGCATCCAGTCTCTGGTCCACGCCTGCCAGTGCCGAAACGCCAACTGCTCTCTGCCGTCCTGCCAGAAGATGAAGCGTGTGGTGCAGCACACAAAAGGCTGCAAAAGAAAAACCAATGGTGGCTGCCCCATCTGCAAACAGCTCATTGCTCTGTGCTGTTATCACGCCAAGCACTGTCAAGAGAACAAGTGTCCCGTCCCATTCTGCCTCAACATCAAGCACAAGCTGCGACAGCAGCAACTGCAGCACCGCTTACAGCAGGCGCAGATGCTGCGCCGCAGGATGGCCAGCATGCAGAGACAGCCTACCCCTGGAAGTGGCCCTGGTGGAAATGGCCTTCCGTCCCCAGGACCCAACAATGGTGCGACAGGTCCTGGGACCCCAACATCAGTGGGGACTCAGCCTTCAACCCCACAGACACCAACACAAGGAAACATGGTTCTGCCCCAACAGCAGACAGTGGGCCTGGGGCCAATGGGTGGACAGCCACAACAGGTCCCACAGCCAGGCGGCCCCCACCCTCAGCACCACATGCACCAGTTTCCCTTGTCAGGGCCTGGAGGCGGGGGCATGATGAACGTCCCTCAGCAGATGGTCCCTTCACTACCGCAGCAGTCCAATGTCCCACAGCTCCAGCAGCATCCGGGTGCTCTGCCTCCTTACAACCCCAGACCATCAGGCGCCTCTCCAATGCACTCATTGGGAAAACCTGGACTGGGTCCTGCCACACCACCTCAGCAGCAACCTTCTCAAGGACAGGGTTCCATGTCTATCCCAGGCCAACAAGGACCTCCACTGGCAGCTGTAGAGACGGCTCTCAAAATCCAGCGTCTAGCAGAATCCCAGAGACAGATGGCCCAGATCAGGGCTATGGGTCCAGGAGGCATGTTGCCACCCCACACTCACCATCCGAACCCTCAGGCTCAGATGGGCATGTCGCACATGGGCTCCCAGAGCATGCCCCCCCAGGGACAGGGGGTGGCCAGGACTATGATAGAACAGCAGCCCGGGATGATGGGAGGTCCCCAAGGCCAGCTTCCTCCCCAAGTCCAGCAGCAACTTCAACAGGTGCAGCAGGGAGGGGGACAGATGCCTCCCAACCAGCAGTGGGGCTCTACAGGAGCATCTATGAATGCACAGCAGCGGCCGCAAATGTTGAGTCACATGAACCCCCAGCAGCAGCAGGTTCCCCCACAACAGTCGCAGATAAGCCAGCAGCAGAACCGTGGGATGATGCAGGGGGCAGCAGCAGCAGCCCTTGCTGGGGCAGGAGGAAATCTGCCTCAGGCTGCTCTACAGGAGCTACTTCGGACGCTACGCTCCCCGAGCTCCCCCCTTCAGCAGCAGCAGGTCCTCAACATCCTGCGCTCCAATCCCACCCTCATGGCTGCTTTCATCAGGCAGAGGGCAGCACGCTATCAAGGGGGAAACGGGCCAGCACAGGGAGGAGCAGGCAGATTCCCTGGCCCTGGTGTGGGCGGGCCTGGGGCTAACCAGTTACCCAACATGGATGGACAGCAGCAGGTGGGCGCCCAACCCGGGATGAACATGGGCCAAGGGGCTCCTGGTGGTAACATGGCCTCCATGGCCCAATTGCAGCAGCTTCAACAGCAGCGACCCATGATGCCTCCAAACCTTCAGCAGCAACAGATGGCTGCCCTGCAGCAGCAGCAGCAACAGCAGGGGACGATGGTGAGCCAGCAAGGCCAACAGTTTAGAGAACTGCTGCTGCGGAGACAGATGCAGCAGCAGCAGCAACAGCAGCAGCAGCAGCAGCAACAGCAGCAGATGAGCCAGGGCCAGTTCCAGCAGCAGGGCCAGCAAGGCTTCATGCAGAGTCAAGGCCAGCCAGGTATGCCCCCCTCCTCCCAGCCTCAGCCTGGAGCCCAGCAGCAGCCAGGAGGACCACAGGGTGCAGGTCCTGGGCAGGGATACCAGGGAGCCTCCTCCCAGGTGGCAGCAGCCCTCCAGCAAAGACTTCAGCAGCAAATGCACCTCCAGCAACAACAGAACGCAATGGGTGGGATGCCCGGGCCAGATGGAGGGCCAGGTGGAGGACCAGGAGGACCTCAACTTCAACCTGGACCAGGAGGTCCTGGTCAGCCACAGCAGCAGCCTGGTGTGGGAGGGGGTCCACTTGGCCAGAACCAGGGTATGCTGCACCAGAACATTCATCAGAGGCTACTCCAGCAGCAACATCTGACAGGGGGCTCCCCGGCGCAGCACAGCAGCCCCCTGAGTCCACAGCAGCAGCTGGCCCAATCGCCCCACCTGCAGGGACAGGCAGGGCTCGGTCCAACGGGCTCTTTAAGCAGCCAGGTCAGATCCCCCCAGCCGTCCCCGCGCCCACAGTCCCAGCCGCCTCACTCCAGCCCGTCACCGCGCATGCAGCCCCAGCCCTCGCCTCACCGCATCTCTCCTCAGACTCAGACTGGCTCCCCGCACCCCTCCCACCTCAGCCAGCACCACTCCATGGCCCCTCCACAGCCCCCACAGCCCCAGCAGCAGCCGCCCCCAGGAGCCTCTATAGATCCTGCCCAGTTTACACCAGACCAGAACTCTATCATGTCCCAGCTAAGTGGGATGAGTGGGTTGCACAGTGGGCAAGGAGGACAGTCGGACATTTTGGGAGGCAATAGTAGTGGGACGGGTAACACCAATCAGGACCTTGGGACAAACCTGAACCATGGTCTAGATTTGATGTAGCCTTGACACCAGACTATGTCGCCCAAATCACAAACTGCCATGGAATGTGGGGGAGGCTCTAGTTTGGGGTTTTAGAAGTTTTAATTTTTTATTTAAATATTTTTGTGATGTACAAATGAGAACTGAAGCTTCCTTCCTATGGGAGATGCAACATGAATCTTAGAAGTCAGTAAATGAATAAATTAAAACAATGGTAAGTTATTGCTGTTAATATATATCTATATATTTTTGCCAATTGTGTACAAAAGGTGGAAGGGCAGTGTTTCAGGTTGAAGATATTTCTTCCTTAGTCTATGACAATATTTTTGGGGACTGAGAATTTTGCCTTTTTATGAATATTTTTAAGATTTTAAATGTGGCTAAAATTAAAGTGAGTTGACACGACGTACCTTTTTATATTGTTTTGTTTTCCTCTTTAAAAGCCCACTTATGATTGTATGTTTTTGCAGAGAATAACTATTTTATTTCTGAATTTATTTTTGCTTTTGATCACAATACAAACATCAGCATATCTTCCGTTTTTGTTTTCCATCCCAGTGTATATTTAACTGTGACAGTTCACAAGTTTCCACTTTTGGGCAGGCTTTACAGGTTTTGACCTAAACCTGAGCAGTGTTTCGGGGTCGGCTTATAATGTTAAAATAGCAACCCGGCCTACAACTACCCTTAAATCTTTGCTCCTCTACGCACCTTTCCACCCCTCCATCTTCAGTTCTCCTTTGAATGTCTGTAGAAATTATTTTCCCGGTGTCCCCTGGTCTCCTAAAAGTAAGGGATGAACTGTTGATGCCTGGCTCGGTTCTCAAATGTGGAACTGACCGAAATCGCGGTTGTACATAGAAGATTACCTTGTTTATATACTGTGATTCAAGAAGGGGTCGAGAATGTTGTGTATTATGCTTTTAGAGGCTTAAGAAATTCCGGCCTGTCCCAGAATACGGTTTTCCCTTCTCACCCTCACGACTGCCTCTCAAGCCACACTTCAATGTTAGTACTGTACAAAGTAAGACAAAATAGTTAATACGGTTTTGTAATGAAAGTTTAAGATGTAAAAAAGAAAAAAAGAACCTGTACATACTTATACCTTATGAGCAGAGAGAGTATTTTCTGCTGTTTTTTTCCCTCGTTTTGATTGGATATTTGCTGTATCTGTAAAAATTAAAGTACTCCGGAGCTACTGTACAGTATTGAGATTTTTTCTAAGGTACAGTTTAGGGTGTGGTAGGTCACGAGCACCAATGCGCCTTTTCAGTGTATTTTTGACATGGGTTTTGGGGGGAGGGATTCTATACAAGTCGCATCTGAACTGTGGAAGTAGAAGCAGAGTAGAGAGTGTCGTCGAAGATGTGGCGAGAACTATTTAAAATCTGGTCATTTAGCTTTTTACGGAGAAGACACAATATTCACATGCTCACTATTTTTCTCTAAGGTTGCTGGGTTTGGGGTGGGCATCAGAACCTGGTGGCAATATATCTTGAGACTTATTTTATAAGAAAAAAACAAGGAAAACTGTCTTTTATATATAGATATATTATTTAATTTTATTTTTTGGAAATAAAACTTGAAGCTACAGGAATTATTAGATAAAACATGTTTTGTTTTGTATTAAAGATGTTATTGTGATGCAAAAAGACACTGCAGACAG
The DNA here is from genome assembly GCF_026225935.1 of Boleophthalmus pectinirostris. Lineage (NCBI taxonomy): Eukaryota > Metazoa > Chordata > Actinopteri > Gobiiformes > Gobiidae > Boleophthalmus > Boleophthalmus pectinirostris. Next base: position 9,879,266 of record NW_026571047.1, on the reverse strand, counting down.
TCATTCAGTTTGCCCTGGGGAGGCTGTGGTCGGAGTATATTCTACCATTCTTTTTGTGTACATGAATATAGATGTAAACATACTGAATCACTGTACAAAATGATGGCAACTGATGAACAAATAATTTTGTTTTTATCATTACTTCTCCGAAAAGAGACTGGAAATAAGACTATTTAAATATTTGTTTAGTATTCAGATGGAATCTTTGACCACTTTTTTGTTCCTCTTGTTAACAATTTTGGTGCTTGCTGAGAGAAAGCAAAAATAACTGTTGCTCCATTTTCATTAGTTTCTTTTTTAAGTTATTTTGGTGGTCTGATTGTTTTTTGCCAATAAATTAATTGTACAATAAAGTATGTTTGTACCATTGGGAAGAAACCAATTCTCTCGGTCTCGGTTTCTCTTTCCTGGACTCATTTGAAAACCCACAAGATCTGTATAATCAATGCAACATTTATTGTTTAAAATGGTTGTATAAATATTGTACATGTAGTAAAACTTCCATTCACTGAAGCAGGTAATGTGCGTCAATACAATCACAAAGTGCATTCTGCTTAGTAGTGGATGGAAGCTCCACGTGTGATAGGCCACAAGTAAACAAGCAACTCTTCAGCAGATAAGTTACATTCAAGTCAAGGTAAAAAAGACCTTCAGAAGTACAAGTTTCTATGTCACCTGGATCTTTCCTTAATCCAGTATCAAAATATTCAATGTTTCACACAAAATTGGCAACAAAACATTCTCCAGGCACTTTCAATAAAAACCTTGGTGAGCGACCACGGAATTCATATTGGAATTCATAAAACTTATTAGACATTAACACTATCTAAAACTTGACAAGGTTCTCAAGTTCAGTCCTCTTAGCTCTAAATACCAAATAAAATGTCTTTACTTGGGGCCAAGAAATGGTCTCACTCACCCTCAAGTCTTTGTGCTCCAAACAAATTTGTGGCCATTTCAAAATGTGCAAACCTTTAAAAAAATACAAAATATATTATAATCTACATTGCTTTAACTTAAAGTTAACCATTTCCTTTGTATGTTCAGTGGCTAACACCAGAGAAGACAACAGACATTGCAGAGAAGGAGAACATGCAGCCAGTTAAATCTTGGATCAGATTTGATACACTATGCCACAGTTATACATTAACAGTCTAGAACTGCTACATACTTTAGTGGCTGAGGTTACATGCACACTCTAAATCAGATTATTAAATTGAAGTGTAAAAAGCAAAATCATCTATTTTTTTTCTCAGATTTTATGTAAATAAACCGCTTTGGTACAACTATATAATAACTACACATTAATTAGCCTTAATAAAACATGAACAAAAACTTAATTCATGAACCAGTAATATTAAGAATTATTCAGGCTCAGTAACCACTTAATTAGGGGTTAGTGTATTAATTAAGTAGTTTATCAGCCTGAATCAATCTTGTTCATGCTATTTTAAGGCATGAATAATTGTACTTATTATAAAGTGTTACTGTCACTTTTATTTCCCAAAGCACTGAAACTAGTTAGCTAGTAGATTGAATTTTTATGTTTTTATATATTTCTTTTATTAAAATCAAGTGTCTGCATGTAAAAGTGCCACTGGTCTGGGAGTCTCTGGACACCACCTGATAACCGGAATAATGCTGTGAATGTGTGTACACTGTGTTTGTGTGTGTTTCATTCCTCAGGCAGCCACTCCCCAGTCCCTGAAGAAGCCCTGAGCCTCTGTGCTCTCTGTAAACGTGACTGTGTGAGAGTTTATGGTGATGTCTGTGACTGTCACCTCTGCACATGACATTGCGGGGCTCCATGTGTGGCTCTGCTCCCCTGGTATACTGCACACATCGGGGGGTAAAGAGAGGTTCTTGGAGGGTCTGCTCTTCTGTCCTGTAACAAACACAGAGGTCAAGTTGGATACAGTGTTGCATGGTGGCTGAGTGGCTAGCATAGCCTGTATATACAGTATAAATGGACATGGCTAATCCACTATCCACTGCATTCCAAAAAGGAAGCAAGCATGGAGGCGCTTCTGGCTCCACCAACTCCAATTAACTTTTTATTGAAAACTGGACTGGACTGGACTGGAGCCAAATGCTATGTTTGATGTCGCGGTCCCTTCTTTATACTTAACTTCTCGAGGTTTTGTGTGGTGTTTGCATGTTTCTCCTCATGTCTCTCTGGTTTCCCCCATCAACCCAAAACATGCACCACAGGTCAAATCTTTGGCTTCGGTAGTACCGACCAAGCCTCGCTCAAGATCTTGGAGATGAGTCCCCGAGCAGCTCATTCAGCTATGAATGCGCTGTGTGCGTGAGAGTTGGTGGTGGTCAGAAGCCCAGTGGTGCAGTTTGGAAGCCTTGCTTTCAGATGTGAATAAATAATGCAATGCTTTCAGTGTTTTCAAAGGTGATGTATATATCAAGTCCATTTAGTTTTTTCCCTTTATATATAGTTTTAAATTCACCTGCATCATCTATCTCTGTAATTGCAATATGAATCTTTTTTACATCTAAACTAATTATAGCAGCATGCATAACATTGGCTGATGGAGATACACTTAACTGTTGATGTGTCCGCCCTCTGACCCCTCCTCTTTATCCCCTGTAGTGTCCTCTTCCTCCTCCTGACCCCAGTGCAGGGCAGGACTGGGGGGCTCTGAGCTGCAGCCTTCCCCTTGTGTTCTGTGATGGATGGATCGAGACAGGTGCAGACGTGGAGCAGGCTTCTCTGGACACCTGTGGGCACTGCGCAGGTCCATCCTGTAAAATGTTTTCTGAAAATATCAAGAAAGTTTGATCTGAATCTTTTGTTGAGAAAAGGTTGCCTAAACTCCAACAGAAAAGTTACATAATGCACCTCTAAGATGTTTACAGATGATTTTATTCACAAAAACACCAAAATATTAACACAAAAAAATTTAAAGTTTACAGCACAAGATGTATCTAGTTACCTCTAGAAGTGTCAAAAAAAATCTGATTATGACCAAAGCATAAGTAATAAGAACCACATATTAAAAGGTAAGATATATATGATAAATCTGAGTTGCTTTTCACCTGGAGATGTTTTTTGGACTTGGGTCCTTTTCGTCTGTGACCCAAACTCCTGTCCCCTTCTTCTCTGTGTAATATAAACACACATAATAATTACTTAAAGAGGGGATATAGTGCGAACTTGAACTTTCTATCATGTTATAACGTTATTCTCTCATCAAAAACATGTCTGAATAGGTTTTAAATATCATCCATGCATGTCTGAGTAATTTAATGATCTCTCCCGGGCCCTATTCAAACCTTCTTTAAACTTTTCTGTAAGATTCTGTCCAATTCTCAGCCCCCAAGTCTACATCATCTGTGTGTCAAAAACGAAAGTGAAACTTATATGTAAAATAAATATGTGTGTGTTATCAGTTAATACCCCATAGATGTAAAATACCCCCTCTTGAAAATTGCAACGCTGACTGCTATGCTGAGTCTTACTTGTCGTTAAAGGCCTGCACCAGTCTTTGGTCCAGGATGTGTTCCTCTGGCTCCCACGTGCTGTATCTACAAAAAAGTTAAAAGCATTTCATTTTTTGACAAAGGACAAATGGATCCATCATAGTTCAGTACTTACTTTGGAGGCCATCCCTTCCATTTGAGCAGATACTCCACATTCCCCTATGAACAGAAGGCCAATGAAATACATCAGGCTACTATTTTTTTGATTGATTGATTGATAGCATTTATATAGCACCTTTCAAGATACCCAAAGCGCTTTACAGTTCATTATTCAGTCACTCCACACTCAGTGGTGGTAAGCTACTACTGTAGCCACAGCTGCCCTGGGGCAGACTGATGGAAGCGAGGCTGCCAATATGCGCCATCAGCCCCTCCGACCACCACCATCACTCACGCTCACACCACTTTCATACTAGGCAATGTTGGTGAAGCCTAAGGACACAACAACAGTTTTTTGCCACTATTTTGCCTAAATAATAAATGTAGTAAAAGTAGTAGTATTATATTATGAACTTACAACTCTTATTCTTTCATTTGTCAAGTTTGTCAGGTTGGTCAATCAACACATAACCTATTTTTGCTATTTCTTGTTTTGTTTCCATGATATTTGCAAATAAAAGGCTATTTCTGTCAAGTTAAATGCAGGTCTTTCATATAAGAGCCCAGCCCCTGACAGTTAGTCATCTTCTGTGTGAAATCATATTCCAGTCTCTCCAATGTATTTTCAGATGATGAAGTCATGCATTTTTCTGACAATGTCTTAGTCACTATAGCTGAGCTGTTGATTTTTATTGGTATAACTTTTTTCAAAGTCTTACACTTACACAGCCTATTTTGTAATTTTTAGTCCAAACCTAATTTGTTGTGTTATTGTATGCTATGCTTATGCTGAGCCCATGCAGTTAAGTGTGGGTGGAGCTCCAGTCTTTTCTTATTTATTCATTAATAGTATTAGGCTGGTATATAATGCCTGGATTTAGCTACCCGCTTAGTCCAAAAGCTAGTTTAATTGATTGTACTAAAATAGACTATGCTATACTTCGTCATATATTTAGTACCAATGTACAATTTGGAAAATGAAAGGAAAGAATGGGACAGATGGAAGAAAATGCTAATTTACAGGTCCCACTTCATGCAAAATGGACCCTTATGAGCTTTGAGCCATGTTACAATGTTGTTACCTCCTCAAAAACAGACTTGGGATTATGTTTTGTTTCATTCACAAATGTTTGAGTAACCTTTTATTATTAGTCTGTCTATATTCCTGAGCTCAAAATGCTCTGTTCCACCTTGTGATGTCATGAAGCCGTAGTTTTGAATTTCACAGCTACCTTTTACCTTTAGAGCAGAGATGGGCAATGGGCCAAATGATTCTACTGAAGGTGTATGGAGTTTTAAAACACAGTGGAGCACGTCCTATGTTACCGCATGACATCACAAGGTGGAACAGTATTTTCTGTTTGAGAAAGGAAGTCCGCCTAAAGATGCAGTGTGTGTGAATGAAAGAAAACACAACTCCGAGTATGTTTTTGATGAGAAAACCACATTGTAACATACATCAGGAAATAGCGTAATATCGGCCCTTTAATTAACTTCCTTTATTTTAATTTCAGCCAATGACAGAAGAACGCCATGACAACACCCAACCCCGCCCCCCTCGTGCTCGTGCAGCTCCTCGCGAGGACACAACCAGCGCGTCTCTGGTCTTTAAACACAGCATTTAGTCTTTCTTTCAACCAAGACTGTAATATTTGCGTTATTATATCGGCAGTAATTCGCTGATAAATACTTATTTTTCTGATTTAATCTTACCTTTCTAACTCTTTTCTTCAAAATCGACTCCACCGCGAACACCTGCTCTCCTATCGCGGACAGCTCCATTTCTGACTGACCGTAGCTTGAACCGCGGGAAGTAAAGTGAGGTGGTCTATTCCCAGTTATAAACTACGCCAGAAAACAAAGAATGACACCGCACTTTTCGTGGTTTTCTCTTCGTATCAGCCCTTCGACAGAGTTTGGAAAGCGTTTTAATACGGGGCGACCTCCTCTTGTTGGATGTTTCTGCGTTTCCAGTGACTTTACAAAATCTGCGACACATCTGCACACTGCTCTGCGCGCCCCCGCTGCATCCATCCATCCGCGGGCGCGCTCACGACTCCATCCTCGCGCGCAGCTAAATAATAACGTAATAATGTTTTTATTCACCGTATGTAAACGACAAAACGACGGTGTTTGCACGTTAAAAGGGACGTATTAGGTCAAATCGATTTTCATGAGCTTATAACAGCGTTCCCTCATCATAAACAGTTTTCTCTCAATTGTATTTTCAACGGTTGAGGTTACGTGCGCACTCAGACTCGAATTATTAAAGAGCCCATATTACGCTATTTTCTGGTCTATGTTATAATGTCGTTTCCTCAAAAACATACCTGGAGTTATGTTTTGTTTCAATTACATATGCTTAACACAGAAAAACTACATATTTAGGCTGAGTTCTTCTCTCAAACAGTAGACACTTTATTTCACCTTGTGATGTCATGTGGTAATACAGGAAGTGCTCCGCTGTGCTTCTGTAGTCCATACACCATACAACCTTTTGCATCATTTCAAACCTGGAATTACTGAGCAAAAGTTAAAAGGTAGCTGTCAACTTGAAAACTACCGTTTCATGACACATCATCACAAGGTGGAACAGAGCATTTTGAGTTTTGGAGATGTAGACTAATAATGTGTGGTTACTCAAACGTGTGAATGAAACAAAACACAACTATGAGTATGTGAGGTAATGGTCTAACATGGCTTAAAGCTCACAAGAATCAGTAAACTAAGTATTAGAGCTTTTAACTGTTCTTTGAAATGGCAAGACCATAAAAATTACATATAAACAGCAAAATAATAATCTGATAATGGTCCCTCTCTGATAAGTCACATAAAATGTTTAAATTTGCATGTCATTTACATAATCGTAAAGGTCCAGAAATCAGATTTCGATGCGCATGTGGACATAGCCACTAATTCTTGTTTGAGGAATCATGTATTGTCCTTCATGTCAGTTTTCCCCTACCCCCTATCACCACCCACTTTCCTGTACTTCCTGTACACTCTATCAAAAAACTCAGTACAGTAAAGTGCCCATGAAGGTCTGCAGTTTTTTTATAGGATAGGTCAATAAACCTGTTTCATTATTATGCCGTTAGATCCATTTTACCATTACGAACATTATTAACAAAACATGTAAAATATTGTTCTACATATTGTACAGTTTATATAAAGTACACCAAAAAGTATAATACCTCTTTTTTTAAAGTGACATACGCTTTTTATTTATATGCAAAAATACAAAAGAAAATACAGCAAGATTTTTTTTTTTTTTTCATTTTACAGGTTTATGGATTGACATGGCACAGCAAATGTGAGAGTTCTCCATGTGATTGTATGTGATACTTGCCATACAGTCAAGGCATAACAGAAAAGTCACTGGGACAGTACATGAGTGAAAAGTGATACCATAAGAAAGGTTTTCTTTCTATGTCACCATTATAACATAAGGTCCTTGGCTGGATTTGATTTTTAAAGTCTCAAGTCCAGAAATGGCTATTTTAAACCACACTTTTGCTTCTTAAAAAGGAGCACTATAAGTTTTTAGGTGGAGGGTCTGAATTCCAAACTTGGCTGTCTCCATGGAGACAAGCAGGTGGCTCTAGAGGAGTTAATATCATACTGTGGAACATTCCTGGCAAAGCAATAACATTCAAGAGGCAAGCAGTTGACAGACTCTCCACCTGAAATTTTATATAGTGCAAATTCAAAGCAAAAGGCGTTGTTTGAATGTAAACTTTTAAGGCCAATATAATCAGTTACATCAACAAAATATAGATTTCTATTAAATGATGCGTAAGCTACATCATCACTGGAATCTCTTCTTCGGCGCACTTAACAATATTCAACCATGACATCACACGACTGGACATGTGAAGCGTCAACAACTCTCACTTTTCTCGACAAACACAACCATGTTCAAGACTTTTCTGTTACATAGGCACTCTATCCTTCGCCTCTGTTCCATCTACAGACAGACACTTAGAAAAAACAATAAATCTAACACACAACTACACACACTTACATGTTCCTCCTTGTACATATTTGGCAGATATGAAACAGACATTTTGGTGTGTAAATTGACTGTGCATTTGGCATGGCATTTTTTTGCACTTGATTGTGATATCTTTGTCAATAAATATATATTACTCAGTTGAAAAAAAAAAGGCTAGTAGTTTCCTCACTAGAAAGTTTAACCTCTTCCTGGACAATAAAACAAGTAAATATTTCAATTTACTGGAAAAGAAAATCCAAAGAACTTCCACTAGAGGGAGTGTTTGAGCAAGGTGTTTGCATTGCTTCTTGCAAAGGTGAACTAGGCTCGGTTTGGCCAGTGGTGTTGGGTAGGTGGACAAAATGCAACACAGAAATGCATTGGTAACACGTTTTTAGACAGGTGAGTGAAATAGAGAGCTAGTGGGAGGAAGGAACGCACTTTGGTGAGATGGTAACTCGATGGCAGGCTGATAAAGCACTTTATTACTATGCCCAACCCAGTATCTTTACAACTGGAGAAAAGAAAACAACAAAATAGTCAATATATAAAAACCACAAAATTTCTCCTCTTTTTTTTTTTCTTCAAATTTTCAAGTCTGTGTCGCAAATAAAGGACTGTGATTGATTTGATACTCCCTGTTAAGTTGCTTTGCCCCCCTTTGGAGATGAGTCCAGCAGTGGTGTTGTAAACAAGACTCAAAAAAGGGAAGGAAAAAATTGTAAGTGCGCATCCAAAATGGCAGGCCACTCAACTTCCTCCTGTTCAGCAGCTGAGCTACTTCTTCCCTTAGCTGTCGGTCCGCCATGTTTGGTGGGCCTCTACTTCGTCTGACACCACCAATAGAAGTTCACAGTTTTTGCCACGCAGCTGTTGACGGAGAAACTTCCTGTAGAAATGTAAACAGAGATAGCACTTCAGAAATGACCCAGAATTATCCAAATGATTCTAGTGAAGGTGTATGGAGTTTAAAAACACAGCACTTTCTGTATTGCCATGTCACATCAGGTGACATCAAGGTGAAACAGACTGTTTTCTGTTTGAGAGAAGAAGAAGCCTAAATACGCAGGATTTGTGTGTTAAACATGTGTGAATGAAATAAAAACACAACTCCGGGTACATTTTGATGAGGAACAACTATATATTATAACAGATCAGATAACAGAATATGGCCCCTTTAAAAATTTGAAAAAAAAAAAAAGAAGTAAGTAAAATTAAGTAAATATTCTGCAGTCACCCTCTACAACTTTGTCTGCAACTGCTGGTCAGTCATTTTCCTCTTAAAAAGGTTTTTGAATGAACAGCATATTGAAGCAAAAACAATTTTTTGAGGAAGCTGATATGATGGTGCATTCATGTGATTTAGGAAATTCAGAAATAACTATGATGATCAGACTTCCCTAAATCATAAAATAATGTATGTTATGATTTAGGGAAGTCTGATGATCATAGTTGCTAATTCATAGATGATAGACACAAACCTTACCAAACTATTTATTGTTGTGAAGGAAAAGTAATGTGAGGAGATAAGTTGTTTTTTGTAGGCAAATTGCTGATAAATAGATTAATAAAACATTTTGCAATATTCTATAGCAGTAGAAGTAGAACCACTAGTGTAATTTTAAATTAAATTCAAACCAGAGTTGGTGTTCAAACCAGTTTTTCTGAATAGCAGGTCAAATCTTCTGAGATTACATGACTGCAATGAAACCATTTTGTCAATTTGCTAATAGATTGAAAAACAGATAATTTTATGGTTGGATTTTCCTTTTGAATACTTATTGAAAATTAACAGTGAAAGAGCCTTTGTCCTTCTAATATAATGCTGCTCCATTATTACATAAAAATTTTAATGTTACTTAATGTTGTTAATGTAATATAACATATTACAGTGATAAATCATTGATATTTCAAAGAAAGAAAAATCTACTTTCGGTTTCTCCCCTGGTATTATTCAAACACATACATGAATATTATATCAAAAGTGAACTTTGACCTCCCAAGTGCACACTGACCTGAGCTCCTCCGGGCTGCCGATGCACTGGGGACTCCGGAGCTTGGAGTCCAGATTGTAGTACATCCCCGCCACCTCTCGGACCCCGATCCAGTGCTGGCGTTTGAGTGGCAGGCGGAAAGGACCCCAGCGCAGGTTGGACGGAACATTCAGAATGAAGCCGGTCACATTGGACAGCTCTATACTGCCCACGTCCCTTTAAAAAACATAACTGCTATGACTTTTTGCCCACATTTGTCTTACAGTGGAGTCCAAACAGGAATATGGGCTTGTCTGATAACAAGTGCAGTTCCTGATACGAGTGTGTCAGTGATTGTTTTTGTATGTCTCGTGGTACTGATAACATGGCTGCTGATAAAACTGTCTCAGAGGCTTTAGAGTCTAGTAACTGAGTGCTGACTAATCAAAGAGCAAGCTCAGTGCACTGGTGAGGGGCAGGAGAGGACACAGGACAAGCGCTCATCCAACCCTCTTCATCTGTGTGTTTTGGACATGTCCAGTAGCAGAATAGCAGCATAAGGGATGTGATATTAAAAGCTAAATTTAAAAAAGCTATATTAAAAGAAATACAATTATCAATTACCTTCTTTTGTCCCACCACACAGCCTCAAACCCGCGGGTCTGCAGGGCGGCCATGATGACATTTACATCATAGTTTCCATTTCCCAGCATGCTCTTCTTATGGGGCGTCATTAGAGTACTTGGTGAAAGCCTGAAATGTAAAGAAAATTGCAGAAAAATATGCTAGTTTCTTCCAGTCTATCCAATGGGAATTCTTGTTACCTCTGGTATATCTCCTGTAAAGCTTCTCTACTGAAGGCAGCCCCATCCTGGAAGACGTTGTTGAGAGCATGCAGGGCACACAGCTCTCTCCGCTGCTTCTCATGGTAGATGATTGGAGGGGTGTGAGAGGGCAGAGGAGGTGCATGCGGAGATAAAGAAGAAGAAGAGGACACTTCTTGTTGTGGACAGTCTTTGGGATCTATGGTCCTTCTCTCCTCACCTCCCATCACTACCTCTCCCCCCACCCCAAGGGCTTTCTGCTTGCTGACCTTCCAGGGCATGCATCCCAGCTCCTGGAGGCCTCCCCTGCCCTTGCCCTTCCATTCCCCGGCTGGATACGGAGCACTTCCCATGCCTCCTCCAGCCCCACTGCTACCTCTACCTTCAGGACGCTACATGGGCGTCATGGCGATCACTGCCATGGCAACCCTCAGCCTCTTGGTGGAGAGGGTCTTGTAGAGTGGTGGAGGGGGAGGTAGAGATTTGTAAGTAATTTAAACCTTCAGTTCCTCAATGCAAACTGCACTTGTTCTCTCACAAATACACACAGTAAGAAGAGCTGAAGCAGTGATATCCTCCGAATGTTTCAAAAGATCTTCTTTCAGCACCACGGTCACAGAGTCTTAATGTCTGAGAGGTCCTCACTTTAGTTTTATCTTGTCACCAATTTACTGACTTGAGATCATTCCCACCATAGTGTTGTACTTCGGCTGGAAAAACAAACGGCACAATTGTTAATTTATGCTTAGCAGTTAGCACACAAGGGTTCAAAAAACACTAAGTAAAACATATAAATAAAGCATATCCTAAAAGTCCATTGGCCTCAGTACATTGACCCTTTCAGCTCCTGCCTCTAGCTACAACAACACTCCAGTGTCGTTTTGGTCAGCAGACTCCAAAAAGAGCACAAGGTAAACATTTCCAGCAGTGTGATGTGGACAGAGGGAGCACAGGCACAGGGAGCTAGCAAAACATGACAGCCCCACGGCTCTCCGGAGCACATTTACGGGCATACAGGCGCTCTTGTACAGTGTTTTAACATGTTCATGCAATAACACATTGTTAGGAACAGTTAGCACAGGCTCTACTCATCTACGTACCTCCTCAGTGTACAGCAAACACACAAACACAACGCCTCCTGTAACATATCGCCTTAGAACTTTGTGTGCGGACAGCGGACACTCACCTGGCGCACTCCCTCTTAAAGGTTGTCATGAATCATTGAGGGATCTAAACATGTTGGGAACTCTTTCCATACGCGCTGTCCAGTCCTTTGTCTTTAGCACTTTTTTCCTGGTGTTGCTCTCTCCCTCTGCCTGCCTCTTTCAGTGCAAACGCGCGCATGCGCACTGCTGACTAGCTCCTACTGTCACGCCTGCGTCAGTAATCAGCCCCTCCCAAGAGGCAACTGCAAACCCACTTTTTCCACTTTCATTTTACCTGGATTGAAATGATCATAGTTAAATAACGTAAGATCTAGAACGCAGGTAAAACAAATTTTAATCACAGCATTATTTAGCCTTTTCCATAAATAAAAGAACCTCTAATACTATATTTTAATATACTGTAACAAATACAGTACTATATTTTAATATAATATTTTCTGTAAACCATACATATAATACTAGTTCATATGGCCCATAAACTTATATAATTTTGGACTATCAATTAATGGCATATCACAGTACTTCCATATTCCAACAAAGTTCTCTTATATCTATATTACTGAATAGAACAGATTACATAACAACCTTAATGGAGCAACTGTAAATATTTACATATACATGTACATTTTTTACACATAAAAAACAAACACTGAAACCAAATCAAAGGTCACAAACCAGTGCATGCAGCAAAGTATTCTTTTACTTTGATGTCTCCTGATATGATCTGGTTCTGAACTTTGGGGACTGACTTTTGATCATTTCTGTATTTGGTAAAAGAAAAAGTGCAGTTGCATTCTGGATGGAGCTATTTTTTCCCCACTACTGGTATTTAAAATTTGATGATATATAAATTATGAAATGAGGGGCATTACTGAGTGGGAGCTCTAGGCAGGTCTTTGCTTAACCACAACATAAGGCATGCAGAGTGTTTACTTATAATAGATACAATTTTTACTACACATCTTACCTTAACAGGAGCTTTAACATGCTTCATAAGCTGTTTGACAATGTTTGTTCTTTTGGTTATTGTTTTGGCATGTGAAATTCAATTGGCCACATTTTTGTGATGGTACAGTTTTAAAGGAACTGTGTGTAGGATCTTGATTTTAAAATTCATAAACATGATCTGAATGGTCACTACCTAAACCCCATCACCTGCTGCCAGTCATGAATCAGTGCCAGTACAGCCTCTGCAGCTCAGCGACTGAATTCTGGAGGTTCTAAGCTTTTATATGAGGCATGGCCTGTCCATATATTGAGAATGGTAAAAACCTGTAGGTCATCTCTTGGCAGGCACTGGCAATCCAGATCCAGTTATGATTGTAGCACACTGTAGCACAAAATTCCAGACGAAACAATATCTCCATGGTGGACCCTCTACTAGAAAGTCATATAATGCACCTTTAAGTACTTTGGTAATCTCTTTAATATCAGCTCAGGTAGGCTTCGTTTTACTAAACATTGCACCCTCTGAGCTTGGAAAATCTGCTTTTTCCTAGACAGCTCTACAGAGTTGGAATTATTTACAGAAAGATCTTAAATTTAAATCTAAGGTGTCACCTCATGCGAAAATGTAAGAAAATTGTGAAAAGTGTAGTAATTGAGACACGTGTATGTTTTTCTTGAGAGATGCAAAATTTTATAATATGATATTTTGTGATTTGACTGTTTCATATTCATTGTGTTGACTGCTACCTGGACCAGGACCAATAAGATTCTTAATCTCAAGGGGACTTCCTGATTTGTTAGAAGATACCATGAGCAATATTAGTCATACAGTACAGCACTTGTCTCCAACCTGACATATGGTTTATTTTGACCCATGTGCATTCTTCTTCAAGAATGTTTTTACAAGTTCAATTAATTCAATGTAAGTAAAGCACTGTGCAAATCATTTAAATATCTGTTTTGAATAAAAATCCAAATGACTAGCTCCAAGCCTGGAATTACAAAGACTCATGTAAATTTGTGGTACATGACATTCAGATAGTCCAGTCATCTCTTAGTAGTAGATCGTTGTCAGAGGTGGGTAGTGCCCAGTTACATTTACTTGAGTCACTTTTTAAAGGAACTGCTTTTCAGAGTACTTTTCTTGCAGCATACTACTTAGTTACTTATTTACTCCTTTCTCTTGAGTAATATTTTTATTTTTATTTAAGTCCCAGTACTTTACTTGAGTAAAAATTGTGGTCACTCATCCCACAGTAAGTCTACAAATGACAAAAACTTTATGTTGACAGTATGAAATGATCTTGCACTGCCTCTTCAGATATAAGTTTCTAATTTTTGTGGTCTATCTATTGAAAATACCAATTTTTGTGCATTATTTAATGCTTTGTCCTTACAATTGCATTACATTTATTAAATTATTCATCAGATGTTAAATCCTGACAGTTATGGAACATGGACCACTACTTTGTTCTTCAGTTGGAGTAATATTATTTTGAAGTAACGTTACTTTTTTCTTCCCACCTCTGATTACTGTCATATACTTTCTCCTCCTTTTTATCATTCACAAAGCAGACTTCACTACATATGTCCCAGTTTGGTTGCCAGCATCTTAGCCATGTCTATCAATATCTCCTCCCTGACACGGTCCTCTCTCCTTTGTAACTCATGCACAAAACTCCCCTTCATCTTCTTTAGTTCAACCACGCGCTTGAATAAACTTATTCGTGATGCGTTCAAGTCATCCACAGAGCGTTCAGTACTGATATTCACCACCTCTGGCCTCTGTCGACATACAAGAGGTCCCTTTTTGTAGCTACCAGGTTGCGAATGAAGTAAATTCTCTATCTTTCGTCGACTTAGACTGTGTTTATGCGTGATGACAGGGAGGATGTAGTCCGTTACTTCGTCTCCATAAAGTTCCATGGCCGCTTGGGTGACGCGGTTAAGATCGTTGTGGAGCTCGGTGTTCAAAATGGGGATTTCGATGAGAAAAGCGTGAGGGCCAGGGCTGGAGAGCTGGAGGCTTCTAAGACCTTCTCGCGCTCTGCTATGGTGGTCCAGTGTCAATCCTGGAAGAGCTGGGGTGTCTATGATGGAGATCTCGCCCACGTTTAGTATGATTGTCCTTCTGGAGCTTTGTAAGGGAGGTTCTGGAGAGGTATCTGATTTTGGGGGTGTGGGGCCCAGTAGGAAGTCCGCCAGAGAGCTTGGTCGACTATCGCAAGGTCTAAGGAGGATAATCCGGAGGCCAGGGAGATCAGACAGGTCATCATCGGATGCACCTATAGATCAAAACAGAATGAAATGCATGCTTTCATAATATGACAATATTAAAGGTGTAACATGTAACTTTTTCTGGTAGGAGGGTCTGGCCACCTGCTTGTCTCAGAGATGTTGGTCTGCCTTGAATGTTCTATGATATAGCTTTAAATATACCCATCTAGTTTTTAATTTACATTTAACACACAAATCCAGCATATTTAGGCTGAATTCTTCTCTCAAACTTTGTTCCACCTTGTGTTCAGCCCTGGAATTGCCAATCTTTACTGAACTAAAGGTAAAGAGTAAAATAATAAAACAATAAAGCACAATTTAAACCACTATTTCAATCGGAGCAGTGTATTTATTTAAAAATTTTTCCAAGAAGGGTCTAGTCCCATTCGCCCTCAAACTCACTGTGCTAGCAAAATATTTGCAAGAAGTTCTAAGTTGTATGTTTGTTTAAGATAAGATACAAGCTCTCATTCAAATTGATTTAAATTTCCTTAGATTCCTTTAGTTTGGGTAAGGAAATAAGCATGATAACATTAGCTAATCACAAATGTAGCTTTCAACATTGTCAGCAATGCTTGTATCCAACCCTAACATGACCAGTGACCAGAAATTATGTAAATACTTTTACACAATGAGAAGATCAAAACAATTAAGTCAACTACTACTAACAATTAGTTAAGATATAGTAACAGACCTGTAATGACTTTGATGATCTTTGAGAGCCAGCTAAATTTGGAAGAAATTTCTACAGAAGAAGTAGTAGAGACATGTTAGAGCACATTCACACAAATTAGATCATATTTATAACCAATTAAAAAAAAACTTCACTTACTGACGAGAAAGTGCCAAAATTGGGACAACCATTTATATAGACTCTTGATTACTGCAGGACATACACAGGTATAAACTTAAACTTTGAACACACATTAAGATATACATTGTGAATGCAGAATGAGTGATGTACCACGGAGAGTTCCAATAAGACGAGTGACCCAGCTCCAGAGAGTGGACAGACCTGGGAAAAAATATGTAAAATGCAACAATTTTTTATTTCTTTTTTACCTCAGTATTATTTAAAGGTGCACTATATAACTTTTCATAAATCTCAAATATGGCTACCAGGCCTTAGATGGGTCATACCGGCCTGTCCCAGCCTGCTCTCATCAGTTCTCAGAAACTAAGATAAGCTATGGCCAGGCCTGGTTAGTATTTGGATGGGAGACCACTGGGGATATAAGGTGCCATAATGGAGTGCCAGTGGCAAAAAACTGTTGTACTGGCCAGGCAAGACAGTTCACCCACATTGCCTGATATGTATGTGGTGAGTAGGTGAGGGTTGGCGCTGGTTATAGGGGCCAAAGGTGCAAATTGGCAGAATCACTTCTGTCCATCTGCACTGTAAAGCGCTTTGGGTGTCACTATACAAACCCAACTATTAATTAATTAATTAATTAATTAATAATAGGAACTGATAATTGCTAAATACTTAACACTATAACTTTTTGGTGGGGGGGTCTGCCACTTGCTAGCCTCCATGGAGATGTAATTACTCTGGCTGGAATGTTCCTGCCTTGCATTGTAGCTGCCTTGCATTTACTGAATTCAGAATGTTTTTATTGCTCAAAAAGATGTTGCAATCTTACATCTGGGTCATCTTTTCACAAATCTAACCAGTAATTGTCTCATTGTGGAACATTTTAGGCAAAAGAAATCTCCATGGAGACAAGTAGGTAATGGACCATCCACCAGAAAAGTTACATAATGCACCTTGAAATAATCCTGTATGAAATTGTATAATCTCACCAGTAATGGAGCAGAAAATGCGGATTGGCCATCTGATTAGAGCTGGGAGTGCTGCAGGAAAAGGCCAAAATAAGTGATGATTTTTATATGGGGGTATATAACATTATGATGAATATAATTCTGACTGACTTTGGGAGAATCTGTAGAGAAGATAGCCCACGATAGTGAAGGCTCCCATCTGCATGTTGCCACTGCTCAGCCAGCCTAGAGGAGAGAAACAGCACAGTCTTAGAATAGCAGCACTACAACTTGACATGGTTTTGACCTTTGACCTAAATATGTCCATGCTGAGGTATGAGACATTCTTGGATAAATAACTGGTGAATGAAGTCCATTGTGTTACCGAGCAGAAGCCAGCCCTCAATAGCTTCAATTTAAGACAAATTGGACAGCCACTTTTGAACTACAATTTTATGAAGAAAAGACAGTTAGCAGGATATAGAATGAGATTTCTAACATTAAATCATGCTACTTTCTTTTATATTATCATTTTGTTTTATACAGTCTGTGTATCTTTGTAATCTGTGTAATCCCTCAGTGGTCCAGTGGTCCAGGGACATATACTAATTTATGTGATCTTATACTTATTCTGATACAGCTCAAGATTGTTCAAAACAAAGTGATTCAAGAAAGGTTAATTTCTTGTAGAGTAGAAAGGCTCAGAGGCTCTCTGATTTGTGGTGTATTTATTAATTGTCACGCCAACATGTTTACTACTTAGTCTTCATCAGGACTGATGGAGTGAGCTGCAGGTGTGACCATTTCTAGGGGTCATGACCTTGAGACATGTGATAATAAAAAACAAAATATCCAAAAACACTGTACATGTTGAATTCAAGTATATTGACAACATACTATTCATAACAACAGATAAAAAACACTGTTATGTATAAGTTGTATAGTCAGCAATACATATATCCCTTAAGTTACATAGCACATTCAAGAATTGTTTTCAATCAACATTATCACAAGTAGAAAGCACCAAAAATTTTGTAACAAAGGTTATTAAAAATACCTGGGTATTTGGTGGCCAATTGTCAAGAGGGGGCAACCTGACCCCTCTTGACAATTGACAACAATGTGATAAAAACATAGCATCTTGAGGCAGTAATTAAGAAAGCATATGTTTAGAAGCTTAATTGTTCCAATAATTGTGGAAGCAGCTTTATAGTTCAAATAGTTTGCATGAGCGGCTTTGTAGTTCATATAGTTCATATAGTTCATATGGACAGAGAGGGAGCTACAGCTACAGGAAGGATGAAAAATCCATCTCCTCGTTTAGACCAGGGCCCTCAAAGTATGGATCCAAAACATCTCTCTTTAGAAAAGACGTTTCAAACAGTCTCCTCCTCGGGGGTCCTGGGGCATGACCTCTATTAGGTTCATTTCTGTCCTGTGAATGTGACTTTTTAAATATCACTGCTTGCCCAAATGAGTAATTAGTTTTGATCCTGCTTTGTATTTGTACAATTTAGTTTCAATATTATCACTTATCATCTATATTTGTTGTATAATTGGTTACTGTGACAGACCTAGGTGCAGCCTGATGGACCAGCTTTAATCATGTTGACACATTTAAACAGTCAAGGTTGCTTTACAATTTGATGCCTTTTTTATTGACACCATAATTGCATCGTGATGGCAACTAATAAACTAACTCTGTTAACGGTTAGTCACACCAAAAAGAAGTGTGAGAATAAAGTGTCTTGCTCAAGGACACAGCAGCAATAAACAATAGTTAGTGAGAAACTATTAGCTACTTTTCTTTACTACTTTAAATCCTAAATGTACCAATAAATTGAATTTCTTCATCTGCCTAAAACCTGTGAAGATAGTAGTTGCAACATGTTCCTTATCATCTATGGGGTCAGTTACTGTCTAACATGTGTCTTACCTAAGGATGGTATATTTGCAATATCCTGCAATATTTCCCCAGATATGCGTCCAGTATTAAATGTCACAGATATTTGTCACAATTTTTTTCTGTACTGCCCTAGTCTCTGTGTTTTGTTATTATTTTCACAAAAATGATAACTTGACATAAATTTGATCTGTACTATGGATCTTAAAGGCGCCATATTTGTACTGTAAGATATTGGTTATCAGTCGCAACAAGACAAATACTGGATATCAACATTGGCTCAAAATCCATATCGGCCCATCCCTTACCCGTAGCAGCATCTTCAGAATCGCATTTGCACTCCATTGTTCTTGCTCCGATCACAGACCTTTGTCCTGCTGCATTGACACTGTTAAATTGTGCAACTTCTCACTTCTGACAACAAAACAAAACACTACAGTAGTTGTTTCAAACTTAGTAAACAAATGAATAGTTAGCAGTTCATAATCACATGCAAAGTAGGTAAAACTAAAATGTCAATGTATAACTAGTGTAATAAACTTGCTATGTCCACAAGTAACACAAGTAAACCTAACTCCTAACGTAGCGTACCTTTCTGTGGTGCTGATATCTCAATGAGCTAGTTGTTGAATTGCAAGTCATGTAGCCAAGAGTTGTAATCCCTCCTTCTTGCTGGTGAGTGGTTGATTGTGCCTGCGCTGACCTGCCCTCATCAGGAACTCTGCTTCAACACACAGCACAATGCTAAGAGAAGCTCCAAATATGCCAGTAATGCTAAGGCTTTATTCACCAAGGCACACCTCTCATCCGGACAGGAGGAACTGGTATTTCAGCTAAAAACAAACCAACTCAGAGATAATGTGATAATAGAAAATATATGTAGATTATACAAAATGGCTGGTTTTATTTATTTGCTGCATTTTGATACATGTTGTACAATTAGGACACTTCTAACATAATCTCATAATCATTACAGATTAAAGATGTAACTTTTCAGAGGTTGGGGAGGTTGCTTTGCTTTGCCAGGAAAGTTTCACAATATGCAATTAAAAAGATCTAGCATTTTTTCAATTATGGGTGTTTATTTTGTCTTCAAAACACCTTGAAAACCACACTGTCTTACTTTTCTTACTGAGTGCGTGGTCACCTCTAAACAGATCTGACCCGTAATTTGGCCTTGTAGAACATTCCAGGCAAAACAGTGACATCTCCATGGTGACAAGCACCTGGAAAAGTTACATTGTCGCCCTTTAAGGCATATACAGTAGTTAGTGACATGGTTTTGTTCAGTTCATTATGGACCCAACTTGGCTAGCAAAGCATCTATTAGCTCCTGCTTCTTTGTGCCTGTAGTTCGGATCCCAAACTGCTTGCAGGCCTCCTTTAGCACAGGCACGGTCAGCTTTCCCAGAGTGCCATTCTTCAAGTGGCTTCTTAGTTCATCCTCCGGCACCTCAATTTTGGGCTTCTTCTCAGCTCCACCACTATTCGCATCTGCAAAAAGAGACAGGAAAACTGGACACAATCAAAGTGTGATACAGGTTTTAAAGGGCCCATATTACGCCCTTTTTTTTTTTTTTTTTTTTCTTTTCTGATCTGATTCGGATTTAGTTTCATTCATACACATTAAACACACAATCCCTGCATCTTTAGTCTGAGTTTTTCTCTCAATGGAAAACTCTGTTCCACCTTGTGATGATATACAGGCAATGTTTACATACACCTTCACAATGATTTCAGACCTGGAATTTGCACTGAGCAATAGGCAAAAGGTAGCTGACTAATAACAGACTAATAATAAAGGGTTACTCAAACATGTGTAAATGAAACAAAACAGAACTCCAGTCATGTTTTTGATGAGATAGCAACATTATAACTAGTGTTGTCATGCGATTAAAAAAAAATTGAGATTAATTAATTATGATCTGTAATTAATTAATCTAATTAATCTCATTTTAATCTCACCTAAAAATTGCTGACAAAAGCCTTCAATTTGAGGTATTTTCATTTAAATTCATTATTACATTATTGTGGCAGATCAAAAGACTGATATAGAACAAAAAAAAGTGACTTTATAAAGTCATTTATTGTTTAACAAATCTCTCCAAATTGTCTGTTGAGCCCAAGAAACTGTTTGCTGTAAAGTAGCAAAGACGAGGAACATAATAACCTTTGTCTACTTAAAGACAATAACAAGTCCAGTCTTTCCTTAACCATATTAAAAATATTATTGATAGAGAAATGCTTTATATATGAGATCACTGGTTTTAGTCCTTGTTTTAGTCCTGGTTTAGACCTGCTTTAGTCCTAGTTTAGTCCTGGAATGGATTAATCTTGTTTTAGTCCTGGTGTTAGTTCTGGTTTAGTCCTGGTTTAGACCAGGTTTAGACCTGGTTTTAATTCTGGTTTAGTCCTGGTTTAGTCCCGTTTTAGACCTGGTTTTAGTCCTGGTTTAGTCCTGGTTTAGTCCTGGTTTAGTCCTGGTTTAGTCCTAGTTTAGACCTGGTTTAGTCCTGGTTTAGTCCTGGTTTAGTCCTGGTTTTAGTTCTGGTTTTAGTTCTGGTTTTAGTTCTGGTTTTAGTTCTGGTTTTAGTTCTGGTTTTAGTTTTGGTGTTAGTTCTGGTTTAGAGGCGCACAGGAGGAAGCGCAGTTTACGCAGCGTACGCGAGAAAACACGATCCACACGCGGCTCACGGGAGGACAGCGGTGTCCGCGCAGTAACTACGGAAGGAAACGTGGTCCGCGCGTTGACGATGATGAAGGTGTGTGTTTGTTTGTTTGTGTTTGTTTGTGTGTGTTTGTGTGTGTTTGTGTGCGTGTCCCCTCATGTGGCAGGTCACTATAGGACAGTAGTGAAGACATCATGAGCCTATGCAGGTTGTTTTCACCAGTGACATTTAAGTTGTAGGCGATATTATATTTGTTATTTTCTTTTATATTTCACGTCGGGAGAATAATTTCCAAGACACGAATGCGTTTTTACCAATGCACTGCTGACTCTGTTTTACTGGCTCTTTGACCTCGTCCATTGTGCGACTGACGCCGCCAACGTTAACATGACGTTTACGTCGCTCTTACTGCGCGCGTTTTGTGTGGGTTTCCGGCAATGAGTGGAATTACCGAAATAAAAAAATGTATAAATGTGTTTTTTGTGTGTGTGTGTGTTGTTGTTGTCCCAACAACACATAAAAACAGGTTTTATAATAAAGCAACTCGCATACAGAAACACTAAAGTTAGAGATTAAAAATGAGATTAACGCGATTAAAAAACATAACGCGCTAAATATGACTGTAATTAATTAATCGCAATTAATGCGATAATTTGACACCCCTAATTATAACATGTCTTAAACCTCACAAGAATCCATTTTGTGTCATATAGGACCTGTAAAGTTGTGATCAATGTTCATGTTTCACAAATGCAGTTCTGACCTGTTTTGCGTTTAGCAGTTGGCTTTCCATTTGGATTGTAGTTTTCAGGGTAAACCATCTCTCTAAATTCGTCAGCAAGAATACCGAGGCGTGCATCTATTTGTTCCACTTTTGGCACTGAAATATAAAAGATTTGGTGTAAAAATATGATATTTTAAGATTTACACATTTACTTTTTTTTTTAATCCTTACTAATGAGATCTTCAGTTTCCTCTGGGGCGGTCATGTCCAAAGCCAGAGCTTCCAAATTTCTATAATGCTGCTGGATGACAGGGTTCTCAAATGCATCACTCCTGCATTGAAGGACAAAAACGTACAGTTAACTGCAGTTTTACAGATTGCACATATTATTTTATTAAATTTGAAACAAATTGTTAAATTCAATTGATTATTAGGAAAGATAATATTACTAAAAAGTTGGTAAATACGCTTGACTGTAAAACCACATATTGCTGTTTTCCAGTTTATAGCATAATTGCCCAATTCATTTTGGCCACACTGAGTTTTTCTCTCATTCTAGTCTCCAGTCCGTGCTGCATCTCTTGCAGTCAGTGGCTCCATCCTTGTTCATTGAAAATAAGTTTTATAGACCTAAAAACAAAGACCATCCCTGTCATCTTATTGATGTAGGAAGTTTATTTTATAGCGCTCTGTTGGTTTTCAGTCATATCTGTCAGACAGGAGTTTTTCTGTAAATTTAGGACAGTTGGTAAATGGTCACATTTTTCTATAGCGCTTTTCCACCTTCAAGGCACTCAAAGCGCTTTACAACAAGGAACCACTCACCCATTCACACACACATTCACACACCAGTGTACGCAGACACTAGGGGCAAGGTGGGTTAAGTGTCTTGCCCAAGGACACAATGACAGCATTCATCTGTGGGAGCTGGAATCACACCAGCCAACCTGTGGGTCAGTGGATCTGACCGCTCAACCTGTGATGTTTATGTCGAGAGCTGGAATTGAATCGCCGACCTTCAGATCAGTGGGTGAATGCTCTACCAACTGAGCTACTGCCGCCCAGTTCTCCTCCTCTGTGTTTCCCTAAGAGTAAGGTGTGCCCCAGGGTTCTACATTAGTGCCAGCCCTCTTTGCTCTGTACATGCTCCCCCTGGGTGATGTTTTTAGAAAGCACAATGTCACATTTCAATGTTTTACAGATGACATTCAAATATATCTGCCAGTGACTGCAAATGACAACCAGAGCAAAATCAAAGCTCTGCAGGACTGTCTCAGGGATGTACAGACTAGGCTGAGCGCAAAATTCTTAAACTTAAATCAAAATAAAACTGAGATTGTGGTGTTTGGGCAAACTAACCCACTGCTTGTGCAGGACAGTGTGACTGGTTCTCTGTCCTCCTATTGTCTCCCTGCAGTGAGGAATCTTGGAGTGGAGTCTATATTCAAACTGGACAAGCACATTAGCCCTGTTATAAAGTCCAGCTTTTTTCAGTTGAGGCTCCTTGCTCCTTGGGCTGGACCAGGGCTCCTACAGCTCTTGCAACATGTCAAGAATGCTGCAGCTCGTCTGCTGGCAAATACCAAGAGACGAGAACACATCACACCTGTGCTGTGCAACCTGCACTGGCTTCCTGTCTTATATTGGGTGCAATTTAAAATGTCATTAATTGTTTTCAAATGTTTGCACTCTGGGTTCAGTCTATTTGGAGGAATTACTGCAGCCTTATTCTCCACCCAGAGCCCTTAGATCAGCAGACCAGCTCCAGTTGGTCATGCCCAAAACTAGGCTCAAGACGAGAGGTGACGGAGCTTTTTCTGTGGCAGCGCCCAGACTGTGGAACAGCCTTCCTCTTCCTGTCAGATCCTCTCAGTTTGTAACACCGTTTAAGACTAGACTGAAAACTCACCTCTTCTCCCTGGGATTTAATACTAGCTAGTCAGGTTATCTTTATGTTGTTGTTGTTGTAGTTTTTACATACATATATACATACAGATAACATGTATGTATGTGTGTGTGTGTGTGTATGTGTGTGTATGTGTGTGTGTATGTATGTATGTGTGTGTGTGTATGTATGTGTGTGTGTGTGTATGTATGTGTGTGTGTATGTATGTGTGTGTATGTATGTGTGTGTGTATGTATGTATGTGTGTGTGTATGTATGTGTGTGTGTATGTATGTGTGTGTGTGTATGTATGTGTGTGTGTATGTATGTATGTATGTATGTATGTGTGTGTATGTGTGTGTGTATGTATGTATGTGTGTGTGTATGTATGTATGTGTATGTATGTGTGTGTATGTATGTGTGTGTATGTATGTGTGTGTGTATGTATGTGTGTGTATGTATGTGTGTGTGTGTGTGTGTGTGTGTGTGTGTGTATGCGCGTGTGTGTGTATGCGTGTGTGTGTATGCGTGTGTGTGTGTGCGTGTATGCGTGTGTATGCGTGTGTGTGTATGCGTGTGTGTGTGTGTATGCGTGTGTGTGTGTGTATGCGTGTGTGTGTGTGTGTATATATATTATTTATATTATATATAAATGATATGGACAAGCATGTAGAAAGTTAATCTGTCTAATTTATATTACCAACAAACACAATTTTGACAACTATCTTTGCTTTCTGCATTCATTTTCAAAAATGAATGAAGTACAGACTAAAATATTTCCAGTCAGTCACAAAAAGACTAAAGGTTTGTGGTATTTAACAGACAAAAAATACCTGTATTTAAAACGGAGTTTTGTAACGATCTCCTTCATCTTATCCACCTGTGTTTGTGAAGCGTGTGGGCAGTGAGGGATGTCCAGAGTCCGCATGTCATCGGCATATGGCAGATAGATGACGTTAAAACCTGATTCAAAGACAAAAGACAATAACAATTCAATATTGTCAGAAAACAATGATTCCAACTAGGCACTTTGGTAGATTATGGCATCTATAATTCTAGGTATAAGTAAGTGATTACCTGGTGGAGTAACCTGGACATTGCCCTCGTCCAGCACCTCTTCTTGAGGCACCAAAGCCACAAAGCGAGGGGGGTAGTTTCGGCGAGCGATGCAGCGGCACAAAGCGAATACATTTTTCTCACTGCACTTCTTTAACAGGGCAGAGAACAAACACGAGCTGCCTACAGTCATGAGGAACCAAATGGAGTAGTCATTACGCAGTACTCTAGATTACTTGAACATACAAAAAAAAAAAAAAAAAAAAAAAAAATCAAGAAAATGAAAAAGTCCACACCTTTGACTTCATCCTCCTCTGGGTAAATGAAGACAGATGGTCGGATGTGATGGTGCAGTTTGAGGTTTTCCATTGGTTTGAAACCAATGAGATATAATCCAGGATCACCAAACTTCTTTAGAGAGTCTACTTCATCTTTCTCAAGTACTATCTGCTTTCTACCATACACCTAGGGCAAAACACGTGGACAAGTAAACACAACAGGCCAGTTAATTAAACTGTACAAACTCATAGACAGATGTGCTTAAGTATAAAAAAATATAAACATATTGTACTGGTTCTATCTTATTACCTGGGCCTTCTTGATTTCACTGGGAAGCAGCAGACTCCCTGTCTGAGAGTGGAAGATGCGACTTTTACTGCGGACTGGCTCATTGGTCTCTCTGTACAGTTTGATGGCCCCTGGTTTTCGTGCTTGGACAGCAGTGGCAAAAATACCCACAGCTATTTTCACATCATCACTAAGACACAGGCTTAACCTAGGGATAGTCAAGTGTAAATTATTTAATAAAACATAATATAGTATATCAGTAATTACATACTATATACAGTATAGTAGGGAAAAGTAAAGTACCGGGCCATGGCACGCTTTTTCTGCTCCTTGGCCCTCACTCTCTTCTGGAGGTCCTCCAGTTTCTCACAGGGGCTGTGCTGCAGCCCCAGCTCGCTTTCATCCTCCGGTGGACTTATGATGTCACGGAAGAACAGTGACACATCAAAGCCTCCTGGTTTCATTAAGTGCATTAAATCAATTACAACACCTAAGGAGAAGAATATAAAATTAGACATATACATTATAGACTTACATTACATTTGAAATGTAATTATCTGATACTGTGTGGGTATTTCTTTCTGAACAGCTGTACATTGTATTTCTACTCAACTGAGAAAACAAGTGGTCTAGTCTGCTCAAACACCTTTACTACAAAGCAGAGATATTTGATATTTGTACTTTTTAGCTATTGGTCTTAAATCTTTTCCAAAGGCTGATATTTTGTTTATGCCAACCAGATGCCTAAAGAAGATGCATAACTGTATTTGAACACTTGAGTGTGAAGAGGATAGTAAATTAGTAAAACAGGTTTGTGGATGAGTTTGTTGTCATTTCAAATCATATAATTTGGGGAAAATAATCAAAATCAGCCTTGCATATCAGCCCCAAAATATCATCAGAACTTGATTTCTCTGGATTCTAAACAGATTTCAGCATTGGCCATAAAAAACAAAATACAAAGATTCTATGTTGCAATTTGCTCTTCAGCACAAACCAGTCTCTTTGAGGTCCCCGGCTTTGGTTCGCGCTTGCCGGTCCTTGGCACTGTCTCCTCCATGTGGGTCGTCTCGGCAGGTGAAGAGCATGAGGCGCTTGTGTGACAGGCGCAGTTTGATGTCACTGTACAGATTGGCACAGCACCAAAGGGCGTCCCCCAAAGAGGTCTCCCCACTGCCCATGGTCTCTGCTGCCAGCTGGGCACCTTTAGGTCCTCGCAGGGCATCAACCTCCTGCACCCGCTTTGCACCTGGGGCAGATGAGAAGTGCACTCAGATGGCTAGTGACAAAACAAAATAATTTACTCTACATGATCCTGGTTAGAAAGTAGAACATTTGGGGCATTTGACTTTGTATATTTGTTTGTGCAAGTGAATACTGACAACTGTGTAGCAGCTTTATGGAATTTAGAATGTGTATTGAGGCACATTTCTTGAAATTGGTATGCATGTTTCAAATGATTCAGAAGCATCTTTATTTGAGAGAATTGCATAGCTAATAATAAACATGCTTTTTATAACATGTTTTACTGGGTCTACACTAGGGCAAGCGAGTTTTATTAAAACATAAATTGTTTCAGCTATACTATTCATAATCATCCTTCATCTTCTACGGAATATTGTGTACATTTGACATATGGTATTTTAGATCCAGTTAACTTCTCTTACCAGGTTCATCCAGGTCGTGGTACACATAAACATGTTTAAATGAGTTTCTTGGGTTTTTGCTCTGCTCCGTGCCGTAGAAAACCAGAGCTACCAGATCTCTGTAACTGCTGATGATCTTACTGGTGTAGACAGTGCGCACCACCTATGCAGGAACATATCATTTTTGACAAATATGACATAAATATTTGTTAACTATTACAAGTTGATATGTAGTTAAATCATCAAAAGTTACCTGCATAGTCATGTCAAAGTTGGAAGGCTCTCCATCCTCTCCCTTGATAAACATTTCTTTTGAAACATCGACAAGAAACACCAAACTGTCTCTGCCCGAGATCCTGTAGTCACCTAAAGTATTCAGACAAATGTGGCCATTTAAACAAGGGATCTTTCTGTGGGAAGATGCCCTTTATTGTTTTTGTTGCATGGTTTGTGTGTGTTTCAAATTGTTTTAGTTTGTTATGATTTGTTTTCATTGTATGTATATTTGGGTTTCTGTTTGCAAAGGGCTGTGTTTTTTTTTATTATGTTAGACCACACCCCCAACCTGAGGAGCGAGAGGGACATTGGCTGCGCACACCTGTTGCTTATTGCGCAGCACGGGACGGAAAGTGGGTCAATTGGGGAGTGTTAAAAAGGCAAGCTTAGACAGAGAGGGTGTGCAAGTTGGACAGACCGGGCCCGAAAGGATACGGTGCGGCGACAAGACGGGGAGTACACGGACCTTGGGCTAAGAACGCAGGCGTGGGACGCAATGGTGTGGCGTGGAAGAGCTGGAGACCTGTATGTACCCTCCCAACGCTTGGTGTTCGTGCGGAGCGGCTGAGGGAAAGCCGCTCACAATCGGGGAGTCCTAACACGAAGGGTGGGTACATTGGGGTGGAGCAGTGTCACCTCCCCACTGGCGACTACTTTCCCGACAGAGCTGGCGGATCGGTGCAACGCAGACGGGTGCGGGAGGAGCACGGACGGAGTGGCATCCACGGCCCGGGGAATCCAGGTGGACCTATTGGACACAATCCGTGCCTGGTGATCGAGCGGAGCGGCTGGGGAAAAAGCTGCTCCAAATCTGTGAGTTCCCACACAAGGGTGGGGCAGCGCGAAGGGGTTCACGTTTTCTCCCCACTGGCAGCTCTCTTGTGTGGCAGGGCCGAGCCGCGGAGTGGAGAAGGCGGCCAGGGGAGCGTGCGTGGAGGGCTACAACGCTGAAGCCGGGGGGGAAGGAGTTGGATCCAATGCTCTGCCCTGGATAAACTCTTCAGCCTTCTTTTTCCTTTTCTTTGTTGACATTTTAGCGACTGTTAATTGTTTTAGCCAAGGTTCAACATACTTTTAATCGTGTATTTTACTATTTTTTTTATTTTACTTAAAGTTGTAATAAATTCACTGGAATTGTTTTTAATCTCTGGTTTTAATTACTGCTCACCCCTGGGTATTGAACCCTACCCTTTTTATTGGGTCCTAGTCCCCCTACTAGGTGGCGTTGTTGGCAACAAATATTTAGAATTTGGTTGGGATCTTTAGAAGAAAAATTGAGTGCTACCCCCCGCCCCTTTCCACTTGGCCACATTTCTCTCACTGTTCCACACATTCACTAAAAGTATATGCACATGAACCAACATACTAAAACATGTGTAGTGGTGTGTGTGGTACCTCCACTCTGTTCTCCATCCTCAAGCTCTTCATCATCATCTTCATTTTTGTAGAACGCGTTCCAGTCTGCCATTGCAACTACCTGTAATGTTACCAAACGTTAGATGCTTCATAAACTGTTGTTAAAGGCCCATCTACGTTGACTTCACCGGCAATGAAATGCTAAATGCCCACAAACACAACAATTCTTTTGTATTTACATGTTATAGCTAGTTAGCTTAGCCTGCAATCAGGGGGTTTACAATTAACTCCGTTTGGCAAATACCGATTCAAACTTCAGAGCTTTTCTCTATTTATTTGAATCCAGTCTCTAAGTATGAACTAAATGAATACTTTATGACATTATTGTTACTTACCTCAGTATAAATACCCCAGCACAAGTCTGGACTAGTCAGTGAGGTTTCAGTGAATGGCGCGCTAGAAACGCGAACGCGCACGCTGAAATCGTCAGAGCGTCACGCACGCCCACATTTGATCATGGACATGTCAATCACCATCATTGACCAATTCGAACAGAGTGAAGGTGGGGCTTGAGAACAGCGGGGCCGGAAACAGGAAAAGTAAACTGTTCCAACGTGAGGATGCACTTTTGACAGACAAAACATTGTTTACAGTGAGTGACACAGCATTTCAGTGTCTCTTTTACGCTTTGTCAGACAGACTTTAGCATACGAGCGTACCTCTCGTGTATTTTTATTTTATATTTGAGCCTTTATCTACTCTTACTCTTTTTTAAGATTAATCCTCAAAACTCTTTTGCCTTGCTAATCTTTACATTGAGCTAGCTTGACTTGATCTCTCCGATGGAGCAAACGGGCTCATACCCTGTAAAAGTCTATATCTATGACGTGACCAAAGGAATGGCTCGACAGCTCAGTCCTGTCATGATTGGTAAGTTATTAGGTAGTTAAAGCTTACGCGTACATTAAGTCGCTATGCTCATTTGCCTACTCACTCAGTTGTTATTTTTTCGATGAAGGGAAACAAATTGAAGGTGTCTGGTGAGTATATAATCCATTCATAAAATAAATCATCTATCGCTAGTAACTAATGAATGAATGGAATTTTTCATTGTGTTGTCTCCAATACTAGGCACACTGCCATTGTGGTTCATGGGAAGGAGTTCTTCTTTGGAGGAGATGGGATCAACCACTGTGCTCCTGTATGTGTTTAGGCTTATTTTCAGATGTCATCGTAGATGCTGGATGACATAAAGTGCTAAGCCCATGTCTTTATTTATTAGGGTAATACTATTTTAGGACCACCAGATTTAACTGTGGACTTGGGCTCCACTGAAGTTCCAGAAGAGGTCTTCATGGAGTATTTAACGTCTCTGGGAGAATCCACTTTTAGGTAAGTACCAATTAAATATTTCTTGCCAGCGTAGGTTGCTGTTTACGTATAGTGTTACTTTCAAAGATAATAATATTGAAATATGTTTTATTTTTCTGTTGTCTCAGTGGTGACAAATACCACCTGCTGGACCACAACTGCAACACCTTTAGCAACGAAGTGGCTCAGTTTCTCACAGGCCAGAAGATTCCCTCATACGTCACTGACCTTCCATCTGAAGTGATGTCCACGTAAGTCCACTTGGTTTAATTCATGAGGGACAGTCCAGTGTAGCTTCACTCTTCATGCACTGACTTATTAAACAGTACTGTATTTAAACTGCACTATGGAATGGTTATTATTGCTTTGACTATTTTAATACCTTGTGTGCTTTACTCTATAGAAAGTGCTAAAGAAATGCATTCTAATCACTTTCCATTTGTTCAGTTAGTTCATTTGTCCATTGTGTTCCTTTCAGGCCTTTTGGGCAGGCTCTCCGTCCTTTTCTGGACTCCATGACCATAAACCCAGGAGGCAACAATATCAGAGGCCAGCCATAGCAAAGCCATGTCTACCTGCCTTCTCCATTCTCCATGACTCAGGCACTTTTTAACTTTGATTTGACTTTTCCTGTGTGTACATGAAGTAAATGAATAAGAGTCAAAACGTTAACAGCATTATCATATGTTCTTTTACAATTAATGACTGTTAAATGAATATACCCAATACCCAGAAGTAATATTTTTGTACAACATTTAACCAGTATAATGCAACACACCATACTTTTTGTGTCAATATACTGGAGTTCTACCTTTTTAGGTAACAGTGATTAAAAGCTACACATTTTATGATATTCTCAAATAGTGCCTTAAAAATATTGCTTGAATTGTTAAGCTATATTAGGGCCAAAGTCCACACAGTAAAATAATTAATGTACACTAACAATGTATAATGTAAGTTTTATAAGATACGAAACTCATGGGCTTCATTATCTACTTGAGACTATGAGTTAAATTAGTCATGTTTTCAGAAAATTCTGTTACAGCACCTGCCAAGATCTGTACCTGTATATTAAATCGTACTGCGCTATACTGTGCACTGATAGTCGTTATTGTAAATAATGCTATAGTTGATTAAGAATTTTAAAAGTATTTTTTAAATTCTTTATTGTTTTCGTAAACCACTTAAACTCTAATAATAAAATTCAACTTGCTGTTGGTTAGTCTCGTTTGTGTAATACCTCAAGTAGCCTGTAGATGTCAGAACAGGACGTGGTATTTGCCAGATAAGTCACATAACACAATTTTTGCTGGTGTATTCCTAAATCTTCTCTTCACTTTTGATAGGCTGAATGCTAAAATTGTACAAAACCATTTTTAATACTACAGATTTAAAAATGACTAAACCACTAGTGGAGTATAATATCCCCCTCTGCATTTTCCCCTCTCTGTTAGAGCGTTCAAATAATCCAACAATAATGAGGATATTGTAAATTACATGACTCAGTTGTTGTCATGGTGTACAGCACAAAGTCAACTTAAACATCCTATATTACACAAAATGGATTCTTGTGAGCTTTAAGATATATTATAATGCTTCCTCATCAAAAACATACATGGGGTTATTTTTTTGTTATGTTTCATTCACACATGACTGAGTTATCCTTTATTATTAGTCTGCCTACATCTCCAGAGTTCTAAATGCTCTGTTTCATTTGATGTGCTGGATTTGTGTGTTAAACATGTGTGAATGAAACAAAATAAAACTCCAGGTATGTTTGTGATGAGGAAACAACATTATCACATAGGTCAGAAAGTAGCATGGGCCCTTTAATAATTTTTTTATATAGTTGTCTGCTCTGACTGGACATTTATTGGTGGTGACGTTTGAGTTGCAGCAGCGGTTGATCTAACAGCTGACTCCTGTCAACTTGTCACTTTGAGTTTGACTGTGTTGAGTGCAGTCCATTTAACGCCTGCAGTTTCATGGCCGCCTCAATCAGCGTGGTTTGATGAGAGCTGAACTCAAGCAAATCAAAGGTTCAACATGTCTTTGATTCACACATGTAAATCCAGAGGTGTGCATTGATTTAGCTGTTTTAAAATTTCAACCCACCCACATCACTGCATCAGTGTTTAGTAAAGTTACAAATGCCAAAGTGCAGCATTATATTATTACCCATACATAAAAAACATATATTTGAGTATTATTAACATTATAGCAGCTCAAGTGTAACTTTGATCTGTACCCACTCCCTAATAACCTTAATAAAGGTCCTGTATTATGTGAAATTGGCTGTTGTGAGCTTTTAATCATGTTGGAATGCTGTTACCTCTTCAAAAACATATTTTGATTTGTGTTTTCATTCATTCACACATGTATGAGTTATCCTGGATTATTAGTCTGTCTCCTGTTACTCTGTCTGCATCTTCAAAGATCAAAATGATCTATTCCACTTTGTGATGTCATGAAGAGGTAGTTTTCAAGTTCACAGGTAAGTTATACCTTTAGTTCAGTTTAGTTTAGTTCAAATCTGGGCTGAAATTATCCAAATGATTCTAGTGAAGGTGTATGGAGTTTAAAAACACAGTGGAGCACTTCCTGTATTACAACATGACATCACAAAGTGGGAGTGTTTTCTGTTTGAGGGAAGAACTCAAACTAAATATGCAGGATTTATGTGTTAAACGTGTGGATGAAACAAAAAACAACTCCAGGTATAAATAAAGCCCATCTAAATAAAGGCCTTTTAACTATATTTTTCCTTTTCATTTAATATTATCAACATAAAAAGCTTCTGTTACTATGTAGACTTACTCAGTGGGAAGAGAAATCAAAACTTTTACTGAAGTAAGAATACCGTTACTTCATTAAATTAATACTCAAGTAGTAATAGGTAAAAGTATGTGGCTAGAAAAGTAGAAAATGTAACTGAGTACTACCCACCTCTGGAACTTCGCACACCTTTTGCTTATAGCTGACTTCCCATATATTATTTTTGTTGTGCCCTTAGGCAAGACACTTCATCCAACTGGCTTAGGATGAAGGTGGTGCCGTGTGTGAGTGTTGGTGTGCAGAGGCCAATAGCGCAGATTGGCAACCTCACTTCCATCAGCCCACCCCAAGGCCACTGTGGCTACAGTAGTTTCTTACCCCCACTGAGTGGAGTGAATGAACTGAACTGTCAGGCATTTTGGCTGTCTTAAAAACTGCTCTATAAACCAAATGCATTATTATTATATTACAATAATATTTACAAATATTACATATTTGAATTCCTGTTGCTTATTTATAGTGTTTTGTCTTTTTACCTGACAATTGGTAGTTTTCAGATTCTAGAATGTGACAATGTCATACTCCCAGATGGGACCAGTCAGTTTTTCCCATTGATAACACTGCACTTTGCCATGAAATATACAAAATGTAAATGCACAAATGTTTTAGCTGACCCCATCTGTGTTAAATAATATTAATCTATAGAATTTTATGATATCTGAAACACAGCAATAAAACTTTGTCTCTTTTTTTGAGGTTTTCTGGCCTGAAGGCTTTTAGATTGGACAGCTGTTGCGGGCCAGAGAAGGTAGAGACATTCAGCGAACAGACCGGAGGAGCAAACCAAGGTGGTAACAACTGCATATGGCATCAACAACTTTGCAGTGTTCTGTTGCTCTGTTAAATTTACCATGACCGTGAGCCACAATGCTGACTTTCTGCCAAGTGTTGATTGATTGATGGGCTATTTGTGTGACTGGATAGCTGCCAGGACAAGCTCACCTATTGAGTTAGTTTAGGAAGTTTTACACATTATATAATTCTTGCACCTACTCACATTTATGTAGTTGTATTACACATTTCAGATATTTGGCACCACATTGTTATTTTATTTTCTGTAAGTGCTAATCAAAACAGTTTCTGCTTTGTCAGGGTGGATGTTCCTCTTCACCAATATGAAACAGGCACAATAGTCAGAATACTCCAGCGAGGTCAGACCTGGACATTGTACAGCTCCGAGTCACATACTGCCCCTTTGGTTGACTCTGACCGGCCCATTTAAAATACTTTGGAATTACAAATTAATTATTATTTATAAATTTACCTCATGCATGGACTAAAGCTGCATTACTTTTATTTTAGAGGTGTTTTTTAATGACATTTTTTGTAAGGCAACCTCACTTTTTCATTGCTTAGTCATAACATATACTCTATACATATACATATACATATACCAGTCATACCAGCTTGTCAAAACAACTGCTTTTTATAAAGAAATTCTATTAATATTATACACAATTGAATTAAGCATTTTGACCCGAGCCTCTACAATATTTTCTGTTTCTCATGTGGCCCCATGGAAACAATAATTGCCCACCCCTGAGCAAGGTACTTCCTTTTCCTCCCTAGTCCAGCTAGGTACTCCTGATTAAGAACTTACCTATTGATACTTTGCAGCTGATGTCATCAACATTCCCTGGAGGTGTGATGGTAACTATAGGCACTGCTCTGTCTGAAGCTCTGTTACTCAAATTAGACTTTAATTTGAGCTTTAAATGAATCTTATCTGAAACTACGACAGGTGAGATGAGTTGTGCTGTAAAACTAGTTTCTTGTCTCTAGTTTTTAGGGTTTTTTTTGACAATGTTTGATAATGTGTGCATTGTGTCGCCAAGGTAACTGCTGAACATTTTATCACAGATATACACGCAGAATCCCCCCGGTGTGATCAATTGTGCAACATGAGTACAAGAGTCCCATCTGCTTCTGTCAAGTGACCCCAAAGATATTAAAGTGCATATGACAGGTTTTCATGTTTTTCTAATTCTGACTTGGTTTGTTGAGATGGAACGTGTGCTAAAAAAGTATCATAGTTTTACATCATTTAAGTGACAGTTTTTAGAAAAGAAAGTTGAGAAAAGTACAAAAAGAACTAGAGGAGAGTTCTAAAATACTAAAATTATAAAGTACCTCAACATACTAGTACGATATCAGTACGAAAAATTTCTTCCAAAATGCAAAGACAATTTACTCCCAAGGAAGATATTTTGTGTGTTAATTTAACAAAATAAAGGTGTTGTCATCTATTTTTATTTGTCTAATCATGTGTAATTTAGTTTTGGCCCTTGTTAACATTATGGTTGCTAGGTAACAGAACTCGAATTACCTCTGTTTGTCATACCTGCTTTCTGTCCAAACAAGAAGAAAAATAGAAATGTCACTAAAACTATGAAAACAGTAGTAGTACTATTAGAAAAACATATATATAATTATGTTAGTGAATGTGTTTTATTATTTTTGTGAAAAAGTGCCCTAAGCTGTCATATGCACTTTAAAGACAAGTCAAATAGAGGATGCATTTTAAATTGTCTTAGTCAAAAACAGTCACAAACATTTCACTGCACTTGATTTTATTCTCCAAACTTTACACCTGTAAGTTTAAGTCACCACAAAACTCCATCACATCATACACTGTGTGCATTGCTACAACTGTTAAAGCCATTGTAACACATATAGCACTAGACTGGAATTGCACATCAGAAAACTGCACAGCTGGCCCTTCTCTACTTGTGTTTCATAGTAAATTGGACATAAAATAAATTCAAATGAACCCCATTATAATAACTTCAATGACTAACAAAGCCCTTTTTAAACAATATAAGAAACCCCATACATTATTTACACAGTGTTCATGTATATAGCACAAATAACAAGTAATGACATTAGAAACACCATAAAATACAAAGTGAAAGTAAATGTCTATTGCTTGTAAAAATGGTGGCCCCTGGTACCGTGTATAATTTATATATCCAGATGTGAGCATGAGTTACAATGCTTTCCATGGTATAGCAACATTACCTGGCACTATAAGGCAGTGTCCATGGAGATGTAATTCCTTTACCTAAAACTTTCCACAGCACGGCATTAAAATGATCTATCTCCATGGAGACCAAGAAGTGACACCATTAGGCCAAATTACACTTCAGATTGTGGAGATGCATTCAAAAAGTTTAGATTGAGAGAAAGGCATAAATCACACATTAAAGAGTAGAATATTACACTTCTATGGGATATTAATTGCTGACATATTTATATCACCATGTTACCTCTTATTCTTTTGAAAATCCTATAAACTCAACATATTAAAATGTTTAATTAATTTCAGGTTTGTTTTTGATGCTCTGAGACTCCCTTCCTCTTGCTCCTCATGCTCAGTCACCGCCCCACCAGATTGCCATCACAATTAAATCAGCAAGCACCCCGCTCATGAAACTACTGCACATCGTGTCAAGTTTGTCAAATTGTAGTGCATGAATGACATATGGCCAAAACCCATTTCAGACATGTTTTTGATGAGGAAACATGTAGCATGTTGTAGCATGATAGAAAGCTCCAAAAAGCCTATTTTGCATAGTACCCCATCTTTAAAAAAAAAAAAAAAAAAAAAAAAAAAAAAACTACACTGTAAACAAACATTAAATAATTCTGATGAAGGGAAAGGTACTCTTGATTTACAGTCCAGGTCTGGGCACCATTGCAAAACAGGTCAATGCCTTGGAGTGGTCAGTGCTTTTCTTTAGCTATCATCATTACCACACTGTGTAATATCTTTGTAAATAGCTGTTAGTAATAATTTTAAGTTATGTAAGTATTTCTAGTTATGCTCTGTTCTTGTTTATTGTTTACTCGGGTGCAGGGCTTGGGGCACTGCTACTGCCACCAACCTTCCCTGGCATGTTGGAAGGACTGTTGCGCATTAGCATTAGCCGCAGAGCTACAGTGTCCTTTCCTGTCTGGGCTCGATACATGATGCTCCGGGCGCTCCAATGCCTTGGTGAATTCCCCCACGATGATGCCAGGAGGACTTCGGACAACACACTGGAGCAACAGCTATGACCTCGACAGCTCCTTTCCCCCCTAAAGCATCGCAAACAACCTTCTCTCTGTGTGTTTTTTGTTTTTGTGTTTTGTCCTCTCCCTCTGTTCTAAAGAGCAGCCGCCCCTGGCCCTACATGCTGGCTCTGGCTGGATGGAGGCTGATGGGAGCTGACATGATGGTGCCATTGTCCTCAGTGCAGAGTTAATGCGACCCCCGGGAGCCTGTCCCTGTGTGCCTGGCCTCATGGCACAGAATGCAAAACAGAGTGCACTGGAGCAGGGCGGAGGAGTGAGTGGAAAGGCCAAAGGAGAGCAGAGGGACAGATGGGCAGTGCTTGTGGAGGTAAAGGGGATACCAAAAGAAGAGTTAGCAACAGACTGCAAAGACTGCTAAATCTAAACTTGTTCATTATGATAGTCTTTTATTATTTGTCATTATAGATTTTCTGGTTGGACCAGTTCTGTAATTATGAATTATAGATATTTATTTAATGTAAACTATAATAATCTAAACACACACCACCTACCATGTGTGTTAATTCAGTTTATTCAGAGTAATATGGAGCTGTTTTGAGTCCCTCCTGAGTGTCTTTGGCCTTCTCCTGGGGCTCCTCCCAGGGGGGCATGCCAGGAACATGAACACCCCAGGGAAGTGTTCTGGAACATCTAAATCTAATTCCCATGCCTCTAAGCGAATGCATGTTGATGTGGATCCCCTGGGTGAGCTTATCTCCCTGACTCTAAAGGAGTGCTGTAGAAATTCATTCTGACCACTTGTTTGGCAGTAGACTTTATAAGTCTGATTATACTGTCCCCTATCTTTGGTCAAAATGTCATTAATTATGAACCTTAAAGTCCTCTAGCCATAATTGTCTCACCAGTTTGAGCTATAGAGGTTTGGTGGGGACAAGATTTTTTGCCTAGATGTATTTTTTCCTGAACAAAAAAAGTTATGATTTCACTTACTTCAATACAAAACACACAATACAAATATTTAAAGTAGCATGTGTACAATTTACAAGTGTAACAAAAATAAAAGTACTGAACTAGTTGCATTTCTGGTAATTATCTGTGTTGAATCTGATCAGCCCTTTCTGCCCTAGTCTCCATGACACCATTATGATCTGGAAAAGCATATTCATATAAGTACAACCACACTTCCAAATGCTGCACTGTCGAATATCAAATTATTATTCCCCTTTTCAGCTTAGATGCAAAGTTCATAGTCAGTAGAGGTATCCATATAGTAAATAGTCAGTGTGTGTATATAATATAAACTAGCTGCTTTGTAGATGCAACAAGGGTTTACATAGCTCTCCTTACTCAAATACCTCTTGGATGGTGTGCATAATTTCACCTTGTAGTTTTAGTCAGTGTCTTTTGGCCATTTGTTGTCCCATTAAGTTCTCAGACAGTCACTTCCGTTGCACTGTGAGTAGAGAAGCTCTTAGGCCTAGTGAAGTGTTGGTGCGGGTGCGCAGAATGCCCCTGGTTGTGATGCCCCTGCCCCGTTGCCCCATAGATGGCGCCATAGGGGTGGCTGAACAGGTCCGGCATGTCTTCCATACTTTCCTTCCTCCTCGTAGAATAGGTAGTATGTCTTCGGTTTGGGTTGTGCATGTGGGCCGTGCTGTGCCCAGGGGCGGAGGTCTGTCTCTGGACATGGCGTGCACTAGGTTCCCAGGCTTTGAAGGCTGAGCTGGGGAGCAGGGGGTTGGTGGTGCTTTGGGGATGGCTGGAGGAAGGGATGGAGATGGACAAAGGGCTGTGGGGGTCACTGTGGGGAGAGGCAAGCGGTTGGTGCGGGTAGGGTTTTTCTTTGGGTTGGAAGGTAGGAGGCGCTACTGGTTGGTACTGGGAGAAGTCCATCAAAGGGTAGCTCTTGTAGTATTTGTGGGATGCGCTGTCCGCTGCAGAGAAAAACAGACAAAAATACTCTAAGAAACAGGAATGCAAAATACGAAACACAAGGTTTAGTGCACTTTTTTAGTTTCACACCAAATGATACTTTGCAGCTGATGTTATCAATATTCCCTGGAGGGGTGAAGGGGGTGAACTGAAGGCACTGCTCTGTCTGAAGCTATTACTCAAGTGAGGCGTTAATCTGAGTTTTATTTTAACACAATCTGACCAGAAAGAGCTGTCTTTGTTGAAATTTCAAGGAAGGACTGATTCATGATGTTCAACAAACCCTCTCAAATACCATTACAGTCACAAGCTAGCTGCCATTGGCCAACAATTTTTTCAGTTATTCACTTGTTGAAAATCAAACTCCTAAACAAGAACATGAAGGCTTGTAATGGTCACATACTCCTTTTTTCAGTTTAAAAAAAAAAAAGTTATTGCGCTGTGTTTGCTAATGTGTGCTTTGTGTCACCATGGCAATGACTATACTATAGACATGCAGGGAACCCCCCCACCCCCCCAGCGTGATGTCACTGCAAATTATCAATAGTTAGTTTTTAATAGTTTGAGGATGTTATAATTTCAGATGCAGGGCAGGGGTTTATGGAACCCTGGGAAATTCGCTGTTTTTGCAACAAATCCATAAATGTTTAGTTGAACCTTATCATGTGTTAGAGATTGGCTCCAAATATTTGCCTCAGTACTATATGGCTCTTCTTTCTGAAGCTATTGTAAAAACATAATTATATAATAATAATACTTATTTTATCATAATAATAATTAACAAAAGTTGTAACCGTAATCTATACTCTATAGTACATCTGATTTATGTAAGCTTAATTAACATACCTCATGAAGAACTGCAGACCTTGTATATATTTTATAGACAGAGAGAAACAAAGTAAACGTGTAACTGAAGAAGATCAAAGACGAATGCTTGCATTAAATTTACTGGTGAATAGCCTTGAGGTTAATGTGGTATTCCTAATGAATGGGACCACCGCAGGCTAACGGGAGACAATGGGGGGCAATAAGTGGGAGGGGGATAGTTGGAGGTAGAGGCTACAGAGCTAGGTTTAAAAATACCCTTGCCCAGAGTCTGTTTCCTTGTGTCACGGACTAGCATGAATGTCACCGAGAATTATTTAAATACATTAAACACTGAGGTCAGCGCCGCTAGCCTCACCACCACATGGACTGTAACCTTGTCTCCAAGTCTGCCTTTTGTATATTGTTTTAGGCACTAACTTTCTTTTCCGTTGCAGGAGCTATTTGCATGGTTGTCATAATAACAGTGACACTGACAACCTCTATTTAAAATACTAGGAGTACCCTGAGGCTTCCTACTTGGCCCACTGTCATTCCATTCATAACTGTTTTGCTGGAGACGAGGTTAAGACTTGATTTGAATACAGCTACGGGCTACTTTTCCTAGATTACAATGTTCGTATTTTTAGAGATTTCTTTTTTGCGAGTGCATCAACTTGTAGCATCAACACAAACACTTCTTTCTCCTCGTGTTTCTGTTACTGTCTAGAGTGGGCAAAACACATTAGTATAGATTATAAGAAGTTGTTGTGTCATTGTGCAAGACCCACCTTGTCTAGTATGAATGTGTTGTGTGAGTGATTAGTGGTGGTCGGAGGCGGTGATAGCCATGCATGTTTGAGTAATTTGTATTTAATGTATTTCTTATTCTGTAAAGCACTTTGAATTACTTTGTGTATGAACTGTGCTATACAAATAAACTTGCCTTGCATTGCCTTGCCTAATTGAGCGATCTGTTCCAGGCCCTATTCAAACCCTTCTTATGGTTAGCTGCAGAAGCTACTACCATTAGGCGAAAGCAGGCGGCTGCCTAGGGCCCCCAAACCTGAAGGGGCCCCCAAACACTTGCCCTCAGTGCCACTAAGGGTTGAGGCCTCAGAGCAATTTGATTTTCTCTCAATATGACATTAGGCGAGAGTAGTTTACTTTTAATCACAAGAAAAATTATAATAATCATATGTAATGGATGTAAACAAAAATGTAAGTGTACTAGCAAAAAATAAAACTACTTTCAGCTCTGGTTATCAAGTAGGCTTCCTAACTAATAAGACAAGTTTCCAATCCACCATAATTCAAATAAATAGAGATGTACATGTCTCAAGAACAATGGGGAAAAACAGACAATACATATATTAAAACAATTAAAACGAAACAGAAAAATGGTGCATTATAGTGAAGACCCCAAACTTAAGTTTGCCTAGGGCCCCCATATTGCTACCTACATCACCCATGCTCCCACATGACAATTCTCTATAAATATATAAAAGCATGATACAATAAACTGTTCACAACAACTTGCAATATGCAGTAGTTTCATTAGCAGGATGCACGCTGACTGTGTTGTGATGTGAAAAAAAAGGGGAAAAAAAAGAAAAAATGAAAACATATAAAGCCTATTAATATGTTATTTTCAGTGAGTATAGCATTTTCTAAACAATAAAAGGTAACATGGTGATCTAAATATGAGAACAGTGTAGCGCGTTGAGAGACTTTTTCAAGTCTGTAAAGTGCAATGCAAGCGTTAGACTTTCTGAATGCCCCATTGG
This sequence comes from Boleophthalmus pectinirostris, assembly GCF_026225935.1. Classification (NCBI taxonomy): domain Eukaryota; kingdom Metazoa; phylum Chordata; class Actinopteri; order Gobiiformes; family Gobiidae; genus Boleophthalmus; species Boleophthalmus pectinirostris. The sequence goes on along the minus strand of NW_026571047.1, from coordinate 9,837,905 downwards.
TTATGACAGATGTTTATAGATGAAAAAAGGTCTTACTGAATATGCTTGACTGAAGAATTTGGATGTGATGGAATCCGATGCTTAGAAACAGACACAAAGCACTGCACAATATCTACTTAGTCTGAACAAGTGTTTAAACTTGTGACCAATATAATTTGAATGATAATGCTAAGCTACACTATATACCAACATCTACATCTATATATTAAAATGTTTGCTGGATTTCCTAATGTGACTAAACAGTATTGTAACTTGTATTGTATTGTAAGGATGCAATTGTAGGTGTGTCTAGAGAGGGTGATCTCCATGTTATGAATACTTGTGGTTCTAAACTGACCTTATTGAATGTGAGAGTGAACAGTCATTGCATTGGTCTTTCAAAATACCAAAATTATCATTGCATTTGCTTAATGTGTACAAGTTTGCTCAGGTTTGTCAGTGTGCAGTCTATTCTTATGTAATGTTCTTTAAACCCCAAAACAAAACATGACTACAATTTGTCCTGGTACTCTTTATGCCCTTTTCGAGAGGCACAGTATTTAATTCCTCTCCCAAAATGACACTTTTCTTTAAAAAAAAATGTAGCTTGGAACACTATCTTTCTCCATGTCCTCTACAGTATAGGGATTAACTTTTCCTTTCTTTCTCTGACTACTTTGCACCTTAAAAACGCCATGAAATGTGTGAATGAGTAATATGCCCTCGAGGGTTGTCTCTAAGATTCTGACAGTTACTTTAGGGAAACAGAGCCAACCTACTGTACTCCAAAGGTTAAAGTGTCACTTAGACTTAATATCATTTGGGAAAAACGTACCCACTGCTTTCAGGGAGGCGTACTTGTTGAGTCCCACGTTGCTGTGATTGCTGTGCGCATGAGGCAGCCCTTGTCCAAACGGAGAGTTATTCAAATGGTACTGTTCTGGAAAAGACATGATATAAAAAGCAAGAGTCAATGCATGTAAATTGGCAAAATATGGACAATGTAGCAGAATTATGCCTCTTCTTGTATAATGTAATGTTTAGTACTATGTCATCTTAAGTATACCCAAATAGTTCAGCATTTGTGAAGAATTTAGTTGGAGAAATGCCATTACAATGTTTATTGTACAGTGCCGTGTTGGGGAAGTATAGGAGCCAAGTGAGCCATCAGAAATCATGTATTCCTTTAGAGGGGACATATTATGTAAAATAGACTTTTAGGATTATGCTTATTATTAATTTACTGTTCCTGATTCATGTATGTTTGAGTAAGTCTGTATTGTCCTGCAAGGTTTGCGTAGGAAATCCCTTATCTCCACCACCATCTCCGTACTTGCAATTATTTAAACCCATACACATAATGGTAAAAAATGTCACATAAGTGTTTTTCAACACTAAAAACATGGAAATACAAATCTGCTGCTTGAAATGGAACTATAAAGTGGTCTATCAGTTCTGCAGTTCAAACAGGAAGCTAGTGGACCTATTTCTATTACTAAGCCATTGTAAATCAGTATTGCACAAATTTAGATTTAGGCATGTTTGACCAGAAAGTTGCACATTCACCTATTTTACACTGAAGTTGCCAAGAAATGGGAGCAGGAGATAATGCTATTAAAACACCATGTACACAGTTTAGAGGAAGAAAGTGGTTCCACTTTAAGGAGCAATAGGAAGAGGTGTCTCAGGAAAGGAAGTATAGCCAATTTTCAGTTTTAATTACTTACGTTTTCTTTTTGCCCTGTTTTGAGTATTACAATTTAAGGGACTTGAATCAGGCATATGGACATTTAATTTATTATTATCATTTATATTTTTGCTCTTCGTTATTATAATATATTGTGATGTTTGAGCAGCTGTGTCATAATAATATTCCTTGTTGATGAATAAAGTTTTTCTAAGTCTAAAACGTCTGAAAAGAGTAAGGACATATCCGGCTTAATTAAACAAGTGTAGTCCGTTAACAGTCACTTCACTACATACTTTGCTTCCACACTTTTCAATTGTTAGCTCTCAGTGATACAAAGTCTCTACATGCACTTGTCTTCATCAACTCTGCCCAGCTGAGAATATTACACCCGGGTCACAGGGTCTCATTGTCTCCCTTTTCTTGAAGCGTGCCAGCCCTGACGTCCAATCTCTCTCCTGCTAAATGAACTGAGCCTAATGAAGAATAGAGTGTGGAAAAAGAGAAGAGAAGGACAGAGACATAGAGAGAGATAGGCCAACTCCAACGATGCTAATAGTGTACTCCCCAGGGATCGACGTACACACGCTCACTTAGACACTTGGAAGAAAATATTTGGCTGATTACCCAACAAAATGTTTATTATTTATTAAGACAATGTAGTCTGAAAAGTATATTTGTCAAAATTTCAGAAGCAATGCCACCTGATCAAGTTACAAGTCAAGTCTGTGGAGAAGGGGCCATGCTCACAGTAACAGAGCTGCAAGATAAATTGCAATCAAATTGCAATTAGCAAATCTTAAAGGTTACAATGTTTAAAGTACCCTAATTTCTTCCAAAACAGTAAAGTATACACGTAATAATATTTTTGGTTGCTGTAATATTTTTATTGAAATAAGGGTACTCTTACATAAGTAAAAGTATGTCTACAAGTTTGTGCTTCTTGCATCGCTCCTGTAGTCAGATGTTACAGTTACACTTACTCCTACTTGAGCTGTAGTCTTCCCAAATACTTTTGAAGACTACAAAATATTTGGGAGTAACTTCAGTAATTTCTTTTTGTACTTGAGTATTACAAAAGATTACAAGTATTGAGTACAATTTTTGTCTACTCCTACTGCTTTGGCTAATGTACAAAAATTATAAATAATGATCTACAAATGTGACAAATCCTGATCAATTTGGACAGGAATACCCACAGTTTTGGAGATGCTCTAACTAAGTAACCCTGTTTTAGCCTTCACAAGTTCATATTCTCAGCATGTTGCCCATATTCATTTCCCCATTAGCACCTCTGAGTGAGAGTGAGGCATCAGGATCCTTTAAGCTCAGAACAAAAGGGCAGGCGCTGCTTAATGACTTACATAATATCTGGTCTCCCACCGGGAGGCGCCGCTGAGGTGCTGTGTCATCTGTCTGAGAAATTCACGAGAGCGAGAAACAGAGCTCAGCGGGAGCCCATTTGGAATCTACTGAAAATACACTGTAGGGGCAGCACAACCAGGGGCAAAATGGTACTTAGGTGTTACTATGTACAGCAATAGAATATAAACTAATGTGAGGCAAAAGTTCACTTGTATTTTCCAGTCCAGTGATGGGTTGGTAAACTGGTACATTTGAGGTGGGTGTGTAATGAGTTATATTTATTTTGAAATGGCTTAACTTAATGTAATAATTATTATTTAATTGACGCAACAAAGAACTGATAATTCAACTAGTGTTAATGAGGCAAACTGTCAGGAGCAGTGAGCAGCTGCCATGCAGAGACCCATCCCCAGAACTTGAGCTAGGCTTGGTCAGGACCACCTTAGCTGGAGCATTACTAATTTATTTTTAGTTTATTCAGCAATCTGTTTACAGTTTGATTTGCACAATTAACTGGGTGTGTTCATGTTTCAGAATCTGATTATCTGATTCAGATGGAGGGCAGGGTGCTATATAACTCTGTAGGAGATTTGCTGTTTTTGAAAGTGAACATAATAGTTAATTTCTGGAGGATCTGCCCTAACCTGACAAGTGTTGGGAACTACAGTTTAGCCCTGTTTTAGTCCTGGATATATTATATTATATATTATATTTTAGTTCTTTTTTGAGTATTTTTCAATAGCTACTTTGAAAGCTAAATATTTTCTGACACTGTACCTGTGATGGTGAGGGGAGATATTCACTTCCTAATGTCTGTACTTAGCGTAAAACCTTCAGAACTGAAAACCTCCCTGTGTTTTTGATGCTCCTAACCTTTAAAGTGAGCCGTGGCTGTGATCAGTTGAAATGTGCTCATTTTCAGTCTGTGTAATGAGCAATGGTACTTTTTCCAAAGGCCTCTGTCAGCCATTTTGTCTGTGATGGAAAAACCAATAGTGTTTATCTGTTTCAGTGCAGACAATCCATGTAGTGTTCCAGTCATTTCTGTGGCTCTAATAGACTGCATTTTAACTGGATCAGAGAGAAATTACAGATAATCAGTCACATTTTATAGATTTACTATATATTGATATTACAGAATTTTCTATTGTTGTCTGCCCTTCTTCAAAAAGCTCTGCACTTAACTAGCATTATTTATAGACCCATAAAGATGACACCATGAGGCAAGGGTACTAGTAAGAAAAGTAAGTCTACTCACAGTGAAATTTATTTTATTTAGAAAAAAATCCAAGAAACTGTTATTTATTAAATGCACGATAAATACATCTAATGCCATATTTTGGAACACTCCAGACGATGCAATTATATTTCCATGGAGACAAGCAGGTACCAGACCCCCTCTCATCAGCAAAGTTTTTGTGTAACTTTAAATGTTGATTCTTCCTTTTCTAACAAAATAAATGGTGGACAATAAAGTTTAAGTTAAAAGTTGAAAAAAAAAGAAGAAAGAAAATGGTTACTTTATGTACTGAGTTGGTTTAATGTTTCAGAAAGACGAAACGTTTCTGAACACCTAGAAATCTATTCCCAAACAGTTACTTGTATTTGCATGCACATTTTCTACTCCATACACGGATTCTGATAGCATGAGGATAATGAAAAACACTATTTAGTTTACACAATGTCATTCAGGTAGGGTCCATAGTGGTCCATGGGTGTTGTAGCGGCCAAATTTTGCCTTGTGCAAGGTCCGTTATGGCTGCAGCGTGTGTGGCGTCTCGGACGCGTGTCTTCCATACAAAGAGTCCAAATACTGTGTTCCTTAGTTTATTGGCGTACCTTACAGCCATCCAACAATACACAGATTCAGCACTCAATAGATCACGGTCAAAAGACTATACCTTCACACTGCAACACCTGAGTGTGTCTTTCTCCCCCCTTATATAGGGGAGTAAATTGTGTAACAAATTACAAATAGCGCCACACAGTGGCAGGAGGTAGACAGGTGTAAAATGGCTCCAACAGGCGTATACTACTCTATGTGTGCTTATACACACCAACATTGGGTTAAACTCATGATGTTGGGGTTGTTGTGAGTAAAGTGAAGAAAATCCAGATATGTTTCAACATAGTCAAGAGTTACTTCAACTATGACAGTGCTGTAGAGTAAAATAAGTAGTTGTTGATTCACAGTGTTAACGTCAAACACTTAGAACGTGTCTATTTTGAATATTACACTACATCAGTGTTGGGCTTTTGTAACGTTTCCAGCGGGAGAGCTACAGTCCGAGAGAGAAGACACATATTATCGTCCAAAACTAAACTAAGCTAAGAGCTAACAGTGCTATATAATAACTATATATATATATATATATATTACACATACATATATACATATACACACACACACGAGTGGACAGATCTAAGGCTGTAGCCGCCATGTGCCAAATAGGAAATTCTCCAGGAGGCTTTTCCGGCTACTTCCGACTCTGGCTTCAATGGACTTACATTAGGATCTTGTGGCTCCTCTCTTTGTACCTTCTGCTGTGAGCCTCGACATTTTGGTCTAAAAATGTTTGTATTAACTCGCTTTACATGAACCTGATTTTTTTTTTTTCACTATTTTGTCCGTCAAAAAAATTCTATTCATAATATAAAGCCTGGCTCCAGATTCACTCCTGTAACCGTGAGCATCACGAGTCTCATTTGAGCGGCGCTGAACTCTGTGGGTCACACTCGCTTAGTCCACTTCTTTCATACAGTCTATGCATACAACATGGCTTGGGAATCATCGTAAAGCTGTTGTGATATGATCTGCCCATATATATGTACACCCATAATTTTCAGTGCCGCTCAAATGAAGCTCATGATGTTCACGGTTACAGGAGTGAATATGGCGCCAGGCTTTATATTATTCCATTCCATTTTCTTCCGCTTATCCGGGGCCAGGTTGCGGGGGCAGCAGACTGAGCAGGGCCTCCCAAACTTCCCTCTCTACACACACTTCCTCCAACTCCTTCAGAGGGATCCCAAGGTGTTCCCAGGCCAGCCGAGAGACATAGTCCCTCCAGTGTGTCCTAGGTCTTCCCCGGGACCTCCTGCCGGTGGGACGTGCCCAGAACACCTCTCCAGGGAGGTGTCCAGGAGGCATCCGGAACAGATGCTCAATCCACCTCATCTGGCTCCTCTCAACGTGGAGGAGCAGCGGCTCTACTCCGAGCTCCTCCTGTGTGACTGAGCTCCTCACCCTATCTCTAAGGGAGCGCCCAGCCACCCTGCACAGGAAACTCATTTTGAGCGCTTGTGTCTGTGATCTCATCCTTGCGGTCATTATCCAAAGCTCATGACCAAAGGTGACCGTAGATTGACCGGTAAATTGAGAGCTTTGCCTTTCAGCTCAGCTCGCTCTTCACCACAACGGTCTGATACAGTGACCGCATCACTGCCGACGCTGCACCTGTCCACCTGTCAATCTCACGCTCCATCCACCCCTCACTCATGAACAAGACCCCGAGATACTTAAACTCCTCCACTTGAGGCAGGGACTCTCCACACACCCGGAGAGGGCAAGCCACCTTTTTCCAGTCGAGAACCATGGCCTCGGATTTAGAAGAGCTGATCCTCATCCCAGCCGCTTCACACTCGGCTGCAAAAAGCCCCAGTGCTGCAGATCTTGGTTTGATGAAGACAACAGGACATCATCTGCAAAGAGCAGAGATGATACTGTGGTCCCCAAACCGGACCCCCTCCGGCCCCTGCCTGCGCCTAGAAATTCTGTCCATAAATACAATGAACAGAACCAGTGACAGGGGAGGCCCTGGGGAGTCCAACTTGCACCGGGAACAGGTCTGACTTACTGCCGGCAATGCAAACACAGCTCCTGCTCCGGTCATACAGGGACTGGACAACCCTTGGCAAAGGGCCCCGGATTCTCCTCTCCAGTCCCTGGCATAGACCTTACTGGGGAGGCTGAGGAGTGTGATTCCCCTGTAGTTGGAACACACCCTCTGGTCCCCCTTCTTATACAGAGGGACCAACACTCCGGTCTGCCAGTCCAGAGTTACTGTCCCCAATCGATGTTGCAGAGATGTGTCAGCCAAGATCCACAACAACCAGAGACTTGAGATACTCAGGATGGATCTCATCCACCCACAGGCTTTATATTATGAATAGGATTTTTTGATGGACAAAATAGCAAAAAAAAAAATCTTGTAGAGCAGGTTCATACCTGCTCTATTTTTAGACCAAAATGTGGAGGCTCACAGCAGCAGACACAAGATCCTAATGTAAGTTCATTGGAGCCAGAGTCAGAAGGAGCCGGAAGAGCCTCCTGGAGAACTTCCTATTTGGCACATGTCGGCTACAGCGTTAGATCTGTCCACTCATATATACGGTCTATATTTGTATGAAAGTGATGATGATAATGATGATGTATAGAAAATGTCTAATTAAAAATGTGTGTAATCATATTATGTCTAAATGTGTATGTTGACATTCAACATCCAAATTTTATGTTAGCTACTTCTAAACTCTTTGAGTTATCTGACCAACTGCATGTGATGTTTATAGTTTGTTTTACCCGTATTGTTCATGTATTTCAACAGGATAATAATAATTTAAAAAACATATTTTTGGTAATATTACATGCGAATATTACAATGAAATTGCAAGAAAACAACCAAACCGGGTCATTTTTGACCCTCTTATGCATATAAGGGTTAATGTGGGTAGGTCTTATAGCTTTGTAACCAGCACCATTTGATTCCCTGACCCTGAAAATGTGGGTATAGCAGTTAAAATCACCATTTCAACTTATTCAGAGGCTGAGATACTTCAAAAAGAGTTTTTTTTGGCGGCCATTAAAAAAAAATTCAATATGGCCGCCATATAGACATCTGGGCAAATGCAAACATTAATTTTCTAACTCCATATACTATAACCTTTCCAAAAATATATAGTTAAGCAAATCCCCCAAAAATTTCGGATAAAAAATGAATATAAGGAACCGGACTAAGCCCTCAAAGCCCCGTGACAAGTGTCCATGATGCTCTTCACTTTCCGGACCGGGTTACGGCGCAGCGGCGCACTGCCTTTAGTGGGACTGTAGAGCGCTCTCAGCGGCTACACTGCAGCTGATTTTGTCGGAATTCCCGGTGTTTCTGCAGGCTGTACATCACGGGCAACGGGGACGCGGTATACGATCTGTAGCCTGGAGTGGACTGGGCACCAGAGGAGGTGGAATCGTCTCTTAACTTGGACTAAACCCGCATTTGAACAGGTCTAACCCGACACCCGCATACGTCTAAACCAGGTGAGTCCCGCTCTGCCTCAGCTCCATCTCGAGGAGACCGCAAACAGCGGGTCCACAATCTCACGCAGCCCCGATCCAAACGCCCTCACACGGCCCTATCTCTGTCTGCACCCAGTGCTGATTCCCCATTTCCAAACGAAAATCTAATGACCGTGACACGGACCCTCGGTCTACACTGAAGTGAAGGGCAGGTTAGCATTCGTTAGCTGAGCTCTTCCGAGTTTTCACAGTGTTTTTCACACTTTGGGGCTGCATTTATTCGCTGTATTCACATGTCTTTTAATAATATCTTATAAACGTGCACACTTTTGTGTGGTGTGTTGAGGTAGGATATTGTATCAAGTGGGGAATTACTAAAATTATTTGAATCAAAAGTTTAGTAGTATTCTGTAATAATAAAATATATTCAAGTATGATGTCTTACCCAGTACAATGTCTTAACATGCTATTGACTTTTACTCAAAAAGAGTAATGATGCATTCTTTTTTTGTATTTTCTTTAGGGTGAGTGTCTTGCTGCTGGTTCACATGCATCCCCAGCCCCTGAAGGCTCAAAGCATTAACCATCTTGTCAGAGATTTGCAGGTATGTCATGAAATGGTTAAATGTGGAACTGAAATGTAACCTCACCAATAATTTCTTAATTGACTTATTGAATTTTATGTGCTAAGTAGTGTACTTTTTGCCTTAATCTCATTCTATTTTTGTGATTAATGGCGTTTAGGTGTTTTGTTTCTTGCATTTAAAAATAATCTTTCTAAGGGGCTACATTTTTTCCAAATTACCCTTCAAGTTATTTATTTTAATGGTTCCTGTATACAAAAACATACAGCTCATGCAACAAAATAACCTGTTATTAGGAACAAACAAATAATGATATATGCACCATATTATATTTACTATATATATTTACTTTTTCATTTTTATTCATGGCTCATTAAATATTGCATAGCCCGTTTTGCAAGGTGGTTACTTGAATATGTTATATTTATTCTATTCTAGTGTAACATGAAGAATACTCTACACTATTTCTACTTCATAAAGTGTTAACTTTCATTATACACAAATCTTAATCAGTGTCAAATTCAACTATGAGGAGTGTGGTTACATCACTTTCCTAGTGTTGAGTCTTCTACACTTTGGAAAGTGTAGTTTTAACTCATTTTATTGTGGACCCCATATGACATGGTAAAAGTGTTAAAATTAACTATACGAGTTGAATTAACACTCTTGAAGTTGCTGTGTACTTGTTCTGATACGGCTCAAGATCATTCTAAAGCTATTCAGAAAAGATTCATTACTGTCCTGTGAATGTGACTTTTTTTTTTAGTACCGATACTTGATCTAGTTTCGATACAAGTTTTAGTATCATAGTGGCTTATCCCAGTTAATCCATCACAGAACTTGCGGATTAACATGTCCAGTACATACACTCTACTGCGTCATTAGCAATGTGTGAAACTCCCCAGCGTTCGATTTGAAGATAAAAGCATTATATCAAACGCCCCTCCAACTCCCCCAGCAAGCCCAAACACAAGTTCACTCCCAGCTCACTCCAATGCATTCAAACGATTCACAAATCAAGTGGAATACATAAGAAGAAGCCACACTGTATGAATATAGTGTTGAATTTTTGCCTGTGGGTTGTAACCTGCATACATTATCATATTAATTTCATGCACAAATGAGTTGAGCCATAACACGTGCAGCAGGCATGTGTCCCACTTCCTCTCACACATTCTACTACTGTTTACTTTCTCTGAGCAGTTGGTGTCGATACAGTGAATCTGAATATGCTGCCAGTCTGCTAATTGCTAAGCTACACAAGCCAAACTGAAATGAGATCTGAGAGGAGGTACAGGAAATCTGCCGTCACACTGTATATTGGCCGGATGAAGTCATTATGAAACTGTAAGGTTGAAATGATGGCGTGTGCTTTAATTTGACCTTTGACCCCCCTCCCTGTTTTATTAACATTTGGGTTGGATGTGGAGGAAATTATAAGACGAATAGCTCTATACGGGTTCTGTTAATTAAAACTGTCACTCTGATTCCTCCAGTAGTTAGCCAAGATTAGCATGTGAATAATTTTGGAGTTCCATAAAGATGGTTATGTAATATATGTGGTTGTGGCTAAGATCTGTTTACTTTCTTAATTCTTAATAGTACTGCCATATGGCTACGATTATTCAGTCTATGGATTTCAGAGTGTTGAAAAAATAGAACTGTTGTCATAGCAACCAAAAACTCAAATATGTCAAATATGGAAACAAATTATATGACTAAAAACCCATGAACCCTATGACTTTTGCACTGCACTTCATATAAGATATATTATCATACAATTTTGGGAATATGGAAGGAACAAAAAACTCCAGTCAGTCCAGCATCAGTTTTATATCATTATATTATATCATTTATGTAATTTTATTTTTATTTTTATTTATTTTATTTATCATCATATTATTATTATTTTACTGTAGCCAGAGCTAACTTGGATCAAACTGACAGAAGCAAGGCTGCCAATCTGCATCATTGGCCCCTCCGACCACCACCATCACTCACTCACACACCACTTTCATACTAGGCAATATGGGTGAAGTGCCTTGCCTAAGGACACAACAGTTTTGGCAACTGGCACCCTACTGTGGCACCTGATTTTCACAGTACTCTCCCATCCAAGTACTGACCAGTCCCAGCCTTGCTGAGCTTCTGAGCTCTGACGAGATCAAGCTTTGACAAGCCGTTATGGCTTCAGTAGAAGGGCGTAGTAGGAAGCAGGAGTAGTATTTGTTATGTTGTTTTGTATATATCTGCAACTCTTTGAACTATTTAAGAATTTCTATTAATTTTGTTATGTCTCACTGCTTTTGTTATTTTTAAATATTTGCTGTGAGTGACAAAATATTGGGGAGTGCGAATGCAAAGGATGAAGTAGTAGGATAGTGGAAGTATATAAAAAAGATAAGTATAATCAACATCCATTTTCCTCTGCCCTGCTCTTTGTAAAATCCTTGCAGTACAGTAGCATGTGTGCGAGCGTACTGTGTGGTGCAGTACTCACCACTCCGGCTGCGCAGTATCCGGGCTGAAGTCCCGTTGGCCCTCTCAGAGCTCGGGGGACTAGCACTGCTGTTCTCCACTGTGCTCACTTCACTGCCCTGCTGCTTCAACAGCTCTGTCAGGGTCCTGTCAAAGCACATAGGAACTTAATGTACTTGTAACAATCCCTACATAAAAAATACATACTTTATTTTACTTTCCTGGAAGTTCTAACCTGAGCATCCTTTTACCTACTGGCAGAAAGATATGACAAAAATGTATCGCATTTCTTTCCTTTACTGAGCAGTTTTTGTTTTGGTTTATTCAAAACTAATAAAACATACACAAAACAAACATTTGATATTCATTTCCTGAACAAAAATAAAACAAAGGTACATTGTGTAACTTTACTGGTGGAGGGTCCGTCCAAATGCTTTTCTCCATGGACATGTTATTGCTTTGTCTGGAATGTGTGACAGTATGGTATTAAGCCTTTCTATCTTCAGTTACATGTCAGATCTGTGGTGTGGCAACCCCACTCACAGTCAGACTACATATTTTTCTCTGTAGTTTTGAGCTCTAAAACCACCTGTAATTGAATAAATGTAAAGTAGAGCTGTTTATTGTCATACTGTGAAACGTTCCAGGCAGAGCAATGACATATCCATAGAAACAAGCAGGTGACAGAGCCTCAACCAAAAAGTTGCACAGTGTATCTTTAATTTACTATTTACCCCAAAAAACTGTTAAATTTGTTCATCCAAAGTCTGATCTTTGCTTCAAACCACAAACTTTTACTGACAGAGGATTGGACCTCTTAATTAACAAGACCCAAGCTGATCTCTGACGATTAAAAAATACTGAATCTCTCAATTAAAATTTTATTATTAGCCCAATGCTTTTGTTGATTCAATAAATGCACTAATTTGGAACATTTTTTTTTTTTTTTTTTTACCATAAATGAACAAATGCCATATAAAATATAATATTTTATGAATGGGAAAAAAATCCTAAAAGATCCTCTCCATTAACTTTTATGTTCTGTTCATTGTGTTTTGACAGTCTAAAACCTGATTTGATTTGAGATTGTAACACAGATGACCACTCTTCCACCAAAGTTAGGACTGAAACGTTTTAGACTATGCAAGAAAAAATAATCACAATCATAACATTACCTCTTGTGACTTCTTTAATGTAATAATCACATGCACATATTAAAGCACCTTTGTTTGTAAATGGTGCATTCAAGGACACCTGTTCCTGAGTATTAGTATTAAACATGAGCCCTCTGATGTCAGCAGCTGCACAGTGGATCCATGGAACAGTTGTGGCAGATGTGAGGACATGTGTACAGTACATCTCTGTCTGATCTCAGGGGAATTCTAGACACACTCTCTTTGTAGTTATTAATTCAGATGTTTCAGCAGTGCAGGTGTGGAGGGAACACAACAATCCTGCTGACTATAGGGACTCACTACAACTTTGGCATTTTAAACACAGAAAAAATACAAAATCTGCTCATTAACAAATGCTCAGTTCTTACTCCTAAGTAATTAAAAGAAAGTTGTCTGTTTAATTGTTCGGACAAATTTGCATCAAGATAGCTCAATATTTTTTTTTTTTTTTTGTTTTTTTGTTTTTTTTTTTTTTTGTTTTAGCTAAAAGGTACACAATCCAACTTTTATGGTGGACTGCACACTACCTGCTTTTCTTGCATGTATGGTTCTGCAGTATGGCATTAAACTACTGTACCTACCCAGCAGTTTTTCAGTTACAGGTGTTTTTATTGCTCAAAAACATAAATACTGTGTGCTGGGTTGCCTCTCCACTGATCTGACCTGTAACTTGACCTGGTGCCATCATCTGCTTGTCTCCATGATGATAGATATGTTTAATGTAATACTGTGGAACATTCCAGGCAAAGCATAGACATGGAGACATGCAGATGGTGGAGCCTAATTTTAAAAAGTTACTCCAAATTTCTTTTTTGTAGATTTTTCTCACAACTTAAGAGTACTTGCACTCTGAAGTTTTTAATTGCAGTTCTCATTTCTACAGAAGGCACCTCTGCATAGAGATTTCCATATGCTTCTAATAAACGAGGACTAGCTGATAAAGTACTTAAACATCTTGTATTTGTTCTTGTACATTATTGCTATCGACACTCCTCTGAGTAAACCCGTACTTGGTGTCACCTCCCTCTGTCTCTCATTACTTTGAATAAACATATTCCCGTCTTGGTGCGTTAGCTGGATTTACAGTGCTGATGGATTCACAGCCTTGATCAATAATTCAAACATCGGTGCTTGTGTTGTGCTAATGAAGCCCACATACTTACACACACACACACACACATTTAAGAACCCCACAGTGACAGCCAGGGGGCGCTAATTCTCCTGCTGGGAGATGTCAGTGATCGTAACAAGAGGCTCCTGCAGGGACTGTGATGGCTGTGACTGCTGTAGTGATAAAACATATTGCATCTTTAATGGGATATTCTACAGTCATAAATAAGTCAGCTTGGTTTGTGTACTGTTTTAGGTTTATGAAACTGGAGTGTTCGAGCAGTGTGTTGGGTTTCCATGCTTCTTGGGGGTAGATAAATTTCCTAGGGACTGATTCTAACTTTTACCTAAACCCTAACCTTAAGGTCCTATATTGTGCAAAATTGACTCTTATGCACTTTTAGCCTTTTAGACTGTTGTTACCTCATCAAAAACATCCCTGGAGTTGTGGTTTGTTTCACTCACACATTGGAGTAACACTTTATTATTAGTCAGTTTACATCTTCAGAGCCCAAAATGCTCTATTCCACCTTGTGATGTCATGTAGTGGTAGTTTATAAGTTAACAGTTTACCTTTTGTTCAGTAAAGATTGTCAGTTCTAGGGCTGAAATTATCCAAATGATTTTAGTGACAGTGTATAAGTTCAAAAACACGATGGAGCACTTTCTGTGACATCACAAGGTGGAACAGAGTGTTTTCTGTTTGAGAGAAGAACTCAGAAGCTTAAATATTATGCAGGGTTTGTGTTAAACACATGTGAATGAAACAAAAAACAACTCTGGGAAAGTTTTTGATGAGGAAACAATATTATAACACAGATCAAAAAATAATATGGGCCTTTTAACCAATTTTAATATAGGCTTAAATGAGGGAAATTTATTCTCAGCATTTGACCTATCTCTCCCCCTGTGCCGCCTGGAAAATCTGTCAGGAGCGGTGAACTGATGCTGGATCTGGGAGCCATTTCCATGATCTTGTTGCTAGGCTTGGTCAGGATTACCTAGGCTAGGTTGGAGGATTTAACCTGTTGTGCATGTTTTGAAGTGTCCAAACTTCACAAAAAATCCTACATGCAAAATTACACTCAAAATCTAAAAAAAATAAATGATAGCCAAGAAAAACATAACAACTCTAACAATAGCTATATATCTTCCTCCTTGTTTTGTCTACCTATCTTGCAGTCTGACTCATTGGTCTACAGAGCCGCCGGGCCTCTACCCAGTCTTCTCTTGGCTCATCCCTCAAACAACTTGCTGATTTGGACTTTTCATCTGCAACAAAAAGTGCACCTGTCTTGGGGCTATGTGTGGAGATATGTGGAGCATTGGTTGAGTTTTCTGTCGGGGATGGGAGGAGGAGGAAGTTGTCGTGTGGTGCTGTGCCAGACTGACTGAAGTGAGATAGTAGTGAGGTAATTAAGGTGTCCAACTGAGAACTCAAACTGGTTGTGTTTTGTTTCATTCACACAATTTTAACACAAAAACACTGTATGTTTGGGCTGAGTTCTTCTCACAAATAGAAAACACTCTGTTCCACCTTGTGATGTCATGTGGTAATACGGAAAGTGCTTTAATGTGTTTTAAACTCCATAACTTTCACTAGAATCATTTGGATGATTTCAGCCCTGCAATTTTAAATTTTTTTATTGAGGTAAAGATAAACTAGCTGTCAACTTGTAAACTACCACTACATGACTTCACAAGGTGGACCAAAGCATTTGGAGATATAGTGGCTGCACTAGAAAAGGCTAAATTAAAATGACTTAAATTAATAACATTTAATTATTTATTTGAGTCGATTCAACTTGACTAGTAAAATTATCTACCAATGGAATAAGTGTTTTCCTTAATTCAAGCAACATTCAATTTTGTGTATTTTAAGTGCAAAAAGTAGAGGAAGATGTATATTCATGTTTTAAGTACAAAAAGTCTTATTCCACTGGCAAATAATTTTACTTATTAAGTGAAATTTACTCAAATCATGATAAAAATGTTTGGTTTGAGGTGGTAACAACATGGCTTAAAGCTCACAAGAGTCCATTTTGTGTAATATATAACTTTTTAAATTACAGTTTTGGGTCACAATTTGTCCAGCAACCATGGACACTCATACAAATCACAGCACGTTAGCAATTATCCCTACTCACTAACCACACTACAACTAATTTGTGGATACACAACATCAATACGAAATGCCAGACTAGGCTACAGTTATATTCAGGCCAGTGCAGTTGTCGGTAGTTGGCGTCATGTAGTAGTGACGCACAAGAGCGCAGTATTGAGTGTGTAAAAAGTACAGATGAGTAGAACAGAGTCAGAGCAGGGAGTACCAGTGACACTCGGCACCTCCCAGTCAGTGATAAGTGAATCAGTGAGGATAATGTCATGTTGTGTGCTAGCTCCACTCTGAACATTTGTACGTGATATTCTGTACACTGGATGGATCTTATTTGATTCAGTAGTGGAGCTTCATTTTCTACAATAATTTTAACCTTTTGACGACCATCCATGATAATCATCACCAATCCATTGTCAGGATAAGACATTGTAGGATACTGGTCTTCAATTGGCTTAAAGGTGCATTGTGTAACTTTTCTGGTGGAGGGTCCATCAATTGCTTTTCTCCATGAAGATGTTATTGCTTTGTCTGTAGTCCAATCCAATCTGCTTTATTTATATAGCACATTTCATAAACAAAACAGTTTCCAAAGTGCTGCACAATACAAATAAAACAACATATCCAATAGAAATATAAAATAAAGCTAGTTCTCGTTAAGACAATAAAACTAGTAAAATCAAATAAGAGCAAAAATACCAATAATAATAATAATAAAATGGTTATTAAAAAACAAATAAATTAAAGACACAGAGGACCACACAACTCAAGCATGTTAAAAGCCAGAGAAAATGGTGTAGTGTTTCACAGTAAGGCCTTAAACCTTTCTATCATCATGGAGACCAAAACAGACCAAGTTACAGGTCAGATCTATGGAGAGGCGAATCCACTCACAAGCTAAATGCCTGTATTGAATCTATGAGCTATAAAACTATAAAATTTAATAAATGTAAAGTAGATTTATTTAATCTCATACTGTGGAACATTTTAAGCCAAGCAATGACCTATCCATAGAAACAAGCAGGTGATGGACCCTCCACCAGAAAAGTTACACAATGCACCTTTTAAATAGATTGAGAAAAGAAAAAAGGTACAAAAATACAGGAAGGAGCAAGCTTTAAAACAGAGCAACAAAAAAACCCATCCAAAAATGAGGGACAGTTCCCACGCAAGAAAGGCATATGTAATAGTTCGATGAGTTTCATTTTGTCTTCCAATAATTTATGTTATTAGGTTCTTTTTTCAGACTTTTTCAGAGTTTGTTTTCATACCTGACAGTTTCGACTGCTCAGTAGCGGTCCTTCTCAGTACATCATATGTATTTCTGGCAGTGAACATTCATTTAACAAACTAAAAATAAAGGTGTTGTCATGTATTCAATGTGGCCAGGTCTTGGCCCTTGTTAACATTGTGTCTTCGTTATGAAAGTAAGTTCGGAAATCCAAACCCCTCTCAAAACTACAAAAAACTTGCATAGTCTAACCTGTCACATGCACTTTAAGGTGAAGCACTATAGCTAAATCTTACTGTGTGTGGGTGCCTTTCCATTGATCTAATCTAAGTTGCACCACCTTGTTTCCATAGTAATAGATAACTTTAACACTATATGGTTGGACAATTCAGCCATAATATCTCCATGGATCCTTACCCTAAAATGATTCAAGCGTATACTACTTAATTCAGGGGTTCGGAGATAGCCTGACTCATTGTTAAAGTGCACTATGTAACTTTTTAATTAGGGGTCTGTCACCTGCTTCTGTGGATATGTCTCTGCTCTGCTTGGAATGTTCCACAGTATGACAATAAACACCTCTATTGTACATTTATTCAATTATAGGTGGTTTTATAGCTCAAAAATACTTAGAAAAACATTCTCTCTGACTGTGAGCGTGGTTGTCTCTCCACAGATCTGACCTGCAACTTGGTTTGCTTTAGTCTTGGTGAAGATTGAAAGCTTCAATACCATACTATGAAACATTCCAGACAAAGCAATAAAATTTCCATGGAGAAAAGCATTTACGGGCCCTCCATCAGAAATGTTACACAATACACCTTTAATAAACATAAATGTATTAAATCTTACTTCATTAAGGCTAATTAAAGTAAAGTTATGATAAATTGTAAATCAGATTTTTTCTTCACATTCACAGCAGATGTCTTTGAACCACAGTCGACCTGTTACGCCTTCTTGACCTTTTCTTGAGGGCAGAGCGCGCAACGATTTCTAATGTGGAGTGAAAAATAATTGCACGCATTTGGCTCCTATATTTATATGTGCCAGTTGCTGCGTCGTGGAGTGGCTGGTTGTTTTTAGCTGGTCTCATGTTGGTTGGGAGCGCCTAGCAGATGGTCCATTGGAAGTTTGGAAGCGGATGAAATGGAGCGAGGGGCCGGCTCACTGTGAGGCGGCTGCTCCTGTGAACTCAACTTTTGACTGTTGCGGGGCTGAGTCACAAAGTTTTACACTAAATCCAGTGTTTTTGTTTTGAAGAAAGAGAAAGTGTCACATGGAACGTCACAGGTCAATGTAAGGGAGAGCCAGAGTGGACAGGATGGAAGTTTGTTGTGTGTATAGTCTGAAGAACTCAAAAACTACTGTTCTAACAAGGAGAGTGTTAAAGTCACAGTATATAACTTTTTGTCAAAAAAATGTAATGTGGGTTTTTTTGTTTTAGTTTTTTTTTTTCATATTTTTCAAATGTTTTTATTACACTGAAAAACATATGAAAACATGCATGTTTACTTTACTTTACTATACCATAAAATGTATCCATCTCCATGGAGAAGGTTCTAGTAGTAGTAATTTACTAGTAGTTTTAACTTTCTATTTCCATGCAATCATACAGGTGATGTTCTACCTCCAGAAAGTTACATAATGTTTCTTTATTGATGGTATTGAATAGGTTATGCAAAATTAACTGGTCTATATAGTTTTTCAATATTTGTGAAGTAAGCAATTCAGTGGAGATATAGTAAAGAAACTATCTCTATCTGGTTCTGCTGCTGCAGTGACTGTAAGTATAATATATTTTTTAAGAATCAACTGGAAAGTACAGCATAACATGGGTGAAAGTGAGTCTAGACATTCAGCTAATATTCAAAACTACACCAAGGGCATTTCAAGGAAGTGGCCAGAGGGGCACAGGCCACCCTGGAAATCTGATTGGTCACTCAGGTGCCATCTCACAGAGAGGCTGATTCTCATGTGTAATACATTTTCTAAAAATATTGCATGTCATTATATCAAAAAGAGGAAATAGAGATAAATATTTATATTTTAAAGTACTTATAGTTATTTATGCACAACACTTTATGAGATTTAAGTGTTACATTCTTAAAATTCTTGCCTTGGGGTGGCCCTGGTTTTGTTTTTGTTTCAACCGAACAGAAGCTCTTGAGTCACTGACCCACATTTGAGCTCTCTTAAAACTCCCTAAGTGCAGGAAGTGGAGGCTTCAGGGTCTGATTTGGCCCCTGTGATGTGAGCAGAACACAAGGGGTGACATTTCTTCCTGTAAACGGCAGGGCGGGTGCACAATGATGTTTGGACTGGAAAAGTGTCCTCGCTCACGGTGCAGAGGCAGGTGAGAGGAGATGTACTGGGACAGTTCACTCCTGGGGACATCACAACACACCACAGGAACGCAGCTACTGCTAATGTCAACATCCATATCCATGTGTGCTCTCACCAGCCACACGTGTTGCTCATTTGGCAGTTAAATGCATTACTGCACTCAAATAATGTTAAATAAGGTCAGAAAGTATTTTAGACATGCAGCGATTTTGAGCATAACTTGAAATATTTTACCTCAGTATTACCTAAAGTATGCATATATTACCCTACCTGGTTTTCCCATTTTGGTAAAGTTTATTATTTTACTTCCTGGTAGTAAATATAGACCAGTGCTTGTGTAATTGGCAAGACTTATACAATAGAACTTTTTGTATTAACATCTTTCAGTGCAGATGCACGGCGTAACTTTTCTGGCCACCTTATTTCTATGGAGATGTTATTACTTGTTATAGCCCTAGTTACAGGTCAGATCTGAGGAGGGGCAAGCCTGCTTAATAAGAGCAGTAGTATTTTTTTGAGCAATAAAAACACCCATAATGAAAGAAATGTTAGATACATTTAAAGCCATATCTTGGAACATTCAATCATCTCTATAAACAAAGGTCAGTTTGTCATAATATATAAGGATGGTTTGAAACGGCATGTTGAAGACCTCTTAGTTGCGTGCAGGTTTAGTTTATACATACTAATGTATTGTATTGAGTATACTGTGAGTGCCCCAGTCAGTGTCATTGCCCTTAGTTACATAATATTCTGTCACTCTATAGGTGCTATCGCAGTGCCAGGGGTGACATGTAATCACACACACGTATAGATCAATGTATGTTGTAATGTTGATGTAATGTTAATTGATCTATGATGTAATAATAAAATGACCTGTAATAACAAACTAAATAAGTACGCATATGTAGTACACATAACTTTTCAAGTGAACGGAAAATCTCCTGTTTTCCTTTAAAGACATGTTATAGGATCTTCCAAAGTGTGTCCATGTCTATCTCCAGAGAGACAAGCAGCAGTGTTACTGTGCTTAGTTACAGGTCAGATATATGGAGAGCTGCTCGCAGTAACATTTTCAAGGGATTTTGAATAATAATGAAATAATGCTTCCTTCTTCCTTGCCTTTGCCCTAACACTCGATTTTGTGCATTCCTTTGAAAGGAAGTCCCATACGAAATGATCAAGCATTGAGGGAGAGAGTCTGATAAGGATCTTGACTGTGGGGGAGGTGCAGGTGGTCTCTAAACAGGTGTACATCACACCGAAGAGCAGCCCCATGTGCTATATGCATCAAACAAGTTTAGATCCATGTTTGTTTAAGTTTATGTAATCTAAACATGGTGATTTAGACATTAGTTAATTATAAATGAAAGAGGAAATGCTACTGAAATTTAAAGTTATAATTTTGGGGTTTAGAAAGTTTTGAAGCAAGATATATAAAAAAAAAAGTCATATATATATATATATATATATATATATTTTTTTTTTTTACTCACCAGTGAGACTGATCTGAATCTGTACTATGAACACTTGTCAGCCCCCTTTATAAGATATAGCATGAGAATGATTATAAAACTGTACGTATGGTGACAGTTGTGGCTCATTTGTTCGAGTGAGTATTATTGGTTCATATCATATGCAGAGAGAGTTTTACAGTAGGCTAATGGCATAAAGACATTGGTGTAAAACAGAATATAACATTATATAATATATAAAATTCAGGAGACTTAATATTTTATTTTAACACTGTCAAAATATTTACACAGCACAAATACTTAAACTACACAGAAGGTGGTGTTATAATATGCAACACCACTGAATGTGTTGCCCACTATTAAACTGAAGAAGAAGCTGGAGTGAGTGAAGTGCGTCTGAAAGCAGAGTGCTGTACCCGTATGAAGGGACCTCCAACGGGGACTTCACAGTGGGTGTAGTGTGAGGGGTTAGGTAGGACGACCGGTTTGGGAAAGGGCCCATGTTTCACATCTGACATCTACTTGTTAAACCTAATTCACTTACAGATAGGAAAATATTCAAATATTTCCTTGGAGACAAGCAGGTGATGGAGCCCCCTCTTGAAAAGTCACAGAGTGCACCTTAAAGCAAAACAATTCTTATCACAAATAATAATGATTGCTGAACTGTACTCAAACTTATACTAAAATAAATAATCTGCATCCATGCAATATATTGCTTTTATTAACATGCTCTTGCACAGACTGATTGTGGCAGGATTTAGCATTTTCCGTATGTCCTCCTGTGCAATGATACATAGAATGGCACGGTGTCTGAGTGGGTAGCACTCTCTCCTCACAGCACAAGCACAATAGGTAAAACCCTGACCAAGCCTTGCTCAAGACCTGGAGATGAGTCACTTCTCCTGACTGCCCCAGTGGCATTGAGGGATGGACAAAAGCAGAGGACAAGTTCTGCTATGAGAACAATAAAGTGTAGTGTTGCTCTGTTCCTTGGCATCATAGTCTGAAAATGCAATCAAGTGAAACTATGAAATTAGCCTGATGAAGACACACTATTAGACCTCATATGGAAAATATATTTAGTATTTTTAATTTTCCAAATGTTTTTGTCTTTTGCCAACATCTGGAGCTAGCACACACACTTGCACTTCACACATGACTGGCTGTCCCACACATGTCCACATTAGCCCAGTGAGCGTATCATGTGACCCCAGCCTTTTCAGCTCAGAGCAGAGGTATGCTAGCACCTCCAGGCAGGTTTAGGGGCCCTCTACGAGAAGTCTGGTGCCGTTTTTGTAGGCTATCATAATGGTGATAAGGACTAGGCCTATATAATTCTATTCATTTTTAAAATCTAGATGAGCAAAAAATACTGTTTTTAATGACAATTTAGTTTACATTCACATTGCAATTAGGTCATTAAAGTGATTTTTTGTTTAAAATTGGGTCAGGGCTATACATTTTCCTTTAGGCCGGATAGGTGCACAACATGCCACCTCTTTTAACACAATTTGGGGTTGCACAAAATATCTGGATTTCAATACTGATAATATAACAAATGCTATATTTAATTTTTGTGAAAAATAAAATACAAATGCGTTAACATTGCTATGCAAAACCAGTACTGACTGGACTAGTCCTAAAAAGTCTAAACCAGAATTAAACTAGGACTAAAGAAAAAGACAAAAAAAAAAAAAAAAAAGTAATATGCTATGGGCCAGATCAAATCGTGCAGGGGCCTGATTTTGCCCCCAGGCCACAAGTTGAATAGGCCTGTACTAGATCATTAGGAAAATGTAATTAATATTTGAATATTCACAACTCTTTATAATTGTATTATTACAAAATCCACTACTATGCAAAATATAATAAAACAAGTAGCCTACAATTTTTGTATTTAGCTAGTCCCCAGCCTATCTACACTCTGCCACCCTATGGGGTCCACTGACTATTCCGACATCCCTTCATTACGACATGTCTCTATTTAGACATGCCAGTTTTCCGACACTTTTTAGTATCACAATGCCGACACATCATGTATGGTGTTCTCCGCAGATCGCCTACATGATAAAATGACTTAAGCATAAAGGGCCCATGCAGCCTTTGTTTTAGATTAGATATTTTCCTGCCACCCTATAATGCCATTGTTAGCATTGCTGTTGCTAACTGAATACAGTTATATACAGTGGTGTTTGCATGGAGATGACTTGGAAATGAGAAGGTCAGGAATAGCTTAGCGTTTGGTGGCCTTTTTATCAAATGTGACACGTGTGACCCCAGGCACCGCTCCGTAGCGTTTGTTAGCATTGGATTAGCGCGCCATGCTAGCACACGTAACCTAGCATGGCGATGCTGGAGGTGGCATTAGGAGGTGTGTGCGTATCCTGTGGATCATGTGGATTGGGACTTTGAGAGCTGATTCAGAAAAACTGCTGGGTTTTTTATGAGAGTTAATCAGGCTTTCAGGACGCTCTCGAAAAGTCCACCGCCGAGAGTCAGCAGTCTGACAAGAAGAGGCTTTATCGTGGGGAGATTGTCATAAACTGTTGATGTCTTCATTACATTTTACATTCATTTTTTATACATTTGGGTAGAGTTGAGATGTTAAATATGAGCGAAGTTTGAGTTTGTTCACATACCTCCTTATCAACCACAACAAAACATGCACTAAACTGTATAGCGACTTTGAGAATCTGGAAAAACATCCGGAAAAGCTATTAACTAATGCTGTTTGTTATTTTAAAAATCATGAAAATGTCAAATTCTTCTAAAAAAAACCAAAACAAAACTTGCTGTGCCTTGCGTAGAGTGATAAAGAGCAAAAGGTGTAATCACTAAGCTCTGTGTAAAGAAGTGGACTACAGGAGTGTGATGGCGATAGTGTTCGATAGTCCAGAGAGAGTTTGTCTCCAGTCAGATGAAGCTCTCCGGGCTAACAATTATAGGACGAATTTGGAGATGAGTACCATATTAGGAATAGCACTGATTTTTGGACAAAATAGCAGAATAAAGACACCAAGTTCAAATAGAGTGGGTTAATACGGACATTGTAAGACCAAAATGAGCAGCCTGACAGCAGCAGTTACAGAGAGAGGGCTGACGTTTTTTCTATATCTAAGTCAATTGGAGCCGGAGT
This sequence comes from Boleophthalmus pectinirostris, assembly GCF_026225935.1. Lineage (NCBI taxonomy): Eukaryota > Metazoa > Chordata > Actinopteri > Gobiiformes > Gobiidae > Boleophthalmus > Boleophthalmus pectinirostris. The sequence goes on along the minus strand of NW_026571047.1, from coordinate 9,813,933 downwards.
CAGTGGAGCCGGAAGCGCCCCATGCTCACTTCCTATTTGGAACACAGCAGCTAGCAGGTTAGGTATTTCCAGTTATATAGGCCTATACAGTCTATGGTAGGGGTCTCCAACATTTTTTCTCCGATGAACTACTTTTACAAAACAAAAATGCCAGAGAGCTACTAGTTTTACCAACCACAAGCTTATTAAAATTATATATAAGAGCCACAGCGAGCCTTAGATGAAGTACAGTTAAAACTGCCTATAAAACATACACCATTATCCACTTATTAGTGTACAAAATTAGGCATCAAAATAATACATGTGCAATGGTAATACGCATTTAATTAATCAGATTTTACATATTCAACACATTATGTGTAATTCAGAAATCCCTTTCTGACCTACTTGGAAGGTGGTGGAGAGCAACAGGAAGCTCCCATGCTACAGGTTGGAGACCCTTGGTCTATGGTCTAAAATCTTTAGTTACTGAGGCAGGAAAAATGGGTAAATGAATGATGAAAGAATTAGCCAATTTTTAGTGTGATAAGGAGTTGTTCCCAGCAGGAAAAAAATCCAACTGGAAGTAGTGATTTCCATATCTAGTTTCACATGTGAGGCTGTGTTCTAAACAGAGTTTTGGACTGGGGGATTTGTGTCAGCGGGCTAATAAGAGCAGGAGCGCGCAGGCGGAACAGTGTGCCGCGGTAAAGCTGTAATCTTTCGTGAAATTTGTCTAATCTGGAGGAGGAGGAGAGCTCATCTGTCACCATGGTGTTTATGCTCTTTCTGTTTCAGAGAGGTGTGGCCCACAAGAAATATTAATCCACCATACACTTTCTGTGTGTGTGTGTGTGTGCGTGTGCGTGTGCGTGTGCGTGCGCGTGCGCTTGTGCGTGTGTGTGTGAGAGAAAGAGAGAGTCTAAGGGAGAAGATTAGGACCAGGGCAAGTTCGAATGCTCAAATTGAGATGCAGAAGCAGTGGGGTGGTTCAACAGAGGGTGCCATGATGGATGAGACAAACGGGCACAAAGAGGTGGTCACCAAGTCATATTTTATAATGATGAAATGGAATAAGAGTTAAAAACATTAAAGAATGTAAGGATAGGAAAAGTTTTAAAGAAGACAATTAGGTTTTGAAAGTTCTGGGGAAACAGCTGAATGTCCCCAAAAGAACTACCACCTTGCTCTACATTAGATAAAATTCACATAGAACATTATATTGCAAAAGAAATACTGCAGCAATGTTGTATTTCAAATGCTATTTTTATTTCATATATAAATCATGCTAAGAAGCAAAGCAATGGCACATACAGGGTCAAATACAGAAGCAAATGTCAATGAAAAACAAAACATGGAGGACAGAAACAGAGAAATGAGAACACAGAAAATGTCACATTAGCAACAGTAAAAATGCACAAAAGCTAAAATAATACATGAATCATTTGTATGCAGGACATACAAGCCAATTCATGGCAATGCTAGCACCTCTGATAGCAAGCAACATTCAGTTTGACATGAATTGTGTGACACAAGACGGTGAGAAAGCCAACAGAACAGGTTTGTGGAGGTGAATATGGTCGAGCAGGTGAAAAAATTATGGGAGACATGTAAACACATGGACAGCCACACAGCTACACATGCTGGCATACATGCTAGTTAGCATGTATTAACACGTGTCTACAGGTGTAACTAGTCACTGCTTCTGATATGTTGACGTTAGGTTGGAAACTTTGGACTAAACACATGCCAGGGCCATGTACTTATAGATGCTGAGTATACTTGTGCTATCAGTAGGTTTGGATTCTGTGCTCAGGGTTGCCACAGGATGGATCTCTTTATTGGGTCTTTATTGTATTTCATTTTGGGTGATGATTGTCTGAGCGTTCAGTAAGGCTCAAATCCCAGTTTAGTGGTAAATCTAAAACAGATAAGTGTGGATCTGGTGGACATCCTGCTGCAACCCTCTCCTGCCCCACACCCTGCCCCACACACAGCTCATGCAGCTCACCTGGAGTTCAGATCTGCCTGAGCAGCTGCTGCTCCTCCGCTCCCTCCTCGGCTCTTCTCCAGACCCAGCTTGGTGAAGATGCCCACCAGCACCATAATGGCCACCACACCACAGATGATGTAGACGATGAGGTGAGTGCGGTCACGGTCCTGGTCGCCCTGGCCCTCGGTGATGGTGGCCACAGGTTTGCCTGTGTTGGCCCAGATGGGCGTGTCGTAGTTGTTGCAGATGGTTTGGTCCAGCCGCTGCTGTCTAAACTGGCAGCAGAAGCGGTAGAAGCAGGTGCCGCAGCAATACAGAAAGACCCCTGCGTTACAGTTGAATGGAGGGTCCCACTGACCCATTACATCATAGTAACCCTGACAGCGGGTCCCGCCCACTGGGGGGCCGTCCTCATCGTCAGGGTCCCCTCCGCTGGTGGGCGTAGACAGGCCTGTCTCAGGAGGAGTGTTCTGAGTAGTCGCTGTGTACTTTGCACTGGTCTGGTTGGCCAACCTGGTGGGGTCGATGAAGGCCTCCCCCTCCGCGTGACTGAAGGGTTCTGACTGAGGGAGGGAGGGGTCACGAGGAGGAGCAGGAGGGACAGGAGCAGGCCACAGGGGGCAGGTGTGGAGGACACCATGCTGCTGTGAGACCCTCACTCCCAGCACTGCAGCCTACAAACAGGAAGGACAGGTCAACAAGTGTCTTTGTATAAGGCTGCTGTTACACAATGAGACTGGGGGAACTGCACACCTCAGTGTATTATGGATTACAGCTGAAGGTGTAAATAGTGGTAATCTTCTTGTTTTTATTTGTAAAAAGTAGCTTCTATGGATGATCGAATGATCAACACACAAAGGCACAACCCTTTGATATCAAATTATTTTATCCAAGTTTGTCCATTCTAAAATTGGTGTTACATTCTGTAATGTTAAATTAAATCTAGGCTGTGATTGTCACCAAAGTTGAGTTCCTCCTGCACTCAGAGACACAGGTCTGAGCTGGGCACGCTCTGTGGAGTTAGATGTCATTGATTTTAAGCCGAATGGTTAAACACATGATGCGCTCATTGATCTCACGTTCTTATGGAATCAATAGTGAAAAGAGGCCAGGGACGTTTGAAACAGGTCAACTGGCTCCACAGGCTAATCACAGTGCTTTTGAACTCTTCTACATCATAATTCTTTGCATAATTAACAAATAAATAATACAACATAAAACACATCAAAGAAGCTAATTGTTTGTTAAAATCGCACTCAAAAATATTTTCCTCGAATATGTCAAACTAACTCTGCCTTAATAGAAAGAACATTTAAAATACTTACGCTTTTCCCGTTGGCAGCAGTCACACTCCTCCACTCACTTCTCCAGATTTGACAGGGTTCACAAATCCCTTTAATAAAAACCTCCCCAAACTTTAGCCAGCATCATCCTTTTCTCCCTTCACTTTGCCTCTCTTGTGCTCAAGTCTTCTCCATGATTTGGTCCAAAATCACATCACCTCAAACCACAACTCCCCACCACAGCACACAGGCACTGCTCCTGTTTGGTCTGCTGGTTCTGTCCCTTCTGTGTCCAGGGAAAGTGGAGAGGCGACGGGCAAAGTCAACAGTTCGGACGCGAATGAGATGAGCTCGCATGTGTTTACCTCGGTGGCTCAGGGAGAGAGAGTTGTGAAGAGAGTAACCAGGAGAGAGGGGGAAGAGAGGAGGGAAGAGGGGGAGGGAGAGAGAGAGGGGGGGGGGGGGGATATCCAGCTGCATCTCTGAACATCCCCGGAGGACAAGAGCTTGGAGGACTGATTCAAACAGACTGGGAGTTTGAGAGACAAGAGTGGAATACATAGGGATTTCTAAAAAGCTTCAAATTATTTTAACATATATCAGAGTTTTTATCCAGTGTTTGACCAGTCAGTTCAGTCAGTTTTGATCAGTCTTTTTACAATTACAAAGTGAAATGTTGACCCTATTTCAGTTTTCAACATAAACTATTAAAGGTGCACTGTGTAACTTTTCCACATGCTCGTCTCCATGGAGATGTGATTGTTTTACCTCTAATGTTCCACTGCATGATTTTAAACATATTTATCTTCATTCATTTAATTTCAGATGTTTCACTGTTGAAAAAGATCTTGAAAAACACAGATTTTTACGTGAGCAAGATTGCCTCTTCACTCATCTGAACAGTAACTTGCACCGGTGGTGTTTCCATGGAGATAATTCAGTTCAATGTCATAATATGGAACATTCTTAGCCAAGCTGGCGCCACCTAGTGCCTCCGCTCAATTTCATTTCTCTCCAGCGACTAGGTCAGGAATCAGAATACTCTAGATGTTTCGCAAATATCCCGAAAGTTCAAGTTCGGGCACCAGCCAATCAGCAAAGAGCTATATATTCTAGTCTTGGCAACGATTCCCGAGATGATTTAAAGCTGGAACAAAGAGAATGTTTGGTGAATTTTGTCAAGGGGAAAAATGGGATTTTGGAAGAAGCTTAATATACCAGTTAGCCCCATTAGCGGCGCATTATATACATCATGACCAAATAGCAGCGATTGGTTAAATGAAAAAAGTACCCGCCTACTTTCAAGCAAACGAATTCTAACACTACGAGGTCAGACGGTTTCTACGAAGTCTGCTTTGGATCAACATAAAATAATTAAATGGGGGTTACTTAATATATTTTAATAGGGTTAACATTTTATTTGTTTTGTTTTTGAGTATAGTGACATCACAAGAGGAAAGTGGGCATTTTTCAGACTTTTATGTTATATTTTTACAAATTAGTATTTACTCATTCCTTATCTGTAGACAAGCCTGGACCATTTTTGCTATTGTCCAGAAATGATAAAAGACTGACTGAAAACATCAACATCATCATTTTTCGATCTCAGACCATACTACCCCATTTACTACTGAGATGATACAAGGTTTACTTCTAAGGTGCACTCTGTTTTTCAGGCACCAACATGCAGCTCCTCTTTTCTGCAGTCATCCCATCTTCCTTCTCTCATCCTTCTCTCCTCTCACATCTCTTGGTGTGGTTTTCTGTGGCACGTGCGTGAAGAGCTCCTGTTTGGATCAGGGAGATGAGGAGTCAGCAGGCAGGGTCCGACTGAGGCTTTACTCCATCTTTGTTTAACTCCCAACCTGAGCTGCATATGAGTGTGGCACAGGGGATTCAAGATGGCAGCCGTGAAGGTGTCAAAGTATTACATGAAGGGAATATGCAAAGGAGACACGGTGTACACATTTAAACTGGTGGTGTAGTGAATAAGCGTTGGCAGCTTGACTAAAAGGTAACTAGTTCAAATCCAGAATGATACCAAACTATCTCACTGTGGAGACTTCCTGGCCAAGTTACAGGTCAGATATGTGGAGAGGGGAGCCTGTGTAACATTCCAGGCAAAGCAACAGTGTGGTCCATGGAGACAAGCAGGTGGCGACCTCCCACCGAAAAGTTACATAGTAGACCTTTCACTGGTATAGATAATTTTAAAATAAAAGTTTACTCTGTGCTGACTACAATGAGTACATTGGAATAGTGGCTCCACTTTTTTGCACAGTGGTTAGTATGCAAGCCTTGTCATAAAGAGTTTTTCCCAACAATCTGACTATATTTTTCCATAATCTTATTGCTTTCATACTGTTGTGGAAAAAAATATTTATCTCTTAAAGATACATAATTAATCCATGAGCCTGATGAGTTTTTGGAATACAGACCAAGGTTTATTCTTGCTACAGCAGGTATGGACAGGGCCTAGGGACAGAGACCAACAGCCTCTTTAAACCAGACATACCAACAGTCTTGCTAAACCAGACATACTGTTCCTACCACAGTAGCCCCGAGTCTCTCCCTCTAGTCTCTGCCCCAGAGCATTTGAGCTCTGAGTATTTATACAGAAATACTAGTTACATACATATCAAAGAAGAGTGACACTTGTTTCAGAGACTGCTGTTAATCAACTTAACCTACATTTGAGGACAACTAAGACAACAATTTTAGAAGTAAAACCAACCTTGCATTTGAAGGATTTATGTCTGAGCAGCAGTGAGTTGTACTTCCTGATAGAAAGCTGGCAGCGGTGGATTAATATATGAGAAAATAGTCCCTTAACATGCGAACAGACGATTCATGTGATCCAAGGTTAGTTTTATTTCAAACATTATTCTATCAACACAGACATTTACATTGATAGTCTGGGGTAATGATTGTTTTGCTTCCGGTGCTTTGTGGAGTAGGTTTTTTGTGGCAGGATAACTATGGCCATTGACATGCACTAGCCTAGCACCAGCGACCTCTGTAAATACAAGGACTGGATGGAATATTTAAAAAAGTGTCTCCACACGTCTCCAACACTGGCTCACTAGAAAATTAGGCCCTATGTCCAACATTCCGAACTGTCCCTTTAATAACTGGTCTGTGTTTCATGTAGAAATCACATTTATTTACACAAAGACCGAAATCTTTCCACAATATACAGTACATTTCCATCGCAATGCTTTACATACATTTTTTATGGATAATTGTATTTTCATTCCATACCATGGAAAAACACATACCTACATAAACCTCATTCACATGTGCAGCGGGGACTTTTCCTGCATTTTTCCAGAACAGTGTCATGTGTGACCAAAGCCACAACTGATTTCCCTGCATTTTTGGTCAGGCAATTTCCAATATAAGTTATGGGGAAAATGCAGGCTTGTGTGTGAATAAAGCCAAAAAATTCCCAGCAGCTTGGCTATGATCTTGGTTTCCTTGGATACAAGCTTGCTTACCTGGTTTTACACTTGCTTTCCTGGTAACGCTGTGTGGTTACATTCTATTGACATACTCTGCATGGCAATTTACCGGGAACTACTGTATGTGTGAATGGGGCTATAGACAACCACCAAACAGAACAGCAACAGTGAACACTTCTGCTTTGAGTTTCTTCCACAAGTGACCAACAACACTTCCAACAAGCTACCCCATTACCCCCACTCCATGCGCAGTCAGCCACACGCGCACAAATCGGAATTATAAGCCAGATTGACAAGAAGCTTTTTGTTTTGCTTTCCGCTAATCGCCCGTGCTCAAATCCCCCCCTTTATACCACGCTGTCATTCCGGAGCAAACTCCACACTTCCTCGCTCCCCCTGCCATTTCCAGCCTCTTGTGTTTTGCGTGCACACAGAGATTGAAAAGACCAGAGTGAATGTAGGCCAATGGGGAGGAGGCCAAGATGGAGAGAGAGAGAGAAGGATGGAGAGATGGAGGAGCTGGATGAAGACCGTGGAGGAGGTAGAGTTTGGGATGAGGTGACACTTTGGAACTGAACCAATGACAGAAAAGTAAGAGTGGATCAAGCGAGGAAATTGAAATTGGGAAGAAGAAAGTGAGTTTGAAGATAGATCAAACTATACTCTGAAGATGTTCACGAGCCTTCATAACAACTGTAAAGAAAGTCACTGCCTGTCACTACAAGTTGGCTAATTCTGACTTTTACAAAACTGACGGATCACATAACTTTTCTGGTCAGTCGTCTGCTTGTCTGCATTGGAGATTGCTTTATCTGTAGTGTTTCACAACATGGAATTCAACGTATCTGCTGTATCTCCATTGAGACAAGCAAGTCACAGGTCAGATTACTGGAGAGGTGAGCCCAGTTACAGTAAAAATTATGTATTATTGAGCAATACAACAAATGCATTTAATGACATTAATGAAGATATAGATACATGTAATGCCATATTCTAATATAATATTCTAGGCAAAGCAATGACATCTCCATGGAGACAAACAGGTGGCAGACACTTCACCAGGAAAGTTACATATAATATTGCACCTTTAAGCACTCAGACCCTTGCAGATTACTTGAACATTAGCAGTAGTGATCTAATTTTTTAAGAAGAACCAAATCTTTTATTTTTCTTTCTAGTTTGTATACATTTTTTCAATAGGTTAGCATAGGATGACCAGATTTTCAAAAGTCTAAACTGGGACCCACCCGGATTGGTATAAATACAATTGTGAAAAGAGCGTATTGTGCATTCTTGTGTCAGTCATAATCTGAGGGTCTTCTCGCGCTGCATTTTTTTTTTTTTTTTTTGCTTTATGGTCATTTGCAAAGATGGTTTTCTGTATTTTGGCTAAACAAATGACAATTTATGCTCCTCTTTACTGTTGACATGGATCAGATTAGTCAAAAATTGTGATAGTCCTGTTTTAGTCCTGGTTTAGTGTTGCTGTAATCCTGGTTTAATCTTAGTTTAGTCCTGGTTTAGGGCAAACTAAAGTAATTTCCCTTGTGGATCAATAAAGTCTGTCTAAGCTAAAGAGAGAGAAAGTATATGTGGCTTCAGGTGTGATTGGTTGAAAGGCAAAGAAAGTTGTAATTTATCACATTTGGCATGTGTTTTTAAAGTGAAACTAAACACTGACTCAACTTTATATGCAACTAAATTATTTATTTATTTTTATTTATTTAATAGGGACAGTGCATATTAATGAACATCTACAACATTGCAGTGTAAATATGCCAGATTATAGCAAGACTGCTAATTTCCATGTTGCATGTTATGTTTTAAAACCATTGTTTACTGTTTACAGTATTTTTTTGGCATTTTTTGAGCAAACAAACTTGATAAATTTTCAGCTTTGTGTAAAAAAATAGATATAAAAAAATCTGTGTGCTGCAATTTCAAGTACTTTGTGACATCACGCAGGATTGCCAGGTTTTTCTGATTGCAAACGCCTGGCTGCATAGGTGGAATTTGAACTGTAGATACCTGTTAGACCCATCGTGCTGCTCCTTATACCTTCAGACTCCACCCCCCACCATCTTTTTTTTTAGTCCTCCATGTACTGCTAAAGTTAGCAGCTCTATTTAAAATATTCTGCGGAGTTTAGGTTTTTTGTTGCGTTAAATGACACCATCCCACTTACTATGAGAAGTATGCTGGGTCTACGACATAAAATACCCTCTGATGGTGTTAGAAATGACAAGCTCCCATGAATGCAGCCTCTGTGAGTAGTTCAAAGCCCGGTCCGTGTCTGTGGGTGCGGCGAGAGAGCTCTGACATTTTACTCCTGGTTGTACCACCACCTCACCCTACCAGTGCCCCCCTCACAGGTGACTAACACAGCCCAGGAGAAGAGCGTATGCACGGACTAAGGAAAGAGCAGAGGTCGGCCACACTTCAGAGGAAAAACCACTGCTGTCTGAGTATGCACAGAGGAAGAGGATAGTGTGTGTGGACAAGCCTTCATCATATCGTGTGGACTTTTTTTTTTGTGGGGACCAAAAATCCAGTCCACAAATCCTTCAATTTTAGATTATCCAAATGATTTAAACACATACACATGAACACATACACATAAACTGGGCAGGACCTGGAGGAGTAAAAATCAGAGTGGAGAAGCGAGGTCTGGAGGCATGAAAAAACAGTGTGATTGGTCAAACAGGTATCCACTCTTTAGACTCCGCCCCCACAGCCAGGTATTTGTAATCGGAAACACCTTTAATCACAGCAGTCCTGTGTCATGTCACGTAGTACTTGATATTGCAGTGGCCACAGAAGGCAGCATACTAGATTTAGAAGTTTCTGACCAAAGTTGCAAATTTACCTAGTTTGCAAAACTAGGTAATGGTACACTTTATTAGCCAGGCTGGTGCCCCCTAATGCCTCCCCTCAATGTGCGACTAGGTCAGGAATCGGAATACACTAGATGGTTTGCAGGGCCCCCGGAAGTTGTAGACTGCTCACTGGCTAATCAACAAAGAGCTGTGAAGCCATGACTGGGTCCCTTTTGTGGTACAGAACAACAGTAAACAAAGCGGTCAAGATGGATGTAGACAAAGCCATATATTCTGTGTTGGCAACAATTCCCGAGATCAAGGATTTAAAGCATTAACAAAGAGAATGTTTGGTGAATTTTATCAACAGGATGTTATTGCCCTTCTTCCTAAGGGATTTGGCACATTACATTCATCACAACCAAAGAGCAGCGATTGGTTAAATAAAAAAAGTACTTCCCTACGAATCCTAATGCTGCGAGGTCAGACGGTTTCCACAAAGTGAAGCCGGCTGATGAATCAGGCTTACACTTTAGTGTCCAAATAGTGAAATTTGTTCTCTGCCTTTGACCCATCTCTGTATTTGACCCTATCCTTAATGGGAGAATTTTACTTGTTGTGCGTGTTTTGGATTGATGGAAACAAGAGTGCTCAGAGAAAATCCATCCAGACACAGGGAGAAACTTGCAAACTCCACATAGAAAATCAAGGGCAGCCCAGGAGTTGAACTACCCACTCAACTGCCATTAATATGTAGGTTAAATTAGGCTACATATACCAGTAGTATACACCTATTTACACATACTACAGCTCACACATTTAGCTATAATAAGAAAAAGGATATTTTTGTTTATACTTCTGTTTATACTGAATTCTCACAATCACTTTTTGAGATGTTTTAGTAGAATAGTAAAAACAGCTGGTTGTTGGTGTTAGACAGGACTAACTGAACCCAGCAGAGAACTTTATGAGCTACAAATGAAACAACATCGAACGGACCATGATTAATTGTGAAAAGAATAAAGGAAAAAAAAAACACACAAAACTAAATATGTGTGTGGCATAATCTGTTGTGTAAACTACAACTTAATTACATTGCCCTTTAGACCTGAGACCAGGGTCAGGGGTCAAAAGGTGATGAGGTTAACTCCTGTAGGACAAACAAACCGACTGCTCACTTCAAACAGGAAGTTCATTGATCTCTAACATACAGCTATCGACCCGGGGGCCTATGGAGGGCGCTCTCATGCAACCACATAATGATCAGGTCTAATGTGTGCAGTAATGTAACGTTATATGTTTAATAACATAGGGATGGCCTCTAATGGACTATTATGATATGTTTAGGCTTATCCAATATGGGGAAAATTCAATATCAACATGTGGAGTTATATATAGTTTGGTATAGATTTGACATTTTAACATGAAAGTGAGTAACAGCAACATCTTTTCAATTTGTATTAGAGAATAAATGAAAAACTAAATCTTTTATCCAATTCTACATTTTATGATAGCTGCTCAAATCTAAAATTAAATTAGCTATAACAGATTTTTACTGTCTTAAAGAACAGAACTAGTTCCTGCAGCGCTTTAGATAATGCTGCAGTAAGATAATAACAACTAGCATGCTAACTCTACACTTCCTGGTTTTCAGAGGATAAAACTGATTTTACAAGGACTGCTTTTACAATATCTGTATTGGTTAAAAAAAGCAATTTGTTCGAATACATGGATAAAAAATGAATACAGCTTCTTAAGTTTGTAGCATTTGATGGTTAAAGGTAATGCTTTCATTTAGTGCATAAATATACAGTTCAAATGCACAAAATCCTGACGATATAAATATATACAATGCATTTACAGTGCACTTTGCAAACAACAAAAATAGCTAAATTGTAGGAATGGGTATTATCTAACCTTACTGTGATTCAAATATAGTCCTTAGTCTGCATTATAACTCATACATGTAGGTAGACCTAATGAGACACGTTGTTTGATTTGTCTATAGACTAGAAAAAAAGTGGACTAAAGGAGCGTGATGTCACCCATAGTGTTCGGCTCCAGCCAAAATGAAGCTCATCGAGGCAAGCAGTTATAGAGTGTTTAAAGTTGCTCTGTTTTGTTTTTTTTTCCTATGGATGTCATTGCTCTGCTTTGAATGTTTTGCAATATGACATTAAACAGATCTACCTTAAATTTATTAAAATACAGGTGGTTTTATAGCTGAAAAGTGGGGTTGCCTCCACAGATCTGACCTGTAACTTGGCCTGATTTAATCACTGTCTTTGAGTGTTGAAAGCAAATGTTATTTTTCAGTTGTCTGGGTTTTTAAAATATGCTTTTTTGCAATTCAAAATAATAATAAGTGTACATATTTGACTTTTTAAATTAGTTTTTACTTAATATAAAAAATACAAAACAAAAAACGTTAAGAGTTCCCATAACTGATTTCATCTCATACTCCGAGTGACACATGTTTGCACATATGGGAGCTGCAGATTCGGTCTTGTGTGGTTGGATGGGTTCCCACTGGGATATGAGCGTATATGACATCTGCCCCTATAAGGCCAAAGACACTGTGATTGCTGTTACCATGGTAAACGAGCCGCTTCCTGTTTTGTGCCATTGCCAAAGTCCCCCATGCTCCAGAATACCGTCTGTCTGTTATCGACTCTGCCCGGGTTTGTCTGACACTTCAGCAACCGACCAATGACGAGCAAGGATCAAAACAGCAGCATGGAACGATCTATAAAACTACAGTCTAATCCTGAAAACAAGTAAATAATGTGTACTCTATATTACTGCTATAGCTGAATATTTGAATATAGCACTGTACAACTAAGCCTGCCTCAGAACTCAATATAGTATAGGTTAAAGGGGACCCGGGGACTGTGGGGTTCATAAAGTGCTCTACATGTGTGTGTGTTGGTGACCTTGGGAGCAGCTGTAGTGTGAAGTCTACCTTAGGGCTAATCTATGCTGTCAGACTGCAGGACATGTTGTATATAGACATGTTGCGTAATATGTTCAAAAGTTTAAATATGTGTAACTTGAAATTGTATGTGATGAGAAAATTGAAAGTCAAACCAATTTTAATAATTTTTTTTATTAATTAATTAATTGGTTTTTTTTTTAGATTGCAGCAAATCATTCACATTTTTCATTTAACGGTGCAACTTTTCTTGTGTGGTTATCTGCCACCTGTTTGCCTTCATGGAGAGTTATTTCTTTGCCTGGAATGTTCCGCAGTATGACATTAAAGAAGTTCTGTGCTTGCGTCTGCTATATAGTTAGAATCTATGACAAAGATCAATAAAATAAAACAAAAAAATAAATTGCTAAAATTTGGTCATACCAGTCCTAAAACCATAAAACCAGTAAAATCAAATGAAAGCAAAAAACATAAAATCATAATATAGCAGGAAATAAGTAAAACAGATAAAATAAATAGAATAAATAAAAGACATAGAGGGAAAACACAACTCATGCAGTGTTAAAAACCAGAGAATAAAAGTAGGTTTAAAACACTCCACTGTGGGGGCTGTTCGGATGTGGGGGGCAGTGAGGAAATGGTGAGGGGAAACAACTGTATCATGGTTAAAAGCTCAAAAAAGTTGATTTTTCATAATAAATCTGCTTTACAGTTATCAGTGTTGTATTTGAGATGTTATTATTGCTGAAAAAACCTGGGAAACGTGCATTCTTACTGTCAGTGGGGTCACCTCTCCATAGATCTGACCTGGCCTGGTGGGTGTTTCCTAGCAAGGCTGGCGCCACCTTGTGCCTTCACTCAATTTCATTTCTCTCCAGTGACTAGATCAGGAATTGGAATACACTAGCTGGTTTGCAAGAACCCCAGAAGATGTAGACCGCGCCAATCAGCAAAGAGCTGTGAAGCCATGACTGGGTCCCTTTTTGTGGCACAGCACAACAGTAAACAAAGTGGTTGAGATGGATGTAGACGAAGACATACATTCTGTGTTGGCAACAATTCCTGAGGTCGAGGATTTAAAGCCAGAACAAAGAGAATGTTTGATGAATTTTATCAAGGGGAAAGACAATATTGCTCTTCTTCCTACGGGATTTGGGAAAACCTTAAAATACCAGTTAGCCCCATTAGCAGTGCATTACATATGCCATGACCAAATAGGAGCGATTAGTTAAATAAAAAAAGTACCTGCCTACTGTCGAGCAAACAAATCCTAATGCTGCAAGGTCAGGCGGTTTCTACGAAGTGAAACTGGCTGAATAATCAGGCTAGGTGTTTCCCTGGAGATAGATACTTTTATATTATACTATTTTATTTTATGATAGATAGACAGATAGATAGATACCACAAAGTGGCATAGAGCATTTTGAGACTAAAAATAAAGGGTTACTCAGACATGTCTGACTGAAACAAAACACAACTCCAGGTATGTTTTTGCTGAGTTAATATTCTAACATGGCTTAAAGATCACAAGTGTCAATACTGTGTAATGTAGGATCTTTAACCCATACAGATTCTTGGCTTGTATAAGTACAGCTATGCACGCACATACCCCGAAAACTCTGACTCAAAAGCTGTCCTGCCGCTCCGAGCCTAATTTACAGCCCTAGTTTTGAAAAGGTATTTAACTTGTGTGTTTCTCCCCTGCAGATGTAGCGTCCGGAGGCTTCCACCCGCGGATCAGACACACGAGGGAGACAGAGGAGCTGAGCCAGCGTCTGCCTGTGAGTTGTAATGTGTGTGTGTGAGTGTGTGAGATTATGCTGCTCCTGTGTCTAAGGTAGATCTCACTCCACCAATTAAAAGAGCAAAGACAGAGAGGGCAGCAGAACCCATGGGCGAGTTCACGAAATACTGTAAGCCAGGCCCAGCACAGCAATACTTAAAGGTCCAATTTGATTTTTCCCATGTATTTAAGCAAAATGTGTCCCATTCCAGTAGACATATATTGTATACAGAGCTCTTGAGGTCAAAATAAAATCCGCTGGTGCTGTTTACATTTAATTAGAAAGCATTTTTTGGAGATAATCAGCAGCAAAACTCTACTGTTGCTTATAAACTCATCACGGTGAATAATTATGATGCTCTGAATGCATAAGGTAAGTGAGGAATAACTTTGGACCACTACAATCAGGTACAGTGCCTTTAAGTTATATTTATCAAAGAAAGATGCCGTAGTTGCACTTGTTGTTGTGGTGTTGTTCTTATGATAAAATATACTTTCAAAAATTACCAATGGTGATTTTTGTCCTCAAACTGCAGAAAACAGTGACTAAACAACTTGAAAATATGACCTATTCTCACAGTGAAGTGCTTAAGGGTTTTGACATTTTGTGAACCACAAAATGAACATGCACTCTGTTGTAAAATGAGTTTTAATAATTACACATCTGTCGTTTTTCACCCTGGCACAGGTCATTCAGAGAGTATTTGGAGTCTCCCGGCAGTTACTCAAACAATTTGTAAAGCTTTTCATCATTGAAAATCCAACAAATCACACTACTGTAATGAGAAATAAAGGTTAGAAATAAATTATCTACTTCATTTCTCACACAGAGTTTACCAGAACAGAAGAAGGAACTCTGATTCTATGAGGCATGTATAAAAGAAGACATATTGTGCTTGAGTTTGCTACAATCTTTGACACCCGTGGATCAATATGGCTATGTTCAGACTGCAAGACTTTATGCTCAATCCGGATTTTTTTTGTGAAATCAGATTTTTTGCGAGGTTGTTCACATTTCCAATTAAATGTGACACCAGTGTGAACTTTAAATGCCCCAAAAGTGTCCTGCATGTGCATTGGAGGACACGACGCAGCGAGCATGCTCAGTGTTTACGGAAGTCGCCTAAACATGGATGCAACATTGAGCACCTGGAGATTTTAAAGTTGCTGTCGTACTGGAGCCAGAACATGTACTGCTTATTTGTTTTAAAGAGAAGATTGACAAGGACAAAGGACAAGGTTTTTGGCTGTGGCGTTTTGTGGGGCAGTGGCAGCAATGGCCGTAGAAAGGAACGTGTGTTTGCAGAGTTGCAGCCAAGAGTGGTGAGATTTTTATGTGGTTCGCTGCTTCACTGAGACAGAATTCATACACAATTTTTGTAAGATTAAAGAACATTTGTGTACATTTGTGACATGTAGGTGGGATGAATGCGACCTGCCCATTCAGATTGAAGTCGCATGTTAAAAGATCGGATATGTATCGGTTTTAGGAGCACATATCCAATTGGCCTGGGTCTCATTTGGAAAAATCGGATCTGTCTCATTCAGACTGTCATTTAAAGATCTGATACAGGTCACACAGGGGTGAAAAAATCTGATTTGGTCACTTCAGGCTGCAGTCTGAATGTAGCCTATGTTATGATTTAGACGTTTTAAATCACAATATCGATCTAAAATGAAGAGAAACGGGTCAGCTGACTTTTGTGTTAAAAAAGCGTGGTGCCCAATGGGACCTGATGTTACTGTAAACATTATCACAACAAAGAGCCACGCAGTTATTGACCTGTATGGATAGCTGCACATTTTTCCTTCATTTATGCAAAAATGGCTATGTAACGCTGCCAAATCCTTTTGAGAAAGATTAAGAAAACGAAATTGGAGAATAAAGTAAGCACAGAGCAGTGGGTGTATACAGGTGGCGCTGAAGGAAGTTGATCAAAACAATGAGGTCTTGAATAAAGGAGAATAAAGTTGACTCAAACGTGCATGAACCACACTGTAAAGTACAACTTTGAGAGAGTAAATAAAAAGGGAAAACAACTATGACATGGTTCAGAGCTCTGAAAAGTCAATTTTGCATGATAGGACGGCTTTAACATTAATTGTTTTTCATCATAACTGACATATTTTAATTGTAGAGTCTCACTAGTAAAGCATATTAAGACTATTATTTACATGGTGAGTGATGACGTAACTCTTGTATCCAGTCTCATGTGTACACAGAGCCACCTCGGACCTCCCTGTCAAGGCTGACCTTTACACACTCAAAGCCCATGCAAATCTGCCACTTCATTTGGTCCCATTATCTCTGCACACCGCACTACTGAGCAGGGCAGACTCGTGCACTCGTTGCTCTCGAGAATACCTGTCACTCTCCGCTAGCTTTCATTAGGCGTCTAAAGAGCTCCAGTCCCAGACCCCAGTCCAAACCAGACCTGACGCCCAATCTTCACTCATGCCAAGGCTTCTTATCATCTGCTATTATGTGTATTAAAGTTATAGATATTGATACTTTGCAGCTGATTGACATTCATTAACAATTCTTGGAGGTGTGAAGCTAACTTGAAGTACTCTGTTCTCAAATTAGACTTAATCTGAGCTTTAGTTTAACACATTCTGCTGACTTAGATGCTGTTAAAGAATTCTCTCACACATAAAATTAGCAAGCGCAAAATGCTGTAGTCCACCTTGTGATGTCATGAAGCTGTAGTTTTCAAGTTTTCAGATTAGCTACCTTTTACATTTTGTTTAGCAGAGATTGAAATTCCAGGTATGAAATTATCCAAATGATTCTAGTGAAGGTGTATAGAGTTTAAAAACACAATAGAGCACTTCCTGTATAACAACATGACATGTGTTAATCATGAATGACACAAATCACAACTCCAGGTTTGTTTTTGATGATGAATTTATAACAATTTATAACAGATCAAAAAAACGCGTAATATGGGCCCTTTAAGGTCTAGATACAGTCCTTGGGCAAGACACTCCCCTCATGTAGACTAATGTATGTGTGATTATTGAGAAACTAAGCACAAAATGATTTAGTTATTATAATGATTTTTTCATGGTGTACAGTACTTCTCAACAAAACTAGAGAGAAAGAGAAAACAAGTAAACAGATGAACGTATGATCACAAAGTAGCCTAAAAATACACTACACAACATGCGTGCTAAATGTGTACATGTTATTATTGTATGGTGGCTAACTTGAACAACTTTTACATTAAGACACAAAATCCATGGATGAAGTGAGGCCATTGATTTGTTCCCAGCAGGCGACATTTCTAACCTGTAGCTGTTAAAGGTCGAAGTGTCAGTGCTTTCTGTCACATCGGCCAATCAGAGAGCTGCGTTTGGAGAGCACAGTTCCCCACAGTCATATATTGTGCATATGTGACTCTGTATGACATATGTGCATGCTTTCTGAACACTCTGAACACTGGGGAATGCCATGTGACTTCAAAAGTACTTGAATTTAAAGGTTCTATACTACACAAAATTTACTCTTCTGCACTTTTAGCCATGTTTATAATGCTGTTACCTCCTCAGAAAGATACCTGGAGTTGTGTTTTGTTTCATTCACACGTGGTTAATTAATATATATATTTTTTGTTGGTCTGTCTACATCTCCAAAGCTCAAAATACTCTGTTCCATACTCTGTAGAGGTAGGTTTCAAGCTAACAGCTACCTTTTACCTGAAATTCAGTAGAGACTGGCAAATCTAGGGCTGAAATCATTCAAATAATTCTAGTGAAGGTATATGAAGTTTAAAAACACAGTGGAGCACTTCCTGTTTTACCAGGAAGAAAGCCTAATATACAGGGTTTTTGCGTTAAACATGTGTGAATGAAACAAAACACAACTCCATGTATGTTTTTGATGAGGAAACAGAGATCAAAAAGTAGCATGATATAGGACCTTCAAAGATACAGTATGTAAATTTATGGAGGTGGCGTGTCACTTGCGTGATTCCATGGAAATAGAAAGTTAAAACCACACTTCATGGAGACAGATACATTTTATGCCATACTGTGGAAGATTATAGCCAAAGGAACAAAATTTCCATGGAAACAAGGAAGACTAGGTAAGTGTGTTTGTGGAGATGCAAGCCTGCATAATAGCAACAAGCTAAATCTAAAAAGTTACACGGTGGGCTTTAACAGCAGGGGGTCCACAGTATTAGTGGTTGATGTTACACCAGATTCCATGTTCCTCACTGAGAACATCAGCAGCCACTCCTCTGGGGTCTGCAGCTCTGCGCCTTTATTTATATCTCCATCTGCAGCCTCCATCTCCTGTGCTGTACTGTGCACCTCTTCAGTTGTATGCACATAATAGCGCAGTACCAGGGGTGCAGTACAAAATTCTGGTACCTAAGTACAAATAATCTTAGTAGGCCTGTATTATGTATTCTGTATTTGAAAATTTTGCATTCTAACCTAAGCACCTAGAGTGGAAGCAGGTCACAGTGACTCTGCAGGACACTGCTTTCTGATCTCTTGTATATAGCTGATGTATATTTGTATTACTATTCTCTATAGTTTATTTTGACTTGTACATATTATACATTTATATAATTATGCCTTATTTGACAAACCTATAACCTGACAACTTTTTACTGGTTCTATTACCATTTATATTTTTGCTCTTTGTTATCATATTATATTGTGATGTGTGGGCTACTGTGTCCAAATAATTTCCCTTGCTCAACAAAGCTTAAAAAAATAAAAAAATAAAAAATCAGACAATGTAAATTGTCCCCTTATTTGTTCTGTCGTCAAATTTCTCTGTACAGACCTTCAACTCAAATTGCAACTCAAGTTGAAGGTCTGTGCTGCTTAACATCTCTTTGATACAAGTGGTATGGAAATCCCTTTGACCACTCTATAAACCACACATTCTTTTAAAACAGCTTTGAAGTTCATTTTTAAATACAGTATTAATAACTGTGGTTACAGATACATGACAGCCCCTTATAAACTATTTACCTAAACATCTGGATCTTAGTATTTATTATGTTTGTCATGGCCTATTGAACTTATTTTCTATATGATCTGCTTTGCTTGGGATATATTCACTTCTCTCTGGTCTTCCCAGTGTTGTTTGCATTTTTGCCCATTTTATTTTGTAAAAAGGCTAATCAATTATAGCTCTATGGATCATGTTAATTGCAGAAGAATAAGGGACCCAAAACTAAACCTTGATGATCACCTGTGCACATACTGGCAAATGGTCACATTTTTCAGTGGATCCTTTCAAACCATAATGTGGCTGATGAGTGTCTGGAGAGAGTCTGATGTTCTGGAGTGAATAAATTGAATGATGATTTTGATAAAGGATGATGAATTTAAGGTGTTGAGAGAACTGCATGTGAATGAAGATACAGATACAGATGATACAGATTTACAGTTATGATGCTCCGGTCATTATAAAGACTTTCTCTTTGTATATTTGATTTTATGAACTACAACATCAACCTGCCCAGGGATGACCAGTGGAAATGAGCACTGGTGCTACAACCTGGTACAATGCATCTCTTGTGTTAAGGTTAATGTATCTTGTGCATTGTCCCTGTCTCATTAAATAAATAAACTAAACAATGCACCTTTCTTATTTTAAACACCTACCTAATAATAATAATATTTGCTTAATTTTCCAGTCTAAGTAATAATTGTTTTTGCTGCTGCTGTGGACTCTTTCATTGTACAACACTAGTGCCATTTTCAAAGGAGTTTACACTGAGAGACGAAGAGACGGGACTACCGCTGAGATGTGCATGCGTGTGTGCAGAGTGCGTCTATATGTACTGAGCTGGCTGCATGTTAGCGTGGTGTGAATCCTCATCAGGCCTGAGATACGTGAGAATACCAAGACATCACTGCTCGGGTCAGACACTGTGGAGACAGCAAAGAGTTACATCAATCAGAATTTTTGTATAGGATGTTTACAAAGTTCTGTCAAGGTGCTGGTTTTGTGCTGGGGGTGTTCTACATGTATGTCTATCATGGAATGGTCATCGGTTACCAAGGTGACACAATGCACATGGTGGCACAATGCACACATTAACAGACTAAAAAGTGTTAGGATCGCCTGAAATCTCAAGAAAAGATTTGTAGATTTCAATTTCCAGGGTTGAAATTATCCAAATGATTCTAGTGAACAAGTCACAAGAGTGTTTTCAGTTTGAGAGAAGAACTCAGCCTAAATATGCAGGATTTGTGTGTTAAACATGTAAATGAAACAAAACACAACTCCAGGTATGTTTGTGATGAGGAAACATTATAGTATACATCAGAAAATAGCATAATATGGTCCCTTTATGCCAGTGTTTCACAAACTTTTTTTTTCTGGGGACCCATATTTTAAAAGTCACAAACCTTCGCAACACAAGTCAATAGACATTATTAAAATAAGTTAGATTTGACCATTATTGAACATTATTGAACATGAGGATATTTTATTGTGGACTGAGTTATCCTGTCTCTCTGAACAATTAGTATTAACAGTTTGTTGTAAGCCGAAAAACTATTTGCTTTATGTTCGTGTTTTTGTTGTAGAGCAGCCCTCAAAGCCCTGTGACAAGTGTCCATGATGCTCTTCACTTTCCGGACCGGGTTACGGCGCAGCGGCGCACTGCCTTTAGCGGGACTGGAGAGGCTCTCAGCAGCTACACTACACTGAGGGAAGCTGTCGGAATTCCTGGTGTTTCTGCAGGCTGTACATCACGGGCAGCGGGGATGCGGTATATGCCCTGTAGCCTGGAGTGGACTGGGCACCAGAGGAGGTGGAATCGTCTCTTAACAAGGACTAAACCCGCATTTGAACAGGTCTAACCCGACACCCGCATACGTCTAAACCAGGTGAGTCCCGCTCTGCCTCAGCTCCATCTCGAGGAGACCGCAAACAGCGGGTCCACAATCTCACGCAGCCCCGATCCAAACGCCCTCACACGGCCCTATCTCTGTCTGCACCCAGTGCTGATTCCCCATTTCCAAACGAAAATCTAATAATTTAATAATATCTTATAAATGTGCACACTTTTGTGTGGTGTGTTGAAGTATGATATTGTATCAAGTAGAGAATTATTAAAATTATTTGAATCAAAAGTTTAGTAGTATTCTGTAATAATAAAATATATTCAAGTATGATGTCTTACCCAGTACAATGTCTTAACATGCTATTGACCTTTAGTCAAAAAGAGTAATGATGCATTCTTTTTTTGTATTTTCTTTAGGCTGCTGGTTCACATGCATCCCCAGCCCCTGAAGGCTATAGTGGAAAGATCTCCATCTTGTCAGAGATTTGCAGGTATGTCATGAAATGGTTAAATGTGGAACTGAAATGTAACCTCACCAATAATTTCTTAATTGACTTATTGAATTTTATGTGCTAAGTAGTGTACTTTTTGCCTTAATCTCATTCTATTTTTGTGATTAATGGCATTTAGGTGTTTTGTTTCTTGTGGGTCTTGCATTTAAAAATAATCTTTTCTAAGGGGCTACATTTTTTCAAATTACCCTTCAAGTTATTTATTTTAATGGTTCCTGTATACAAAAACATACAGCTCATGCAACAAAATAACCTGTTAATAGGAAAAAACAAATAATGATATATGCACCATATTATATTTACTATATATTTACTTTTTAATTTTTATTCATGGCTCATTAAATATTGCATAGCCCGTTTTGCAAGGTGGTTACTTGAATATGTTATATTTATTCTATTCTATATTTTATTTTACAGATCGGCATGGACACATTTCTTGCTGGTTGAGCCTGGACGACCTTTCTACCTGTGACTGAAGTGGAAAGGACAAAGGTTTTTTATGTCATCATTGACCTGGTTGAATTTGGTGAACACTTCAAGGCACTTGGTCCTCAGACTCTCCGAAACTTTACATCTGTATTCAAAGAACTGTCTACAACATGGACGTTGGATGTGTCAAAAGAAACCCCAAGAGTGAAAGACTGACTCTTGAGGTAAAAAGTTTCTGTGATGTTAATGTTTCATAATGTGCAGGACTGCCTCTATTGTGAACATTGTTATGTTTATATAATGGAGAAAAGGTCTTGTTTCAACCAGTCAGACATGCTCCTCTCATTTTTGGAGATGAACATGCCTGAATTCCATTCAAAACAAGACCGTGATTCATCCATGCGCTGAAAAATTTACTTTAAAAAAATAAATGACAATCATTGTAACCAACTGTTGAGGGCACACAGAATTCCTGCTGTCAGTTGGATTTTTCAAAAATAGTATTGTGTCATATGACTTGTTTAAATTGTGTTGATTGTATGATGTGCATTGTTTTCATACAAGTTATGTTGAAATGGAATTTTGTGGTGGTTTTCATTATTTTACATTTCTAAAAGGGATGATGGCCTAGAATGACCACAGCATTTACATTGTATTTAGTGAAGAAAGAGTTACTATTGAATAGTGTAACATGAAGAACACTCTACTCTATTTCTACTTCATAAAGTGTTAACTTTAAAGTGTTAAAACACAGAAATATAGAGTTAATAGTTTTTCACTATACACTAGCGTAAAAAAATCTATTCTTAATCGGTGTCAAATTCAACTATGAGGAGTGTGGTTACATCACTTTACCAGTGTTGAGCCTTCTACACTTTGGAAAGTGTAGTTTTAACTCATTTGATTGTGGACCCCATATGACATGGTAAAAGTCTTAAAAAAAAAAAAAAATTATATATATATATATATATATATATATATATATATATATATATATATATATATATATATATATATTAGTTGAATTAACACTCAAATTTGCTGTGTAGTCAATAAAATAATTACAAAAAGATTAGAAATTGTACAAAATTATCAATTAATTATTTATCAAAATTATTCTAATGAGATAGGTGGGTCTCTGCATTTTAGTAGCATGTTCCATTCCAGGTGCAGGAGGAGAGAGCAGCAGAAGATCAGGCGCAGCATTCAGTTTGTTTCTTTGCTTTGTCTTCATTTTTGTGAACACAGAAAATCCCAGTTCACACATATATGTCGTAGTGAAAAGGAATAAGAATAGAAATACTGGCCCTACTGAGAACAGGATATTCTGATGAAATGCTGATCCAGAATGAAGATAAGGTCACAGATCAGAACTATATAACTATATTACAGACCTACATGCAGATCATGACAAGGCAACCCCCCCCCAAAAAAATCCCTTGTGACCCACTCAGGGTCGTCATCCAGTCTTTGGGAAACAATGCTTTACGCCATTCTATAGTGATTATTATGGTTTACAAAGACCAAAATGCAAAATAATGATCTATTTATTTTATAGTTAAAGTGAATCCTTACTTGCCCAACTACCTAATATTAGGAAGTTTGCTCCCAGTCATAGTTTACTGTTGCTATGGAGACAACTGATATTATCTTTTTTGAATCTAAACCTTTTTATCTAAGTTAACAAAACTGACTGGTAATCTAAACGTTTTCCTGGTGTGAAAATGATGAAGAAGATGGAGGAGTTGATTCAGGAGAGGAGCCCAAAAGAAGAGCTGGCTCTGCTCCGCTACAAAAACGAGGAGCTCCTTGAACAACTCAGGAACAAGACACAGGTGGGCCTCACTCATACTGAACTACATACTGAACATGACCCTGTGATTCTCAGTCCTACTTAGGTACATTGTTTAAAAAGAATCATCGGAAAACTGACACTATCCCTACTGATTGTGCATTATAAAGAGAAAGGAAAACACTAAACATTCCTCATTGTTCAAAATCAGGTCCTTTAAAAATAAAAATATGTTTAATTCTTTATGGATATTTTAAAAGGTATATTCTCCTCCAAAATTCAATGACAACCTGAAGACCAGAGTGACAACAATGAACGAATGAAATAATAGTAATATAGATTGTTGGACAGCTCTGATTTTGGGTGAAAATTTCAAATTAGAATGTGCAACTTTGAGAGATTAGTGTACATTTCAAATATATTTTCACATATTTTTGACACAGTGTCTGGAATCTCTGAGAAAAGAACAGAAGTTGCTCACCAAGAAAATACAAGAGGCCAAGGAAGAGTCTGAAGGATACGGCGCACTCCTACAGGTACTACCTTCACTCCTAATACTTCTAATACTACTACTGCCAACACCTATACAACTTGTAATTTCATTCTTTCTGACAGACTAAATCTGTTGCTATCGAAGAGGAGAAGGAAAAAAAGCAATGGGAGATCGTGGAGGCGAAGAGGGCCGTGGTGAGGAAGCAGGAGGAGCAGATCTCTCAGCTGAAGGAGAAGAGGGACCAGAAACTCAAGCTGGTGGACGAGATGGCTGTCTACTACAACTTCATGGAGAGAGTGGCCAAGATGACAATGGTGATTTATCAGGGATCACGATAGATAAGTACTGTGGAATATTTCAGGTCCTGCTTAGAAGTTTGATTTTCAACAAAACGTGAGAGTGACTAACAAAAAAACTGAGAAAAACTGTTGGCTAATGCTATAGCTTGTGACTGTAATGTGATTCGAGAGGGATTTTGAAAGGGTTTAACAGCACAAATCAGCTCACTGGATGTAGTTGTCACTTATAAGTCAGTTTTTTCTGGTCAGATTGTGTTGAAATGAAGCACAATTTCTAACAAAGTCTAACAAAGCCTCAGACAGAGCATGCCTACAGTTAGCATCACATCCACAGAGAATGTAGATGACATCAGCTGCAAAGTGTCAATAACTCCTCACCAGGAAAGTTAAAGGGACAGTTTGGAATTTTGGACATAGGACCTAATTTCCAAGTGAGCCAGAGTGTTGGAGACGTGTGGAGACACTTTTTAAAATATTCTATCCAGTCTTTGTATTTGCAGAGGTCGCTGGTGCTTGGCTAGTGCATGTCAATGACCATAGTTATCCTGCTACTTATCCACTTACCCACTCTGGATCACTAGGAAAATGAGGCCCTATGTGCAAAATTCCAAACTGTCCCTTTAACTTAATCCTTTAATGTTGCTATACCAGATTTTTCCCGTCTCCATGAACATAAAGTAACATAGCGCACCTTTAATATACTATTTTGAAGTACTTCTTGTTTTCTGTTGCAGTTCAACGATGTACAGGAGTTCATCAACTATTTGGAGAACCTTTTCTACACTTGGGAGAAGCAGCATGAAGCCGAAAGCATCAAGTTGGAGGAGATCAATACAAAGCAAAATGAGCTCCAGAGTCTAGAGAACCATCTCTACATGGCTTCGCATCACAACAGCTTCCTCCTCTCAACGCTGCACAAGGAACTGGAGAAGTGCAGATCAGAAGCAGACATATGGGTACTGCATACTACACACATACTGCATACTCCACTGCACTATATGGAAAAAGACCTGGGCCTGAATTGATTAAATAGGTTGTGTTCATGTGATATTGATACATCATGATAGGTGTGTATTGCATGCATCCCTGTTAGTGGAATGGTCATCAGTTACCATGGTGATGCAATGCACACATTAGCGAACACAGAGTAAAATTTTAAGATTGTTTGAAAACTTAAGAAAATTAATAAGATCAGGATTGTTTGTGGTCCTTTATTACATAAAATCGAGTCTCGTGAGCTTTAAGTCATGTTATTATGTTGTTCCCTCCTCAGAAACAGACCTGGAGTTGAGTTTTGTTTCATTTACACAGCTCCTCTTTTGTCTTTTGTAGTAGAGACTGGCAATTCTAGGGCTGAAATGATTCTAATGAAGGTGTATGGAGTTTAAACTCACAGTGGAGCATTTCCTGTAATACCACATGACATCACAAGGTGGAACAGAGTGTGAATGAAACAAAACACAACTCCATGTATATTTTTAATGAGGAGACAACATTATAAGATAGATTTGTTTGTCACAATGCTTTAGAATACTGTTACCATTTACTTTACCATACTACAGGAAGAAAACTGGGGAAAAATCCAAAAGACGGCTGCAAAGAAGATCCTGCTGCTGGCACAGATCAAGATAGCCATAGTGAACCTGTACGAGATGACAGGGGGCGTTGTAGGAGAGGACGGAATAAACGTCAGTGACACAGAGAAGCACTTGGACAAGGTGGGTGTTTTGGGAAGTGAATGAGAAGAATGTGTTTATGTATTTACAGTATATTTTATTTATATTGCCGTAACATTGTCTCTTCTCTGATAGATTGTCAGTTTCATTCAAGACAACGAGGACATTGTCAAACTGTTCCGGATCTCCCTTCAAAAAGAGAAAGAGAATATCAAGTCCAGATCTAGAAAAAATAGAAAGACTAATTAATAAACATATTCAATATATCAAAATGTACGTTCTTACTTGGCAACACATGAGCTCCTGTTTAAGTAAGTTTTGGAGTGTAAACTAAAATATATCGGAGCACAAAAGCAACATTTATTGAAAGGCCCCATTATGCTATTTTCTGATCTATGTAATGTTGTTTCCTCATCAAAAAAAAATCTGGAGTTGTGTTTTGTTTCATTGACACATTTAACACACAAATCCTGCATATTTGGCTGTGTTCAGAAAAAACTGTTCCAACTTGTGATGTCATATTGTCATACAGGAAGTGCACATCTTTGTTTTTTATCTCCATACACCTTCATTAGAATCATTTGTATAATTTCAGCCCAGGAACTTTCAATCTTTACTGAATAAAAGGTAAAAAGTAGCTGCTAACTTAAAAACTACCGTAAGGTGGAAAAGAGCTTTTTGAGCTCTGACAGACTAATAATAAAGAATTACTCAACATGTGTGAATGAATCAAAATACAACTCCAGGTAGGTTTTTGATGAGGTCGCAACATTCTAACACAGCTCACAAGAATCCAGTTTGTGAAATATAAGACCTTTAAATACATCATTTTGGTTTGGTAATTTTAAGTCTGGTCAATTTGAGAAGCTCCAAATCAGTTTCTATATTTTTTGTAATTATAATTTTTAAACCTGAAGATATATTTCATTACATTGTTCACTTTTTAAATGAGTATTGTCTACATAGTTCATGTATTCTTGTTGCAATTGGATTCTCTGTGTTTCAGACTGAAATCACTTTTACATTTTGAACTGGGTTAGTCCATCTTTTAGAAACACATAAGGATCTAGTGGGACACTAGAGCGTATATTTCTCCATGGGGTTTCTATCCGAGAGGCGTTTAAACAAATCCAACACTGGTTCAGCAGAATCACACCACTTTTACACTACAAACCAGTGTTCTTCTTGATTGTAAATGGCAGCTGTAATAGAAGCAGTGGTAGACGGGGTCTGATCTGAGGCACATGTGGGTGAGTAACTGCACAGATCATTGTTTGGGGCCGTGGAGTCAGATATGTTCCATAATATCCTGGATTTATATGAATTGATCAAATCTGGCTCTACAGTTTAGTGTTTTTCACATTTGTAATGTGCCACATAACGTATGATAGTTGTATTGTCGACAATTCAAGCATTTTTTTTTTTTTAATCTACAAAAAACACTGTATTACACTTGTTTGATGCACACTAGGTTTGTTGATCGTTAGCCATAGCTTTTCCAGGTGTAGATTGTTCTCAATTTCTTTACAATTGCACTCTCTTGTGGCTAATCTGTAAAAGTGCTGTGGTTGTGTGTGGTTTTCATGTCAAATGGAAATATAGTTCATGCATTTGAAATCAGGTTTGCCTGGAAGAACAGCAGTTACAACATGTTGTGATGCAGATTTTTCATAAATAAAAACTCAAACAGCTCTTGATTTTTCATATATTTATTTTTTTCAACTTTTTTCTTTATAAAAAGACAAGGTCCAAGTGTCTTGGAGGCCCGGCCCTGACCTTACGTCCCAGCTGGCTCCACTTGACTCTAAGCAGCCAGCAGAGAAAAATATTCATATGGACAATTGATAATATACACCCCATATACAGCAATACATAGTGGTCTACCATAATGTTACCAATAATATGCACCTCAATGAGGCTCTATTCAAACTGTTGTCACCGATGCTTCAACAGCAACCGCCAACCAATGAAGGTTGGCTTCTTTGACTAGTGCGGGCGGGGCTTGTGTCGCCATGGTGAGGCCAGCTGCCTTTTATACAGGGCTCTGCTGATCAATTCAACACAAGGTGGCGCTCATGGGACCCCCCCTCCCCTTAAAATCAATGCGTTTCATAAGTGCAAAATTCAAGAGGCACTGACACAGATGTGGTGAGCTCAGGTGTAGGACATTCAGCGTGTGGCCCACAGCTGCCCGGAGTCCACGGGGCCGTCACATAGGGGACTGCTTTGGCTTTTCTTTAAACTCAAACCTCCAGCTCAGGGAGCTCTTCTGTCCTGTGACGGCCCCGCATCAATAACAGTGAGGCGGGCGTGGGGCGGGCGTGGGGCGGTGTGTGCGTGTTTGCATATGGCCCCTCCCCCCTCCCGCAGTGGTACAGCATATGTGTATGTGCATGTAAAACACAGCCTGTACATGTGAACCAGTGTCCCAGTCCCGTGGCTACAAACACGACTCCCAGTGCAGCTGCAGGTCCGTACTGTCCAGGAAATCAGCAGAGAAGACACTCTGGGGCGTGTGGGGAGACACCAGGGGGGCTCCCGTACCCCCCTCCCGCTCCCCAACGCCACCGCTACTGCTCACCCCGCCCCCTCCGCTCACCATGGAGATGTCCAACCAGTCCATGCTGTCCAAAGCCGCGTCCCCGAAGTCCAGGCCCGTAGAGTGTGGGGAGAAGCCCAGGTCGGAGGTGTCCATGGGGGAGGGCGGGTGCTCCAGGATGCTGGGGGTGCTGAGCATTTGGCTGTGGAGGTCGTCTATGAGTGTCAGCCCTCCATCCGGCTCCACCCCGATCAGAGGCGCTCCTGTGGTGCTCTCCAGGAAGTCCTCCAGCCGGCCCGTCCCGCTGCAGGGGTCCCGGTCGGGCCGCGGGGGGCACATGATGGGCTCTGTGGGGGTGGGGGGCGACAGATGCAGTGGGGAAGGGGGAGAGGTGGGGGAGGGCGGGTCCGAGTGCAGGGGGGCCAGAGAGGGGTCTGGGTTGGACTTGAAGCCGGGGATTTCTGTGGAGACAGAGAAAGTAGATTAAACAAGGAACAGGACAGATTTGGGGTATGAGACTATAATAAAATCAAATGCGTTTAGGACATATTGAGGTCTGGTTTAAGCACTTCTAAAGGTCAAGCTGTATGAAGTCTGCTTCTGCTTTTATTCTTTGCGAACCAGAAAGGCTGGTGCACTGTTAGCATGCTATTTGTCGTTACCCTTTACTCTTAACTCTGCTCTGGCCTCTTGTCAAAAGGGCTTATAAAAACTCACTAGATATTAAATAGGATATTAAGAATGCGCTAGGAAAATAGAGAATAACTTTGGACCACTGCAAACTGTTTAAAATGAACTCATTGTGTTTTTAAGAATCAGGTAGGCACAGTCCATCTCACCTCCACTTTTTAGTAGGATGTCAAACAGGTCATCCATCTGCTGGCTGTTCACACCATTCTCCTGAAAACAAAAATACATGTTGTTTAATGCACTGGGCACTGGGCATATAGCGTTGCTTAGGTATACTTTATTTCTTCTGTATAGCTTATTTTTAGTTTTACCATTGGATTGAGCAACTCTCAAGGCATTTTTTCCACAACAAGTAAAACCTAAAGATAAAATGTTGCTTTCTGAATATCAGATATAAAAAATATTAGGTGTATGTTAGGGCTAACGATGGTTGACAAACAAATGCAAAAATATAATAAAGTAAAATAAATTTATTCTAGATCTCAAAACTGGCATTACCCAGACACTATTTTTGGAGGAACTAAAACTCACTTTATTTAAAGCAGAAATTGACACAGAAAGCAGAAGAAAAGTATTGTGCTAAAAAGAGGAAAAGAAAGGATGGAGCGCAGACGTACTTTGGAGCGCGGAGAGCAGGGGGAGGTGTTGGGTTTGGGGGAGGGAGGGGTGAACAGAGCGTGCCGGTCGTAAGGCAGACACACCAGCTCTCTCTGTGCAGTGATGGACAGATGAGATGAAAAAGAGGGGAAAAAAAAGAAAAGACCAAGATCAATGGAGTTTATTGCACAGGAGAAGAACGAGAATGGTGATGGAGAGATTCGGGGCGTGTACCTTGAGAGAAGACATGATGTTGTTGTGGCTCTCACTGTCGGAGAGGTCGTCGAAGAAGGGTTGCATGGTGGGAGGCGCAGTGACGGAGTGGTTGGGCTGGGGAGCACCGTTCACGTCTAAGTGTAGTCCTGGTTTCTGCGCCTAAACACATCACAACAAATGTAGTTATTAAAACAAGTAACTAATCAAGCAACAGGCTTAAAGTGTGTATGACAAATTTTAATTATTCTCTCATTTGACTTAACTTGGTGGGATAATTATTGTAAATATGAATGATAGTTTTACACCACTCATGAAGAAGCAAAAGTTGAAAAATATGTTAAGTTCAAACATTGTTTACATCACACCATGAAGAATTCTATACAAAAGTTAGACACAATTTACACACAAGAAACACAATTTTTCTGATACTTTAAACATGATTTCAACAAAATAAAAGTATTTTCTTATATTTGTATTTATAAGATAGTAATTTTGTGTACATTAGAGGTGTTCTGCAAGGTGAGTTATAGATGTCCCTAGTATGAGGTCACAATTTCCAGCCAAGAAGTAAAATTTAAAACATAAAAACTGGCCAGATTGGGTAAATGGGTGTGCATGTTTTTGCAAAAATCTTAAATAAATAAAATGAACTGTGTTTTGGTAAAAGTCTGACCTGCTGTAGGCACATAGGCAAAAGTTAATTTCAGATAAAGGGGAGGGGTCACTGAGAGTATGGTTAATTCACAATTAAAAAAACAAAACAATTTTATGTTTGCTCCTAAATTTGCAGTATTAATCTTCTCTCTCAAATCTTTTAATGGTAATTATTGATGCTATGGAGAGAATAAATTTACAACTTGGTACATTCGTGCTGACAGAACAGGGTGTTTCATGTGGGTGGCCGAATAATTGCATTTATATTAAAGCATCAGGAGCATTTAACAGTTTAACTTCAGAAGTCAAACCTGTCCTTCGTCTAACTCTTTATCTGTTGAGTGGCGTCATTATGAACGCAACCAAATATCTGCTATCCTATTATGTTAGTGACATCTTGTGGTAGAAAAGTGTTATGTCAAAAATGTTTTAATACCTATGACTTTAACCCGAATTAAGCAGTTGATAATTTCTTGCCTTTGTTATCTATGTACTTTACATATGTTAAACAGCTGTATTCTGCACAACTCAACTTGTATAACTTCGTATAGTTGTGTACTAGTTCTCAGCTGTACCTTTTTCACTGGCTGGCTCACTGGCTCCGCTGGTGGCTGCTCTTTTGATTGGCTTTCAGTGTTAGTGCTGGGGAGCTTCGTTGGAGTGGACTGCAACCTCTGTTCAGAAATAAATAAATACAAAATTCACTGTCAGTGCTACAAACAAACTACTTTATTACTACAATAACAACATTGGGGAATACATATAGTACCTGGAGTGTGATTCGCCCGTTTGTTTTGGCCAATGACGAGACGCCATTCTGGCTCTCGCTCGGGTTACTGGTGAGGGCGATCAGGTAATGGTTGCCGTTGCTATCGGTGACCAGCGTGGGTGCTCCGTTGGTTTTAAGGAGGTCTAAAGAAATGGCCTGAGTGTGGATCTGGGTGCCGTTCTGCTGGTTTATGACCACTGACGTCACCTGCCACGGAAAACACAAGATAACATAAGTTTGTATTGAGTGAAATCTACAAAAGACTATACATGAAGTTTCAGAATGATGAAATGTTAAGACTGTTTCCATAGCGATGGTAAATGTTTCAATGAGGAAAAAGGTCTCAAAATGTTGAATAACAGGAAGATAAAACACATAAATACTTCAGATAGCTTTGTTTCTAGTGACATTCGAAGGTTGGCAGTTTCCCTGGTACTAAATACTTGGTTTGTGTCCTTGGGCAAGACATTCTAATTGCCTGTACAAATGTGCCAGTGCAAGCATGATAATTATTCATGGTAGACAAAATTAATGTGGAGGCAATTCCTGACAAAAATAATAACTTATTTTTCCCCAAAACAGCTCATAATAAAATTTACTGCTACCTTCCACCTGAAATTATAAAATCAAATTCTAGATAGTTGTGAATGCGACCTACCAGATTTTTACGGTCTTAAAACCATGAAAAAACAGAACCAGTTAAGGTCCAAAGTTATACTCTATATGTATTCTGAGCATCCTAATTATTCTTTCATTATATACATGCTTTTCCACAAATTTCAGAGACCAGTGTGGTGTTTGCCGTCATGGTAATGCTACTAGCATTACAACTAGCGTGCTAACCGCACATTTCCTGATTCTCGAACAGAAAACACTTTACAATTAGATGCAGACTGTACACAGCTGACTTATTTTGACCTCAAGACCTGCTTATAGAATATATCTGCACTGCAGCCAGCCAAATTTTGCTGGATGGACAAAAATCAGGTAAAGGGTCTAGTCTGAACCTACAACTTAATTTTATTTATTACATTTTCATTCCATCATCATTATTTTTTTTGTCGTTCACCTGTTGTGTGGTGACTGGCGCCACGGGCTGCTTCTGCTGCTGCCTCTGCTGGACCTTGTGCTGCCTTTTGTGTTGGTTGGACGCCGCCCTGTGATTGGCCGCGCTCTGGTTGACCGCGCTGTGATTGGCCGTGACGTGCTGATTCTGGATGTGCACTTGGACTTGCTTGACTTGGTTCTTTTGGGTCTGGAGCGCACCTTGGACCTGCTTGACTGGACTCTGCGTGAGTAGCTTATTAGCCTGCATCTGCTTCTGCTGCGTCTGCTGGATGATTAACTGCTGGATTTGCTGCTGTTGCCGTAGCAGCAGTTGCGCGTCCTTCTTTAGCTGCGGCACTTTCGGGGTGGGCGTGGCCTTCACCTCCGTCGCCTTCTGGACTTGTGTAGGTTGTTGCTTGTGATGCTCTGCTTGCTGAACTTGCAGTCGGTGGATTTGTTGTAGCCTTAGTAGTGTCTCTTGCGAACACTGCATTGGTTGAGTCACTTTTTTGGTTTGCGAATCCTCCTCCATCTTGTCCTCGGAATCTTCTCGTTTGAGTTTGATCACCACACCGTTGGGCAGCGTGGGCGGTTGGATAGCGGAGGCCTTGATGAGAGTCGGTGGTTTGACCTGTACGCACGCGGGCCTGCTCTCCATGTCCTCCGTCTTCACAGTCTTGCCCTGCTCCAGTTGGGACCGAAGCGTCTCCACCAGCTGCTGTTTCTGGCGCAGCATCCGGGTCAGCTCCTCGATCTGCTTGTCCTTCTCCTGCAGCATCTGGTCTTTGTCCATGGGGGTGGTTTCCATGGTGACAGTGGTGGTGGTGGGTTCAGGCTTGGGGAAGCTGCAGGGGGTCCGGGTCTCCTCCTTAACAGCACAGAGGGACTGGGGCAGAGAGGAGATGGGGGTGGAGGGGTGCTGGGGAGATGGGTGCAGGCTGAGCTGGGTCAGAGGGGAGCTCACCTGAAGATTACACAAACATTTATGGAGTTACAAAGAAATTCTTAAAAAATATATACATTTAGCTTTGAGATTCTGGGGCTATACAATTATTCAAAATCAAACTGAAAGAGCAACAGTTTTAATAACTTCAGGCAAATTATTTGAAGCAGAGTTACTATGTCTGTGTACATAAAAAAATGTTAAAACGCATGACACAGACAGATCTTTGCAATATTGAGCTAAAAAAATATGTGCAACTGTGAGTAACTTGGACAATACTAATAACTAATGTAACTATAACTGGAATATACTAGTTTGCATATAAAAAAAAAATAGAAACATCTATTACAGCAAGCTTGAAGTGTTGGTCGAAATAAAACAATAAAATAAAATGGTAATATGGAGTAACAAACTAGCTCAAAATGTCCTAGTACTACATTTAAGAATTCTTATGGTCACCTTACCATCTCACCAAACATGTCCCCATTACAGCTGGTCTCGTCTGGGCTCATCCCGGCCAGCGAGCGCTCGGAGGGTGAGGGTGACACCGGGGGGCTGGAGCTGGTACTGCCGAACCTCATGATCTGGTGAGGCTGGACGTGGGCCATAGAAGGCAGGCTGATCTTGATGCCCACCTCCCCGGGCTGCTGCTGTGGTTCTAGGGTGGGACTGGTGACGCAGGAGGAGGATGAGGGTGTGGGGCTGGTGAGGGAGGTGGCGGACAGTGCGTTTTTCACCCCTGTTGCTCCATTCTGCTCCTGGTAGTTGCGGAGTCTCTCGATGAGGTCATTTTTTGTGCCTGACACGGTCAAACCACGCAGTTTCAGTTCTGCTTTCAACTCGGCCACCTAAAGGATGAGAAATGAGATTATAAATAGACATGAAACTTCAGTTTGAGGTTAAGCAGTTCATATGACACATAAAAAAAAAGTTTTAAATTCTGGTGAAGTTTATCATTTTACTTCCTGTACATGGAAAACAGATATGACATTATGTTGAGATAATTGCATAACTGTTTACCTTGAATTCGTCCAGGTTCAAAGGCAGAGCTCCGGGTTTGGCTCCGGTTGTTGTAGTTTGAGATGGTCGCACGGCTGTGCTCTGATTGGAGGAGGCAACGGTGGTCGTGGTGGTGAGGGTGCGGGAAGGGGAGGGGCCGGAGCTCGTAGTTGGAGGCTGCTCATTCGGAGGCCTAAAGAAAGGGCATCAGGTTTTTGAAAACTATTGTCTAAAATTCACAGTAAGCAAAATCCCCCCATAGGTCAATGCTGGCAACACCAAACAAAATAGATTTTCTATTTGATATTCCATTATCTGCTTGTTTCCATTGAGATGCTAGTGTATGCATGAAATTATCCACAACCTGGCATTAAACTTATCTTGCATTTATTCAATTACTGTTTTAATTTTCAAAAGTTACCTTGAATAAAATGCATTCTTACTGTGCAAGGTTGCCTCTAAAGACTTTACCCTTAACTTGGCCTGGTGGTGTAACTTACTTGTGTGTACTTCTGACAAGCAGGTGACGTTACCCATCACCAGAAAAGCTACACAGTACAGATTTTAATTAAAATAACCAGAATCTTTTTACTTGCTATACAAACTAGGAAGACAATTTAATTTGGCCACCAGAGGTCACTAACAGCAAAATCTAGGCACGCCCTATGATGAAAATACAACAAAAAAATGCTGAATTTCTCCATCTTAATTTTTAGGTTAAAACTGCTTACTTTCTTTCAGTAAATGGCACACTTTCGATTGTGATATAAGCAAAACTATATTAGCACAACACGTCACTTTTAATGAGTCACCCGAATACACAGACCGCAGTCATTTCCTAGCATGCTCTATAAGTTTAGCTTGTGCCTGCTAACCTCTTGGCTTCAGAGACTCAATGCCAAATCGCTATACCAGCAAAAACAGACCACAGACGCTTCCTGTACAAATGCCCAATATATAAATCAACCTATTCAGTTTTACAAGGGGAGGAAATGGGTGTGGGTACAATTCCATGCCCCGACACCTTGACACAGTCGAATAGGCACAAATAGGGCGGCGGTGGTACTGACTTGGGCGGGGCGGGCAGGATGGTGTGGTAGTTGTAGTGCTGCTGCTGCTGGTTCAGGATCTGCAGTTGGAGGAAGAGCTGCTGTTGTTGGAGCAGCTTGGCGTAAGAGGAGTCCATCTGCGGGGGGCGCTCTTTGTCCGCCTTCTGGTCCGGAGGGATGTACTGATGGTATTTGAGCTTCTTTACCTGCGGGAGATGACAGTTTGCTTAGTCATGGTGAAAGGTGCGTGCTTAAGGATTATCGGGTATTATATTAGCTTCCATTTGGATTAAGTTCAAGTAATTCTACAAGTGGTTTATAATTAGTGTTGTCACGATACCAACATTTCAAACTTAGGAAGACTTAAGGAATAAACTTGATACTCAATACAGATTCCAGTACCATGATGATAAAAACACTGTTTAGACAATAGACAGTAATTTTCGACATTAAATCATAGTACTCGCTTTTATATTACCATGCAGACTTATATCTGTGCAATTAAGTAGTTTATGTGGCCTTATACTTGTTCTACTTGCTCAAGATTGTTCTAAAGCTATTCAAGAAAGGTTAATTTCTGCCCTGTGGTGTGTATGAGTCGGGCCTGCCCCGCCTTTTTTTAGTATTGATATCTGCTCAAATTAGATTTCGTATCAATCAGTTTTAGAAGTTCAAAACTTCTGACAACCCTAGCCCACTAAAAACACCATGTCTGCAGCGTACCTATCAAGTTTTGCTGGACTGTATGATGATAGGAAAGTTAAAAGTTTGTTTTTAAAAGGTGTAGTATGTCGCACAAGCATCCACCATGAAACACAACCACAGAAATGGCATAATGTATACTGATACTTTGCAAATGAAGTCATCGACAATCCCTGAAGGCGTGAAGCTAACTTTAGACACTGCTTTGTCTGAGGCTCTGTTACCCAACATAGACTTTAATCTGAGTTTTGTTTTAACACAATCTGATCATAAATACTTGATTTAGCTGGAACTACAACAGCACGTGAGCTGATTTGTGCTGTTAAACAAGTTCCTCTCAAATAACATTTTACAAATAACAAATAAGACTCCTAAACAGAACCATGGATGCTCTTATTGATCACAAGCTCCTAAAAATGTGCTTTTTAAATCCATTTTGTATTTTTTCTTAGACTGTGTCAACATTATTCTCTGATATTAATATTCTCTATATTTCCTTTTTTTTGCCATATCCCATCATCATGCCTTCACCATTGCATCATATTTCATTAGACCTACTTTCTATTCTGTAAGCTGAACTATTTGTAACATGACATTCTAAACTTGACTTCCTGTGTAGTAAAATTATAGAGAAGCTGATATCTCTTCCCCTCCTGTGCCCTTACTTGACTGTTGATACCAAATTTAAATACTTAAAGTACAACTACCTAGATACACAAAAATACAACTTTATACTTCCTCTTTCACAGCAAAGCAGATATGAAAAACTAGACCGATTACAATTCTATGAAAAACATTGTCACCCATGTGTTGAACTCATTTGGGAGTGATTGTCCCCATTAGGACTTTTCACAAAACAGAGGAATGTACCCGGCTGACCTTAGGCTTGTTGTCTTTGGCCTTCTTGGATCTCTGGGGAGGCCGATCTGAGCTGCTCTTGGCCTGGGACTGCTGACGAAAAAGCATGAGAAATGAGGTCGGGATGGAGGAGGGAGAGATGAGGAAGAAGATAGGAGGAAAAGAAGAGGAAAAGAGAAGGTTAGATAATTTTAGATACAGGTTTAACTGATACGGCGATATCTGGAAGAAAAAGTCAGAAGTGAAAGGCCATGTACCTTGATTTGAGTGGGGCGGGTGGTCGGGGAGGTGACGGGGGTCCCGTTGGTGACTTTGGACAGGGGGGATTCGGAGCCGCTCATGGGAAGAGGAGGTGGGGGCGGAGGGGGCGGTGGTGGAGGTTGTGTGAGAAACTGAAAGCACAACATTTCTAGTCAATCTCAAGATCATTTAAAAGAACTGATTTTGATTGAAGATTTTGATTTTAAATGTCAATACTTTACAAAAACACCAGCACTTGCAACCAGTTATTAAGTGAATGAATTCTGGAAGTTCTGAGCTTTCAAATTTTTGTAGTTTTGTAGTTTTTTTGTTTAAGGAACTCAGCACTACTTCCTCCATTTTTCTACGTTTCTTCACAAACTAATACTTGACTAATGTAAAACAATGGTCCTTCCTTACAACAGGTATTATCCAAACAAAGTAATTACCAGAAAAAAACATGCAAACCTGCCATATGCAAGTGAAGTAGGATGCAATAGCAAATGCGCACATGTTACAGCATTTACCTGTGTGGGGGACAGGTCTCCGTTGGGGCTAAGTCCCTCAGAGGGGGACATCTGAGGGAGGACACTCAGAGGAGAGTCGTGATTGGTCAGCTGGTCTGGGGACAGGGCATCACTGCTGTCTTCATCCAGGGATGAGCTCTCTCCTCCAGCACCTTTTGGGGAATCTGAAAACACAAACAGCATTTTAATTTCAAAGTTTGAAGCAATTTTATTATTAGAAGTTTGCGGTACACTAATTGCCAGCAGTTGCTAGGTCACCTGAAGTTTAAAGTATAAAAAAGTATAAAAAAACTAATAGCTACAAGCAGCATAATACTTTTACAAGCACCAGTACCAAGTATTGAAATTTATCAACTTCAACTGTCAAATAAGAAATTGCTTAACCTCAATGAAAATTAGAGAAGTTTGACAACACAAGCAGGTTTCATAAGCGCCCCATGTCTAAACACAATGCAGATGGGGAAATCAGCTTCAGGCTACACAGCAAGCTATGTACCACAAATATGTGTTTCAGATCATAATTACAGATATCCTCACTGAATGTACTGTAATCATAAGCAATGAGAGCACAGGGATGCACTAAAACATGCTCACACCTGTAGAATTATATAACTATGCATATGGGTGTGCAATATGCCAAAAATAACAAAATTTTACCACGATTAATGTATTTTTTTATGTGCCAAATAAGCAGTCACTCAAACAGTGTGCTGCTTCTGAGAGTTCATACTTCACTGTGATTGGGTAAATCCTTCTGTCACTCACTCATAGCCTTACAGAGACTGACCAATAGCAGGGGTGGGTGGTTAAATGTATCTGCGTTTTAGAATAGAGCTGCAGGATAAGACCAGTATTTTATATCACCACACTGGCTGGTCCTAAATATGATGTTTGGAATCTGGAAAATTTTTATTTATTTGTAAGTTAAACTAGCTTGAATGACATGGAGCACATTAAAGTGTGGCTGTACCCGATTTTGTTCATGTATTTGATCGATTTTAAAACAATATAAAACTATGATCTATAATTCACAGTAAGAAAAATCCCCCAACAGATCATAGGTCATGGTTGGCAACATCAAGCACAATATAAAATAAATATATATGTAAAGTCTTCCTATGTGAATTTTGGATTTTCTGTTTGTTTCCATGAAGACTGTTTTGCATGAAATTATCCACAGCATGGCATTAAACTTATCTTGCATTTATTTGATTACTGTTTTAATGGTTAAAAATGGCCTTGAATAAAATGCATTGAGTGCATACTGTGTGTCACAGTACGAATGCATGCTTCTCTACAGATCTGTCCCTTAACTTGTCCTTGCTTGTCTCCATGGAGAGGGGAGGCCATTTTAATGCCATACCGCGGAATAAATCGTTTTTTATTGTCTGAGAATCAAGTGTGTTCTTTGCATGCTAGTTGTTATTAGCATTACCATGAAGTGAAAAGTGCTTATACACTCGTGGTGAGTAACTAGAATGCTTAGAATGCATAAAGTGAAGAATGACTTTGGACCACTGCAAAGCTTTTAAAATTAATTAGCTCTGTTTTTCACATTTTAAAGACAGTAAAAATCAGGTACAGTGCCTTTAACCGGAGTGCACTGAAGGTGACATGTAAGAATGTATGTACTAGTATTTACCCAGTAGGGCGTTGTGCACGGGGTAGGGCACAGACAGAATGTTCTTGTGCACCAGCTCGATTGGTCCGGGCCGGTGGGAGATCTTGTCATTGAGGTCGTCTGCCAGCCGGGCGCGCTTCAGCTGCAGCTGCTTGGCCTGAAGAGAGGGCTCTGCAGA